>NC_073263.2:26182740-26490407 GCF_029289425.2 Pan paniscus | reverse complement strand
CCCCATCTCTACTGAAAATACAAAAATTTGCCAGGTGTGGTGGTGTGCACCTGCAGGCCCAGCTACTCGAGAGGCTGAGGCACAAGAATCGCTTGAACCCAGGAGGCGGAGGTTGCAGTGAGCCAAGATCGCATCACTGCACTCCAGCCTGGGCGGCACAGCGAGACTCTGTCTCAAAAAAAATTTTTTTACGTTGTCTATGCTTGTCAATTTTGTATCTGTTTTGTGACTAAACATGTCTTTTGTGCTTCATCTTTAAGTTGACTTTAACCACTGAAATTGCATAAATAGATCTATAAGATTATAATTATAAAAAATTATTGCATAGATGAGTAGCGTAATTGAAACTTTAGAAAAGGAAATATAATTTTTTGCCATCAGAATCTTGCCTCTCAACAAAGAACCCTGCAAGCACCAAGTGGTATCTTTTATCTATGTCTAACTCAGTGACTACTGTTTATTTTGTCTCTATCATTCTCTTTCATTACTTTTTTATTTTGCTGGTGAGCATTCATGAGCAATCTTGTTTGTATAGTTTGTGAAAATGAGCAACTTTTTCTGAGTTCTTGCAGACCCCAAAATGTCTTTCTTTTGCTCCCATTTGTTTGACAATTTCTCTTTACCTTTTTTTGTTATTGAGGTATAATTTGCATGCAGTAAAGAAAATGAGGCCTGGCCTGGTGGCTCACACCTGTAATCCCAGAAATTTGGGAGACCAAGGTGGGCAGATCACCTGAAGTCAGGAGCTCAAGACCAGCCTGGCCAACATGGTGAAACCCCATCTCCACTAAAAATACAAAATTAACTGGGTGTGGTGGTGCACGCCTGTAATCCCAGCTACTCAGGAGGCTGAGGCAGGAGAATTGCTTGAACCTGGGAGGCAGAGATTGCAGTGAGCTGAGATTGCGCCATTGCACTCCAGCCTGGCTGACAAGAGTGAAACTCCATCTCAAAAAAAAAAGAAAGAAAGAAAGAAAGAAAAAAGAAGAAAAAAAGAAAAGAAATGAATCCTAAGTGTGTATATGTAAAAAACAAAACAAAACAAAAAAAAGCAAGGATGTATATATGTAACCAGTGCCCATATTAAGATATAGAAAATTTCCATCACCCAGATGTGCCACTTTTGAAACAATTCTACTGCTTCACCTCCTCAGGCAATGACTAGGTTTTATCACCACAGATTAGTTTTGCCTATTCTAGGACTTCATATAAATGGAATCGTTCAGTTTCTACTTCATATTTGGTGTCTTTCACTCAACATATTAACTATGAGATTATCCCATGTTATTGTGGATATCAGTAGTTTGCCCTTTTTAAGTAGACGTGTTGTAAGGAGCTTATCCACTCTTCTGTTGATGGACATTTGGAGTGTCTTAAAGTTTTAGCAATTACAAATAAGTCTGCCGTGAACATCTTTGCACATGTCTTTTTGTGAACATCTCTTGGATATATAGTAGATCCTGTCAAATAATTTTCCAAAGTGGCTGAGCCATTCACACTCCCACCAGCAATAGATGAGAGCTGCAGTTGATTCACATCCTTGTCAACACTTGTTGTCAGTACTCTTAATTTTAGTCATACTGGTAGATATATTGCTGTGTGTTTAATTTGCATTTCTATGATAAGAAATGATGATGAGTGTCTATTCGTATGTTTATTGGCCACTTAGACAATCTTGGATTGATCATTTGACTGGAGATACAATTTCAGGTTCAAAATAACTTTCAGGATATTAAAGGAATTGCTTTGTTATCATCAACAAGATGACTGTGGACACTTTTATTCTTGTTTTTATGTAAGTGCCTTGCTTGTATCCCTCTGGAAGTTTTTAAAACTTTCTCTCTGTTGTTGGAGTCCTGCAGTTTTACCAAGATGAAGTGAAGTGTGGGGTTTTTTTTTTTTTGTTTTTATTTTTGTTTCATCAAAATTGCTTGATTCTCAGTGAGTCGTTTCTATGGGAAAACTCCTGTATTTCTTCAGCCAAGAAGAAACTTTACATTTAACTCAATGACTAGATGTGTCTTTTATACTTCATTTTTAAAGTTGACTTTCCTATGTTAGGTTCTTGCCCCCTTCCTCACCTTCATGTTCTCCAATGTAAGGTTTATTAGACAGATGTTAGATTGCCTGGAATTCTCCTCTATCTCTTTTAACTTTTCTCTCAGTGTTTTTTCTTTTCTTTGCTTTTCTTTTAGGGGGAGTCTCACTCTGTTACCCAGGCTGGAGTGTGATGGCATGATCCTGGCTCACTGCAACCTCCGCCTCCCAGGTTCAAGCGATTCTCCTGCCTCAGCCTCCCAAGTAGCTGTAACTACAGGCGTGGGCCACCACACCAGCTAATTTTTGTATTTTTAGTAGAGACAGGGTTTCCCCATGTTGGCCAGGCTGGTCTCGAACTCCTGACCTCAGGGGATCCACCCACCTCAGCCTCCCAAAGTGCTGGGATTACAGGTGTGAGCCACTGTGCCTGGCCTTCTCTCAGTGTTATCCCATGTCTTTATCCTTCTGCTTTGAGTCATGGAAAACTTCCTGGATGTTATGTGTGACATAATCATCAAATCAAATCAAATGAACTTTTGTCTTAAAGGAGAATTTACTGTTCCTTTTGGGCCTAATAAGCATGGGATTAAGAAGGCCCAGAGTCCAGCATGTCCCACTGCTTCATTTTAGATGGATAAGACAACAAAACCTGGGACCAAAAGGAGTTAGTGACTCAGTCAAGGTCATTCGATTTGAGTAGCAGAGTTAGGGTTAGATGGCCCAATTATTTTTCCATCACATCATGTGAAGTGTGAAATGGCCCCAGAGGGGAGACACCTTTAGCAGGGGCCCTTCGTGGCATCACCAGATACATCATGTCGTCGTGACCTATTTCCTGCAGACAGCTTCTCCCAGCAGCTCAGCCCTCTCATTTTGTCTTCCTGTGTTGCCCTGTAGCATGAATCTCTGCCCCATACGCTCTAACATCTACATTAATGAGCAAGCCTATTAGGGGTTGGCTTGCTCTTTGACATTTCTGCCTATATGTCTTCTCTTCCCAGTGAAGCTCTTGGGACCTCAAGACAGGGACTCACATTCTTCTGGCTTGTCTATAACATAGCACTGGCTCCACTAAGGGGGTGCTAGATATATCTGGGGACTCCCTGGGCTCCTGCAGTGGGGACATGATTTATTCATCTCTGAAATATTACTCAACCTAGTGCAGTGCCTGGGACATAGCAGATGCTGACAGTCTCTACTGACAGAGCATTTCCCATCAATCTGAACTAGGATATCATACACATACTGTTTTTCTTAAGGGCCTCTTTTCAACTCTGGGAATTTATATGGCATAGTTAGTTGAAAGGTAATTGGCTTTGGGGAACACAGATCCTCCTTTTATTATCTCTGGATCTTTAAGCAGTTCACACAACTGTTCTGACCCTCCTATGAAGTGGGTCATTTCCACGGAACCTGGGGTGGGGGGAGGAGGAGGGGAGAGATTCCTACTGTATATGGTTGTTGTGAGAGTAAAATGAGATAGAGAAATAAGATGTCTGTCAATTGCAGATCATTAAGAAAAGCCCAGATTCCTTCCCTGTCCCCGTTCCTCATCCACAAAAGCCATTGGCCATCATCAGCCCAGCAGCTCCTTCCCTCAC
The DNA here is from genome assembly GCF_029289425.2 of Pan paniscus. Taxonomy (NCBI): domain Eukaryota; kingdom Metazoa; phylum Chordata; class Mammalia; order Primates; family Hominidae; genus Pan; species Pan paniscus. The sequence continues at coordinate 26,486,766 of NC_073263.2, read as the reverse complement.
TACTCACTTCAGGGTCAAAAGAAAGGCTTTGCTATAAATTAAATGGAAATGCCCTCAATGTTCCATCTACAGAGTCTTTGCTGAAGGAAAGGTTGTTAAAATTTAGAACCTTTCATTTTCTTGTTAATGATCTAGCTGGGTCTGGAGGAGTGATAAATATAGCCTTTCTCACACCTTTGAGTCAATGAGCCACAAGATGAATTTTAAAAGCTTACTCTAATTAAGAATTTGCACAAGCTGTACTCAATATTCATTCAAGTCTTTCCCTTTCTAATAAGCTACAACTTTCTCTTCTGCAGGGCAGAAGGCTCCAGGGGCCCCGTGGTTCCATACGGAAGCAGAAGCCGGTCTCTGCCCCACTCAGGACTCTACGTTCATTCCCTGTCCCACACCAGGGAATCAGTCTGACCAGCCTGACAAGCTCAGCCACCTAACCCTGTTCCCTCCCTGCCAGGGCACCCTCTGCACCCAAAAGACAGCTCAGAAAGGCAGGCCAGAACTGCAAAATCACTTCTGTTTGTTTCTGACAGGAATGGAAGCCCATTTCTTTTTTGGGGGGCAGAGTACAGAGTCTTGCTATGTCACCCAGGCTGAAGTGCAGTGGTGCAGTCTCAGCTCACTGCAACCTCCGCCTCCCAGATTCAAGCGATTCCCCTGCCTCAGTCTCCCAAGTAGCTGGGATTACAGGTGCATGCCAATACACCAGTCTAATTTTTGTATTTTTAGTAGAGACAGTTTCACCATGTTGGCCAGGTTGGTCTCAAACTCCTGACCTCGTGATCCACACCACACCTGGCCTTTTTTTTTTTTTTTTTTTTGAGGTGGAGTCTCACTCTATCACCCAGGCTAGAGTGCAATGGTGTGATCTCAGCTCCCTGCAACCTCTGTCTTCCCAGGTTCAAGGAATTCTCCTGCCTCAGCCTCCAGAGTAGCGTGGACTACAGGTGTGTGCCACCATGCCCGGCTAATTTTTGTGGCCAGGTTGGTCTCGAACTCCTGACCTCAAGTGATCTGCCCACCTTGGCCTCTCAAAGTGCTGGGATTACAGGTGTGAGCCACTGCGCCTGGGCGCGGAAACCCATTTTGCTTCAACTTCTGACAAAGGCTGGAAGGAGGTGGGAGTAGGGGTGATGGGGCTTTTTCTATTTTCAACTCAAGCACAGGTGGGAGTCTCCAAAATGGCACATGCAGATTCAGTCAAAAAAGGGTTCCTGGAAACAGCAGCCGCAATCCCTGCCAGCTCACTTTCAGTTCTTCACAATGAATACTCAGTTCAGTCTCTTTCCACCCCTCTCCCCAGCCCTTTCCCCCTTTCTCACTCTCAGCTGATGGTCTCACCTCCTGCTTCATGGAGTTAACAGCTGGGAACACTCAAGCTTTCCTCCCCAGATCCAGGAATATAACCCAGCCCCACACCCCCAGGCTTTCCTCCTTTCTCCTGGAGAAATGATGTGGATTTTCTCCCATCAAGCCTGGCTTTCCTACCTGATTCCCAATCATTTCACTTTCCCAGGGACCCAGAGTCCTGATTGCTACTGTTAAAAGAAAAGCTTTAGACAAATTAAATGTAACAGAGTTTAATTGGACAAAGGACCATTCATGAATTGGGCATCCTCTAGAACCAGAAGAGGTTGAGAGAGACTGCAGGGCAGCCACATGGCTGGATAACATTTATGGGTAGGAAAAGGAGTGTATAGAAATAGGAACTGAGGTACAGAAACAGCTGGATTGGTCACAGCCAGGTGTTTGCCTTATTTGAACAGCTTTAAACAGTTGGTCACCTGTGCTTGGCCCAAGCTCATCTGCTGTGATTGATTGAGACTTGGCTACTTGTTACAAGAGTAGGATGTTCTTGTTACAAGAACAGTGAGGTTTCCATTCATCATGTACTAGAAGCCTTTAGGTCGCTTGGCCTAAAGCTATGTATGGAGGCAGCTTAGAGTGAAACTGAATGCTACCCTCTTCATCCTCCCATAGCCTTCCCTCCTGTTGCATTTAGGCATGACCCAGTGTTGAGCATCTAGGGTTCCTCAAGTCCTGTTCCAGCCACCAGCCTACTGCTTTGCCTTTTGCCTTTTTATGCAAGCTAGAATGAGGTGTTCATAGACACAAGGCCAGGATTTGCTGGCTGGGGCATGCTGCTCAGGAGTTAGTGCTCTCCAATGGCCATTGGACAGGTTTCCAAAGGTGGCCTTACAGACGCCTTGAATAATGAGGTCAAGTTTCATAGTTTGGCTAAGATATTCACTTACAGGCACTTAAAACTGAATCAACTAATCTTTGCACTACCTGAATAATGAGGTCAAGTTTCATAGTTTGGCTAAATTATTGGCTTACAGGCACTTAAAACTGAATCAGTAAATCTTCGCACTACCTCATGTAATATTGCATTTATGCCGTATTTGTTTATTTATTTTCTGTCTTTCCCACTAGATGACACGAACTCCACAAAGACTGAGATTTTGTGTGTCATCTTCACTGTATCTCCATGCTTGGATCAGTGCGTGGCCCCTCTGTGTACCCAATCAACACTTGTTTTTAAAATAACTGGATTAGAAATGAACACCAAAATTGCCAGTACTATCAAGAACACATACATTAAAACCCAGCTCATCACAAAATATTAAAAATTGGTGAAATGAGGTGAAAGGTATCCAGGTGTCTATCCAGCTATTCTTTCCATTTTTCTGTAGGCTTGCAATTGAAAAGCCAGCAGTTAAGAAAGAAAAGCACTCTACCTAAAATAGTGGTTTTTAGTTTCAGAGCTGTTTTTCATGATTGAAATTAATATTCCAGTAAGAGAATACTGAAACCTTCTGAATTCTTCCAAAAGTCACCATCATCTTTGTATTCATCATCAAGGAACTAAAACTGAGCAACAAAATTAATTTCTCACATCTTTTTTGTTCTACTGTAGAAAGTTGACATTTTGTCTTCACAAAGTTAGGGAGCACATTGCCACTGTCCTTGGAACTACACACCAGGCAAAATTTCTCCTGCCTGGCACCCTTGGTGGGGGGACCGAGATCACAGAGGCTGAAATTCCCACCCCCAGAGGTCTTAGGAGAATCTCTATGAGGCGTAGCCTGTCTGAGTCCGACATCCTAGGTTTCATATCTGTCCAGATTCCTGTAGAATCACTATCCTCCTTGGGTTTAGACACAACAAGAGTTGGTCTTGATTTCTTTTAGTTAATTTGGGGAAATTTATTAAGTCCATATCACATACTCTGTTTTGAGACTGGGTGTCCCTCTGTCGTCCAGGCTGGAGTGTAGTGGTGCAATCAGAGCTCACTGCAACTCTGCCTCCTGGACTCAAGCAATCCACCTGCCTCAGCCTCCCAAAGTGCTGGGATTACAAATGTGAGCCACGGTGCCTGGCCATATCAGATACTCTTTTCATTAGCAGGGATGAGCTCAGAACAAGGCCAGACCTGTGTCTATCACAGCCTGTGGATCAGTATTCCAGAAGATTCAAGACACATTCTGATGCAGGATCCCCATTTCCTCTTCCTTTCTTGAATGTGGTTTTATAAAAAGGTGGAATTAAAATAGGGTCCATTAATCAATGGCAATGCACATCAAGTGAGTTTAGCTAATAAAACTCACAAAATCTTATGAACTGTCATGAATGACCCACTGATTGAAGTATCTCTTTCATGTCACCTAATCCTATTCAAGGCCTAGGAATAAAACAAATAGTTTTTAATCCATGACCTTTCTCCAATGCATGAGCTGAGGCTCATCTCCACATCTTCTTGGTTTAGTGGTTCTCATAGACCCTTGAGATCTTATATGGCTTGGCTGGGTCCCCACCCAAATCTCATCTTGAATTCCCATGTGTTGTGGGAGGGACCCAGAGGGAGGTAATTGAATCCTGGGGGCAGTTCTTTCCCATGCTGTTCTCATGATAGTGAATAAGTCTCATGAGATCTGATGGTATTGTAAGGGGGAGTTTCCCCATCCAATCTCTCTCTTTGTCTGCTGCCATCCATGTAAGATGTGACTTGCTCCTCCTTGCCTTCTGCCATGATTGTGAGGCTTCCCCAGCCATGTGAAACTGTAAGTCCAAGTAAACCTGTTTCTTTTGTAAATTGCCCAGTCTTGGGTATGTCTTTATCAGCAGTGTGAAAATGGACTAATTCAATATCCCAACACTCCTCCACCTAGGAATCTAGGGTTGCTCCATGTAAATTTTGTCCAGCACAACAAAGGCTTCTAGAAGAAGCAGGGGCAGATTGGGTAGCATCTAGGTGTGCAACCCAGAGGCAGGCTTGGTGCAGAATGGCAGAGGCAGAAATTCATGATAAGCTTTCTAAGGAGGGTGGGGAGAAAAGCCAGGAGCAAAGATATGACCAAGCATTGGGTCCAGTGCCCACTCATGGGCAACTAAGGTTCTCCCATCATCTCAGGACATGCAAGCTCCAACACTATTGCCAACAGTATTGAGTACGTTGGCCTGGACTCATGGTCTTCCACACAGCTCCCAACCTTCCCCTTCATCATCTGGCCCATTTGCTGTGGTCCAGCCCATGCATTCCCTGTCCTGACATGCTTTGCTCTGCACTTCTCTTTTCCTTCCTCCTGCTACTTTCCCCTCCTCTGTCAAGGCTTCCATGGGTCAGTGTCCATCCCTCCTCCCACTGATGGGCATGAAGCTCAACTCTGGAAGTCTTCCTCCACCAGTCCCACCTTACTGTTGAGACATTTATCCTACCTTCCTTTAGTAATTACAGGTTTGGGGCAGCTATATTATTTTTCACCTACTGCTGTTCCTCTTGAATTTTTCATTAGATTGCACCTGTTTTATGTTCTTAATTTGGTGGTGATGGTTGTGAGGCTGACGAGGGAGAATGGCCTTTTAATCACATTTGAAGAGTAAAATCACTCATTAGACATTTATTTGGAAATACCAAGTACCAGCAATTTGGCTAACTGGGATAAAGAGGGATGGGAGCAAATTGAAGAGAAACAACTCTATCCAAATTTCTTTCCTACCATCGTGACTATTTAATAATTGTGATTTGGAGACAGCCTTTAAAGTGGGCCTTCCAACATGAGGCACTTTGGAAGCTTGAGACTCAAGAGTGCCATTATTTTCCCACTCATTCATTCAAAACATACCTATTGAGAGTCAGGCACTTTTCTATTTGGGGGGACAGGTGGTGATTAAAACTTGACTTTGGCCTTCAAAAGAGCTCACAGTATAAAGAAGGAGCTAGGTAACTATGCCACTGATTAAAGTATATTTTAATATGTGCTATAGTATTAGGATTAAGAGATTGCCTGGGTTCAAATCCCAGTTCAACTATTATTATTTGTGCGACCTAGGAGAATTTACTTAATCTCAGTTTCCTGATTGTCTTAGTACATTTTGCGTTGCTATAAAGGAGTACCTGAGACCAGGTAATGTATAAAGGAAAGAGGTTTATTTGGCTCATGGTTTTGCAGGCTGCACAAGAAGCATGGTGCCAGCATCTGCTTCTGGCGAGGGCTTCAGGCTGCTTCCACTTGTGATGGACAGTAAAGGGGAGCCAGCACATGGAGATCACACGGAGAGAGAGGAAGCAAGAGAGAGAGGAGATAGGCCCTTTTCAACAATCAGTTCTTGTGGGAGCTAACAGCACAAGGACTCACTCATTGCTGCAAGGACAGCACCAAGACATTCACGAGGGACCCGTCCCCATGACCCGAACACCTCCCATTAGGCCCCACCTCCAACACTGGGAATCAAATTTCAACACGAGATTTGGAGGGGCCAAACATCCAAACTATAGCAGTTGTTATAAAAGTGGAGATAATAGTAAAAAGGTTATTGTGACTTGAAAATCATTCTTATGAGGTGGAAACAAGCTTATAGACAGAATCACTTAGAACACCGTCTGCACATATTGTCAGTTATTATGATAGATGTAAAAATGAAGGCTATGAAAACAGCAAAGAGAAACATGGAAATCAAACTGAATATGTCAAGGAAGGCTTTCCAGAGGCAGAAGTAGAAAGCTCCGTTTTGATGGATGAGTGGGAATTATCTGTATAATGAGAAGGATGGAAGGACATCTAGGCAGAATCATGTGGGTGAAGAACAGGAAACTGCATCTCCATTCAGAGAGTGCGGCCTGCTTTGTGGGCGGGAGAGAAGGGTATTTGTGAAGTTCAAGAGGTAAGCCACAAAGGCTGATAGAAGTCCAATTCTGAAGGGCCTTGAGAGCTCAGTGAAGGATTTGAGAAATGAAAGCCTCTGAAATGTTGAGAAAGAATGACAACACTAGATTTGCATTTTAGAAAACCACCTCTGATTGGAGGGAATCCCACTGGTGCTAGTTAAGAAGTCTTCTAATCCTCCAAGTGAGAAGGGAAGAAATTTCAGGAGAGTGGCTAGCAGTGTGTTGAGAAGAAACATATTCAACGGCGGATGTAGCTGGATGGGGATTTGGGATTGGGGTGGTTTGGTTTTTCTAAAAGACAAAAAAGACAAGAGTGTTTATGTAGTTTAGAGGAAAGAGTGTTTAGGGACAGAGATGGTTCAACTCAGAAAACAGGATGGGAGCATGTAACTGAGCAGAATCTTTGAGGATGCACTAAGGGTGGGCTCCACATCACAGGTGGAAAGATGGACTTTAGTGACAGAAGAGCATGCCTACCTGGCTGGGCCAGGAGAGGTAGCTACAAGGTGGGTGCAGATGGAGGTAGATTTGTAAGACCCCCTGGGAGGGGGTGGGGAAGGACTGCTTGGAGAGTCCTTGTCTTGTGACCTTCATTTTCTCAGTGAAATAGGAAGCAAAATTGACTGCTAAAAATGAAGAGAAAGCCCTTGGAGTGGAGAGTTTGGGTGCACAGGCAACAGGGCTGAGCATTTGGAGGTGGGTGGAGCAGCGATCTGGCTGAGGAGGTATGTGACACTTGTCTGGCTGCATCAGTGGCCCAGCCAGGTGACGGCACCAGCATGCACAGGGCATGATGTTCTCCAGCAGGACCTGGAGCCTGGAGGAGGGCACGTGGCGGGGGTGTTTTAACGCTGGGCTTCTTTGGGCCAGGTGCAATGGGAGGATGAGAGAGTCCGGGGAGTCGGCAGAGGAAACCTGTGGTGGTGATGGACTCCAGGCTGACCGAGAAGGAACTGAAAGCAGAAGGCAGCTGATGACAGAGAGAATGGTGGGTCTAGGGACACACACTGAGATGAGATGGAAGAGGAAGAGCTTGGGCAGTAAGACAGTGAAGAGGCTGGAAGGACGGGGTCAGTGTGAGGATGGGACCTGGAGGTACCGTCTGGGTGGAATAGTGCTGAATGATAACATGGGAACAGAGAGTGGCCTTGAACTTAGGGTGCTAAGATGCAGTTGAATGTCTAGGAGGTGGGCGTCCAAAGGATCAAACAACTCCTCTGAGGGAGGACGGACTGCAGGGTGAAGACTGGAGCAGAGAACCTGAGATGAGCGTGGATGGCAAGAACAGCAACACAAGCAGCCTCAGCGTTTCCTGCCCTCTCCCCATCCTCCCAGGTTGGACAAGCTGTCTGCCTTGGGAAATGATCAGCAACTTTGAGCTCAGCAGTGCGTTTCTTCCTTATGTCACCTACAGCATCAGGAGCAGCCGCATCACAACATTAACACCAGCGCGATGCAGGACGGGCCCACCCTGCTTCCAAATTTGCCCCATGACGTCCCATAGGTGACAAGAACAAAGCATCTCTAAATTCGGTTGGGCCATGGGGAGTCAAAGATCCTGCATTCTGTGAGCACCTCTCCTGTCAGAGTGTCTACCTATGATGGACGCAGGCACCTCTGCTCTCCCACTGACTGTTCCCCTGCTAATCCCTAGTGGGCATTCCTGGCTTCATTTAGACCGTGAGGTTCATGCTTTCACCATCCTCCGGTTCCCTGATCAGTTCTGGACCTGAGCATGGGAGAACCGCTGCCACTTTTCTCCTTGTACACTGTGACATTATTGCCCTTTGAGAATAAGAGAACAGTCCCCAAGGGGTGACAAGTTGTACCCTCCTTTCCCAAGACAGAGAACTCTGCTACCACCACCGGCTCCTAGGAATATATTTTGTAAACTATTTCAATTGTCCAAGGATCCAGAGAGGAGCTTGGAATTCTCATTTTGTCCCTGGTTTGAGAAAAGATTAGAGAGATATGGGGGTTCCTTTAGTATCAGGGAGCCACAGCCCTTTGGAATCTGAGACCTCATTAAAAATTTCTTCACCAAAATCAGTCAAATGCAATGGAGTGTGTCTGAAGGAAATGAGGGTGAGGGATGAGAAAAAGGGAAAAGAAAGGTTTATGGCAGAGGGGGTGAGTCTACTCCAGGCTGGTGAGCACATTGGTGAGGTTTGACACGTCCGAGCCCGTCTGTGGGGCGTGATTTCTATGGAGACTGAGTTAGAAGCAGGAGCCCTCCTGAGCCTGAATTTGAATGTCAGAGGAGCCATCAGTTCAAACCACTGCCTGCCTTTATGGTTTCACCTGTGCATGCCCCATGTGAAGGCTCCTATTTCCACAGCTCCATGACAACAGAGGATAAAATAAATTCCTTTAGTCAAAACTCAGCACTGACAGGCTCCAGGCAAATATGCCATTCCTGTTTTTATAATGGTCAGTGGAAAGTGACGGTTCATCTGGGCCAAGAGCCAGATTTTGTTCCGGTGAGCTGGGAAGCAACGTCAGTTTCATCTGGCAGAAGTTACAACCCACTACGCTGGGGGTGGAGAATGGCTCTCCTGGAAGCCGGAGGCCAGCGAAAAATCCAGAAAGCCCCATTTGTGTGGCTGCCTCGCCAGAGAGCTAACAGGGGAAAGAATCTCAGACACATTAAGGGGTATTGTTTGTCCCAGCTGAGCTCAGCTGTGTTTCAGCAAAAGACAAATTTGCCCTCCAGGACATGGGCTGCACTGCCCTCCTGGTGACCCGAACGCCCTCATGCAGCACCCTCACCCCGTCTCTTTCTGCTCACAACAAACATCAAAACGAAACAAACCAGGGCTCTCGCCACCCATCTTTTCTCTTTGATATGCCGTGGTGAATCAATCTCCACAAATGATGTCACTGAACTTCTCCGCTGGAAGAGGAGAGCTCTATGCCCTGATGTTATGCAGATGAAGTCACTGTGAGTTGCACTTCAAAATGTGTCTGAAAGTCCAATGAAAAGAAAAATCCATATTTGGGAAGAATCTCATCCTGAGGTCCACCGAACATTCTCAGTATCTGGGACACTTGTCACTCAGTCTCCTCACCTCTGGCAAAGTACTCAGGAGACTCATTTCTTAGGAGATGACCCTTGGTTGCTGAAGCGTGCCACTGCCCACCTGGCTCGGTGACTCTGAATGCTGCACTGGAACTCACTTACCATAGATTCTTTTCTTTGTAGGCTTAGAATTAGGTCATGGGAAAGCCACATGGTAATGTATGTAAATTAACATGCACAAATATGCAGAAGACTATATAGTTTTCCAAATTTCCTGAAAAATAATATCTCGCAAGCTTCTCAATATGGCAGTTTATCAGTCTGGCAGATATATTTAGATCATATTCAACTAATGTGTATAAATACCCAATATGGGCTAGGTGTGGTTGTGTTCCTAATTTCACTAAATCCCTGCAAAGACCTGTGCTGTCCTCACTTTGCAGATGATGTGTCTGAGGGTCATGGCTACTCTGAGCTCAGGTGGAGGCAGGGAATGGGGTCTCTGAGCCTGTATCCCACACTCTCCCACCTCCCCATACCTCTGCACAGAGGCCTCCCTGACCTGTGAAGGAACCTCTCCCCAGGAGTCCTTTGTTTTGGCACAGAATGCTTTCTCCATATTGTACTGCTCTAGAAGTCCAGTAGTTGAAACAGATAAAAGTGGAGTCACTGGTTAAGTTGGGTGGGGCACCAAGCCCAGCCTTTCCAATCTGTCCTCTGCCTCTTCCTCCATTTTTAGTGATCCTTGGGCCTTATGAACCACAGCTTGAAAACCACTACCCTCCATCGCCCTCTTAGGCTATTTGTTTTAGGTCTATTTGAAGGATTTCTCCAGAATTGGAGCTCTCACTTTGGCCTTTCAGTACTTACCTAGGCAAAACGCTGGGCTCAGTCTGCGCACTTGTACCAGATGGTGACGACTCAAGTGGTTCTCAGAGCTGCCTGTTCTCAGTGCTGGTGGAAGGGGTGGGTGATGTTAGACAGACAGGCCTGGGCTCTCAGGTTGCCCCATCCTAATCCTTTATTTATTTTACATTATTATTACTATTTTTTGAGATAACATTTCACTCTGTCACCCAGGCTGGAGTGCAGTGGCATAATCATGGCTCACTGCAGCCTGGACCTCCTAGGCTCAAGCGTTCCTCCTGCCTCAGCCTCCGAGTGGCTGGGACTACAGGCATGCAAAAACCAAAGCAAACAAACAAACAAAAAACAAGCAAACAAATGAAAACAGTTGATTTAATTTTTAAAATCAAAAATTTTGATTTTTAAAAATTTTTGTAGAGATGAAGACTTATTATGTTGCCCAGGCTGATCTCCAACTCTTGAGCTCAAGTGATCCTCCTGCCTCAGCCTCCCAAAGTGCTGGGATTACAGGTGTGAACCATCATGTTCAGCCCCTGATCCTTTAAATGCAGCAGGCTCTCCTTGGGACAAGCCCTTAAATGGCTCTCTTAAGAACCATTGCTAACATTTTAAGTATGATAGTGGTGTTGTGGTTATATTAAATAAAAGAGCTTGTATCTTTTAGAGATATATATGAAAGTACCTACAGATGTAGTGATAAAATTATTACTTCAACATTATCCAGGGTGAGGGATATGGGTGGGATAATAAATGAAACATTCGTTTTGTTAAAGCTGTGTAATAGGTACATAAGGGTTTGTTATATCATTCTTTCTACTTTAAATTGGGTTTGAAATATAAAGATAAAGAGATATAGATGATAGATAGATAGATAGATGATAGATAGATAGATAGATAGATAGATAGATAGAGGTACAGGCAAAAGAAAGAAAAGAGAGAGAGAAAGAAAGAAAAGAAAGAAAAAGAAAGAAAGAAAGTAAGGAAGGAAGGAAGAAAAGAAAAGAAAAGAAAAAAGAAAGAAAAAGAAAGTTGGTGCTAGTGAAACCGCCTTTGCAAAATTGTGACTGAGACAGTGAAAGAGATCTAACCTAACTAACTGAGTCCACCTTGCTTCTAACCTCCAAGCTGTCCTTGTTCATTCGTGGGTGTAGGCTGAACTAACTTTGGGAGGAACTTAGTTTATAGGTTATAGTTTAAAACAAAGACGATAACAGCCTTTTCCCAAAAACAAGCCTCCTTCTTGCCTGGGGACTAGACTACTAACATCAGGAACAAGATTAGAAATTATGGTTTAGGAGTCATGTAGCTGGAGGCTACAAGATTCTTATCCTTCCTAAACTGCTCCTAAGATCAGTGCTTGAGATATTTTGCAGAGTCTGCACTTGATGGATCAGCTGGCACCACCCAAATTAACCGGCTCATCTGTTCTTGTGGCCCCCACCCAGGAACTGACTAAAGCACAAGAGGACAGCTTCAATTCCCTATTATTTCATCTCTTGCCTAACCAATCAGCACTCCTGGCTTACTGGCTCCCTCCTACCTACCAAGTGGTCCTTAAAAACTCTGATCCCTGAATGCTCAAGGAGACTGATTTGAGTAATAATAAAACTCCAGTCTCCCTCACAGCTGGCTGTGCACGAATTACCCTTTCTCTATTGCAAGTCCCATGTCTTGATATATCAGCTCTGCCTAGGCAGTGGGCAAGGTGAACCTACTGGGTAGTTACATTAGGCCCTTGTCCCAGGACCACCCTCGCTTCCTCTTAACTTATTGCTCCCTGCCCTCAAAGGTGCGTTCTGCTGCTCTTAGGCAGGATCCTAGACATTTTCCTGGAGTTGATAACGCCTTTAGTTCCTTTTCTCTGGCTGATTGACTAGGATTCCACCACTACTTGCAGCTTTGCCTGAACCTTTGATTTTGGCCTCTCCCACAGCTTAGGGTTCAATGTGTTTCTCCACAAAGTTTTGTGGCAGAACCTTCACCATTCAGTTCACCCTGGGAGATGTGAACAGTTACTTAGTTTCTTTCCAAAACTCATGTAAACCAAAAATAAAATTCGAAGGCCTCTCGCAACCACCTGAATGGACTCCCTCCTCGGCCAGGGTGCTCTAAAAATTAACCTGAAAGGCTGGCTCAGGCCATGATGGGAAGTGGGGGTTGAACATGCCTCATGATACCCTCCAGCATTAACATCAACACAGACCTAAAGCCTTATAAGAAACAGGCACGATCTATTCTCTCCAAAGCCTGCTACTTGGAGGCTTCATCTGCATGATAAAACCTAGGTCTCCACAACTCCTTCTCTGAACCCAGACATTCTTTTTTACTGATAATAACTCTTTCAACCTATTGTCAATCAGAATATGCCTAAATCTACCTATGGCCTGGAAGCCCCTTCTTCAAGTTGTCCTGCACTTCCAGATTGAGCCAATGTAAATCTTACATGTTTTGATTGATGTATTGCCTCCCTAAAATGTATAAAAGCAAGCTGTACCCCAACCACTTTGGGCACATGTCATCAGGACCTCCTGAGGCTGTGTCATGGGCATGTCCTTAACCTTGGCAAATAAACTTTCTAAATTGACTGAGACCTGTCTCAGATATTTGGGGTTTACGCTCAGACACTTTCATGATCTTCCATTTTACAGATGAGAAAACAGAGGCTTCGAGAGGTTACGTAAACTGCCTAAGGTCATGCAGCTAGAAAGTGGTAGAACCAGGCTTGTGAACTCAAGCAATCTGTCTCCAAAAATGATCACCAACAGGAGGTGATCTGACAAAACCCAATTTTCATCTTTTTTTTAGTATGAAGAAAAAATCCCTGGAAAATAGAATATAATCTACAATCTTACCATTCTAACAAAATAGTTTTTCTCTGCATGTATTTCATATGACATTCATAATAATAAAAAATTAAAAACTTTTTAATGTTCTCAATTTTTAATGTTCTACCACAAACATTTCTTTGTATTGCTTTACTTCATCATATTGAAATTGCCTTTGTGAAAATTATTAACAGGGAGAAAATTACAACAGTGAAGGAGATCTGATTTAACCAACTCCCATCTTGCTTTTAACCTCCAAGCTTCCCTTAGGTATTCCTTGGCTTGGGCCAAGGTAACTTTGAGAGGAATTTAGTTTATAATTTAAATGATAATAGTCCTCCCCCAAAACTAAACCACTTTCATAAAGCTAATGGAAGACTACCAGGTTAGGAGGATGAGAGGAGCCTGAATTCTGCTAAGGTTTAAACATAAATGATTACCAGCTATTTTTCCAGAAGTCACAAGACTTGCAACTTCCCCAATTACTCCTGACAGATAACATCACTACTGTAGAACCAAAGATTGGCCTTTCGAGTCAGGTTTCTGCATTTCTGATGACCAATAGCTTCACCTGGACCCACCAACCAGCCCTGTGGCCCCCAGCTAGGAACTGACTCAGCACAAGAGGACAGCTTTGACTCTCTATGATCTCATCTCTGATCCAACCAATTAGCACTCCCTGGCCCCCTACCTGCCAAACTGTCCTTGAAAAACCCTAGTCTCTGAATTTTTGGGGAGACTGATTTGAATAATAATAAAACCCTGGTTTCCCATTCAGATGGCTCTGCATGAATTAAACTCTTTCTCTATTGCAGTTCCCCTGTCTTGACAAATTGGCTCTATCCGGGCCGTGGGCAAAAATGAACTTATTGGATGGTTACAATATCATTTCCAATGTGCTTTAGTTTTATTACAAATCCTTCTCTTCTTGGAACTTCTTGTTGCTTCCATTTTTATGCTGTTTGAAATAATCTAGGAATGAATGTCTTTAGGATGTAGCTGTTTCTTCTTTTTGACTTTTTTCTTTTGCACAAGTTCCCAGATATGAGATGATTCAATGGAAGGCTTATGGCACTTGAAACTTACTGTCAGCTGAAGTTCAAATTGATGGTACTATTTTATACCATATGGCATTTTTGCCATGGGGTATTATCAACAAATATTATCTATTTTATATACAAAAACATGAGGTTGTATTAATTTCAGTTTATTTTATTTCTAGTGAGTGGAGTGTTAGTGTAAGGAACGGCTTTGCAGCTGAACAATTCTGCTGGAGCTCCAGGCCAGCTTGACATTGCACAGCCCCAGACACATGCACACATACATAGAAAAGGAAGCTTCTCTTGACCTTGTTTGCACTGTTACAACACACAATAGCTCAGGTACACAGCCACAACATCTGAGCACTCAGTGGATATTGTTTGGAGAAAGAAGTAATGGAACAAAATGTAAGAGACAGAAGATGCTGACTTGTCTTCTTCACTCAGGCCAAAGTTTTGCCATTTAATAATTCAACAGCAGTTGTGCAGATAGCTCTAGTTTCTATGAATTTCTTCAAAGTTCTTTGTAAATGCCATTTCTCAGTCTGAGAAAAATCTCTCTCTCTCTCTTTTTTTTTTTTTTGACAGAGTCTCACTCTGTTGCCCAGGCTGGAGTGCAGTGATGCAATCTTGGCTCGCTGCAAGCTCCGCCTCCCGGGTTCACGCCATTCTCCTGTCTCAGCCTCCCAAGTAGCTGGAATTACAGGTGCCCGCCACCACACCTGGCTAATTTTTTGTATTTTTAGTAGAGATGGGGTTTCACTGTGTTAGCCAGGATGGTCTTGATCTCCTGACCTTGTGATCTGCCTGCCTTGGCCTCCCAAAGTGCTGGGATTACAGGCGTGAGCCACCGCGCCCGTCCTGAGAAAAATCTCTTTTGAGGTATTAAGGCTTGATTATACGGTACCTTTTTTCTCTTCAAAACACTTTTTTTTTTTTTTTTTTTTTACAAAAAGGGAAATAGTAACTGTGTCAGGTGGTAGATATGTTAATTGGCTTGATGTGGTAATTATTTCACAATGTATATGGATACCAAAACATGAAGTTGTACACTTTTAATTTATACAATTCTTGTCAATTGTCTCTCAATATAGCTGGAAACAATTTAAAAAATGTTTTTATAATTGTAAATTTAATTAAGACATGCAAATTGTAGAAAACCTGTAAAATACAGAAAAGTTTCAAAAGGAGACAAAAATAACTCATAATCTTACCACTTCAAAAAAGTCACCGTTAATATTTGATGTATTCCTTCTCTTATTTTATACATCAAACAAAATTGCTATCATACTATCTGCATTTAGTTTTATACCCTGATATGATTTCACTCAACATTATATTGGGAGTGTTCTACCAGATCATTAGATATTCTCCAAAAATGATTTTTAAATATTTATATAAAATATATAATTGCAATTATTTGTATATGATACATAATTATAATTTTATAATATTTAGAAAATATTCTTAGTACAAATGTATCATCATTTATTTTACCATTTTCTTAGTGCTGGCCATCTGAAATGTTTCCAAATTTTCACTGTTGTAAATAATAACACAATGAGTATTCTGGTCCATTTATTTGCAAATGCTCAATTTAACTAGCAGGACATGCAAATGTGTTTTTCAGGACAAGTACTCCACACTGGGCACCTTACACAATCAGGAGTTGGGAGCCTGGGTTCTGGTCCCACTTTGCTATTGTGTGACCCTGCAAATGGCTAGCATTTTGTAAGTCTAAGCTACAGCCATAATTTACCCTTTATGAACATTATTCTCCCTCATATCTCACAGCACTTTACAGTTTTTATTATTTTTGCCTCTACATGTGTCAAGTGAGAATATATATGGGAATATTTAGTGATGATAATGAAGCAACCACTCTTATAAATCTTTACATGTGGAACTTCTAAGCTGTGCTCATTAGTAAGAACATTAGACTTAGATCACTGCTAGCAATTAACAGCAGACAACAATAATTAAGAAGCAGAACCATCTGAGATGAGATAGAGTATAATGCATGATGAGAGAGGGAGAAATGTATGGCAAGTTTGAAAGAGCAAATCCAGATTCTCTGGCTAAAAGTCTCTGCATTCAAGGGCGACTACAGCTAATACAGGGCAAAAGAAAATAAGAACTAGAGTAATTGAGGCTGCCAGTGATCCCCTGGGGTCTAGTGAAAAGGCTATTATTAGACCTGCTTATTGTCATGCTTTAACACTCTCTCCAAAACTCTGGCCCAGAACTGCACCCACAAGGTGACTGGTGGTTTATTCCGCAAAGCCCAGGGAAAGAATCTATGTCTCAATCACATTTTCTTCTTGGTTATGGAGAGATTTAAGTATAAGCAAAGAATGGAGCAGTTCCATATGATCACTTTTGATAAACGGTGCTTTCCCCACCTTTGGTTTCATAGCCTAATGCCTGACAATCACCTTAAAGTCTTTTCTGGGCTAGCAAGATGCAAAGGGGTGAGGGGATTTGGTATTTAAATGTCCTAGAGCCAACGGTGCTGCCTCCCAATTCCCTTCTCATTGAATCTAGTGGGATGATTCATCCGGAGGAGAGGCCCTATCACTCCAGGTAGTTTATGCTACTGCTGCAGTTCAGAAGACAGTAAATGGGCTGGCGGTTCACCGAGGGCCGCCTCCTCTGACTGAAGCTCATCAGGACCACGCCAGGGAAAGTGAACTGCATGTCACTGTTGTCACACTTGGAAAGGGGCATCGCTTCTGCTATTCTACAGCACTTCTTGAGATATTGAAGTAAAAGTTTTAAAAGATTAAGAGAGACTGGGGCACGCAGAGCATCTTCTCCCCACGGTAGGGCTCTTTTCCATGCTGAGCTTGCGATGTGACTGCCAAACGCTTAAGTCCATTAAAGCAATAACCACCTGATTCCTTCTCATTAAAGGCACAGTGCTTTTCACCCAGAGATTTCCTCTTGTGGAAAAGGATTTCTGCCAAACAACGCTTTGCATATAAAGTTTGCTTTGCAGAGACTTGGCTCTCAAGGCTGAATTGGGCAGCTCCTGGTGCTGAACACAGGCGTTGAGCCAACACCAGAGGGCGCCATTTCCCCGGCATCCCACGAGCAGCGGCTACTCAGGGTGGCGGATTCTGGCTTCTCTCTGGGTCTCAGGGTTTATGTCACGTAGGGCATGGCTTCATAGGAAAATGTTCTCAAGGTCAGCCAGGCAGGGAGATGAGCACCTCTGGGAGAAAGTAAAAGAGCAGAGCTGTTGGTGTTTTCCCATGCACGGTCACAACCTGTGCGCCCTGGGGGACAACGGAAGCCTGCAGAAGCTCAGCCCTCTCCACGCAAACCCAGGCCACAGATCAAAGAGGGAGCAGTGTGAGATCCCATCGCAGCCGAAGGAAACTGTCACCAGGACACTGGTCTCAATGCAAAACAGGCTTAGGCAGTGGTCAGAAGGCATACATGTGATTTTCTTTTTCACCGCTGGGCCATGCTGCTGTCTTCCTGCTCCTTTTCACCGGCCTCAGGAGGCCTGCCTTTCACCTGGGAATGGTGACTGTTCTGTGCACGTAGAGAGCGGCCGTCAGAGCTTTGGCAGGCGCGTGGGGAAGGATTCTCGTTCATATGTTGTAATATTGATACTAACAGCCAGAGCAATCAAACCCCTGCTGTGGGCTTGACATTCATCATCCCTCATACCCACAGCAAAGCTACAAGGAGGAATGAAGAACCGGAGGCTCCAAGAGGCTGATGGCCTTGCCCAAAACTACACTGGAGTAAGTAACAGAGACAGAAACGAACTCCCAGTCTACATGGCACTAAAGAGACGCACTTTCCACACCATATTGCATCCCAGTGATTAATCATTATGTGTTAAGGACAGCAAATGATTATCCATGCAATGAAAACTAGGAATAATTTTTTAAAATGATAAACCTCCCTGATTCACACTATTAGGGATGTCCAGAAGAAAATAAACCTATTCACAAACCAGAGGCAATATCCGGCTAATGACCTTGAGTGAGGTCAGCACAATTACTAAACAATTTCACCGAAGAATGAGAGTTGTTCCCCATGGTAAACAAGCCTGTGCTCAAGTTAGCAGGATACAGTTCCCTAGAGATTCCCCACTCCCAGCTATCCCTGGGGTCAAAGAAGGCTGTGTTGGTCCCTTATTTTCTCTCCCTTAAGGGCATAGTCTCAAAAGTGAGAACTAGAAACGTGGGAAGATCTACATTTGCAATATTACATTCTAAAAGGAAGTAGTAGCTCACTATTTTCCCAGCTTGAGATGTATATTTAATAAAAGGTTCACCACAGTCCGCATGTAATACAGGTCAAACCTCTTCCTGAGAACCGATGAGCAAATCAGCTATTTAGTGTCCATTACAGGTGAGGGCTGCCGGCTGACTGCTGAGCAGATGTGGCCTTCTCCCCAGGGTCTAGGCTGCAGTAAGAAACAGTTCAGTCTTTAGAGCTGACTGCTGGGTTTAAATTCTGCCTCCACTTCCTTCCTAGAGATGAGGCTTTTGAGGGCTCACTAACTTCTCTGTGCCTCAGTTTTTAAATCTATAAAATGGGGATAATGGTCACACCCTCCCTTGAAGCTGTTGTGAGGATTAAATGATCAATGTATGAAAAGATCTTAGAACAGTCCTTGGCACATAGTCAGCTTTCTTTAAGGGTCAGCCATTCCATGAGGGTAGGGGTGAGATGCAACTAACAATGTTAATTTCAGACAGGTCTCTCCAAAATTAGGTAGTTCTTACAAATCATACCAAGGACATTTATTATCATTTCCAGCTGGCTGAAAGCAAGGCACTTCATCCATACAACAAACTTTTGAGCAGGAAGCTTAACTAAGATGTGTATAGACTGACACCTCCCACACACCTACCCTAAAGTTCTCAGAGAAAAAAATAAGTGAATAGACGTGTAGCTGCCAGAAACATTTATTTATCTGACACATATTTGTTGAGACAGGCACAGTTCTTGGCCCTGGAGACATAGTACTGAACAAAATCAAATTCCTGCCCTCAGGGAGCTCCCAGTCCAGCACAAGAGACTGACAATAAGCAAATAGACAAGATGAATATATAATGCCACCCAGAGGGATGGTAGGGATGTTACAGACACACAGCCAAGTAACTCTTCTCTGCAGAGAATGCTGTGAGGGAGACAGCCAGGAAATCGTGGGAAGGAAAGAGTGTTTCTGGGCAAGGGAGCCACACATCTGAAAGCCCTGGGGTAGGAGCACTTGGCCAGGAGGCCAGAGGGACTGGAGTTGGGGGAGCAGGGAACAGACGGGTGGAAAACAAGGCAGGAAAGGGTGTTGGGGCCATGCTGAAAGAGACCATTCAGGTTGTGGTAAGGACCTCCGATTTTTGTTCTAAGTGACGGGCAATTATTGGAGGGTTTTGAGCAGACCAGTGACTGTGATACATGTTATGTTTTAAGAGAATCTCTCTAGCTGCCCTGTGGAGAATAGACTGGAGCAGGCAAGAAGGGTGAGGGAGGTAGAAATAACAGAAGCAGGGACCAGGCAGGAGGTTACTGCACTGGTCCAGGGGAGAGTGGATAGTAGTTTGGAGTAAAATGGTGTCTTAGTCTGTTTTTGTTGCTATTAACAGAATATCACACACTGTGTAATTTATAATCAGTGGAAGTGTATTAACTCATGGTTCTGGAGGCAGAGAAGTCCTAGATCAAGGGGCTAGCATCTGTGGAGGGTCTTCTTGCTAGGTCATGCCGTGATGGAAGGCATTACATGGCAGAAGGGCAAAGAGAGGCCAAGAGAGAGAAAAAAGGGTGCAAAACTTGCCCTTTTATAATGAATCCACTTCCAAGATAATGGCATTAATTCATTCATGAGTTTGGAGCCCTCCTCATGACCTAATAACCTCTTAAAGGTCCCACCTCTTAATACCATCACAATGGCAATAGAATTTCAATATGAGTTTTGGAGGGCACAAACATTCAAACCATAGCAGATGATAATGGGTTGGAGGGGTACATTAAATGTAGTTGAATTTGATCTACATCTTAGAGGTAATTAAATATAGCTGAATTTGATCTACATCTTAGAGGTAAAGGTAGAGCGTACAGCATTTGCTGATAGTTTGGATATGGAGTTTGAGTGCAAGAAAGATTCAAGAATGACTGCAAAGTTTTGGCCTGAGTGAATGGCTACTTGGTGTACTATTTACTGAGATGGGAAAGACCACAGAGCTAGGAGAGTTTTGGGAAAACCAGAAGCCAATACTGGACATTGGGTTAATATTGCATATTAAGTTTGGAAAGCCTATTAGAAGATGTGGTAGGCAGAATAATGTTCCCTTAAAGATGTCTGTGTCCTAATTCCCAGAACCTGTGAGTATGTTAGTTTATATGACAAGAGAGAATTAAGGTTGTAGAGGAAATTGAGGTTGCTAATCAGATTACCTTAAAATAAGAAGATTATCCTAGATTATCTGAGTGGGCCTAAAGTGATCAAGTCATTAAGTGTGGAGAAAGAAGGCAGAAGAGTCAGCAGTGTGATGTGAGAAAAACTCAATCTGCCCCTGCTGGCTTTAAAGATGAAAAAGGGGCCTCTAGCCAAGGAATGCAGGCAGCCTCTTAAAGTCGGAAGTCAAGAAAATGGATTTTTTCCTTACAGCCTCTATAAAGGAATTCAGCCCAGTTGACACATTGCATTTAGCCTGGTGAAACCCATTTTAAACTTTTGACCTGCAGAACTGCAAAAGAATAGATGCGTGCTGTTTTAAACCACTGAGTTTTTGGTAGTTGTTTTATAGCAGCAAAAGGAAACAAATAGAGGTGGCAATATAATTTATTGTCTAAACAGGGACTGTTTTAAATGAAAGAAGTGCAATAACTACTTAAACAGGGATAACAGTCATAAGTCAGAACTATCCTAAGAAAACTGGGATGTGGGTTCACCCTACTCATCCATTGTTTTATAAGTGGAGATGTCAAGGAGGCAATGGGTTCTATGTGTCTTTTATTTAGAAGAAAGGCTGGGGCTATTAAATTTGAGAAGTGGCCCATGTAGGTGGTATCTAATGCCATGGAATTGAATGAGATCACAAGACAGTGAATATATATAGAGAAAGAAAAATGTCCAAAGATGAAGCCCACCTTTAGAGGTTTGGAAGCAGAGAAGGATCTGGTAGAGAAGATGGAGAAGGCATACCCAGTGAGGTGGAAGGAAAACCAGAAAAAAGAATAAATAAACTCAAGTGAAGAAAGTGTTTTAAGAAGGCAGGGTTGATTGATTGCATCAAATGGTGGTGATAGGTCAAGAAGGAAGAGGATGGAGAGCTGATGCTGGATTTGCAACATGCAGATCATCAGTGACCTTAAACAAGGAATATTAGCAGAGTGGTGGGCAAACGAATGATAGTAATGAGTCAGAGAAAAATTGGGACAGAAAGCATAGCAACCTTTCCAAGTGTCTCTGTAAAGGAGAGCAGAAAAATGGGGTAGTAGTTAGAAGGGAACTAGGCTCAGGGAAGATTTCTAAAAGATGGAAAATATTAGAGCACATTTGTAAGCACAGAAAAGGATGCAATATAAGGAGAATGTTCAATACAGACACAGTGTGATTGCAGGAGCAAAGTCCTTGAATAGATGAGAGGAGATGTTATCCAGAGCGTAAATAAAGGAATTGGTCTTTAGGAAGCATGTGCACAAACCTTCCACTGAGCAGGAAGGAAGGGTGCCAAGGCACCCTAACCCTAACCCTCACTTAAAAAAATCCCACCCCTTTAGTAAGGCCTTTTGGATAAAAAGGATTTTTTTCTCATTGTTTATATTTTTCAGTGAAATAAGAAGGTAATCAGCTGAGAGTAAGGAGTGGCGAAAAGGTGCTAACATTTTGAGAAAGGGGTAAAATAGCATTCCAGAGAGTAGGAGAGAGACTTGATACTCATTGAATTATCTATCAATGACATGATGAAAGTGACAAAAGGAAAGCTACACACTATCCACAGAATATCAGCTACAAACATTATGAAACGTGAGGGACATAAGTTCTTATTGGTTATGGGTAGTGTAAGGACAGATATTCTAAGAAGGAGAAAATAAAAACAAAGGCAAACTGTAATCACTTAAAACTAGCTGAGAATATGACTTTAGCCACACTCTTTCTGCTTGGCTGAATTGCCAGCCTGTGTGAATGTGTTTGTTCAAGTTGACAGTTGCACATACAAACATTTCTCTCCTTCAGGGGCTCGCCATTTCATCCATATCTTGCTGTGGTGGCTTCTCTCTTGCTAACAATAATGATTTGGATATGTCAGCAAAACCTTTTCTAGAGAGTGGCTATTTCTCTCTCTCTCTCTTTCTCTCTCTCTCTCTCTCCCCTCCCTCCCCCCCCGTATGTCATAGTCTCTCTCTTCTCACCATAACATATCCCATAACTTGGTTTCTACTTTGCTGGAAGTTTGGACATAGGAATAGTCGGCACACAGCCCAGCCGTGCTATTTCAGAACCATGGACAGTGGCCCCACTTTGAAAACTCTGCCCCGCCTTGCAACAGGAGCATTTTGCTCATATTCAGCCCAGTATGCAACGGATACTGTGACAGATGTTTGAACAATAATCAGTCCTTGTCTTCAAAGAGATTTATAGTACAGAGGGGAATACAGGCTACAAACACAAGTACAATATAGAAAACTATGATTCATCAATAGAGGACACTATGGGAATACTTAGGAAGGAAGAGCCCTAATTTTGTCTTTGGATGGAGAATGGTATAAAGGAAAGCATCCTGGAATAAGAGATGTCTAAGCTGAAATGTCAAGGCATTAATTAGCCAGGGGAGAGGTGTATGGAAGAGCGTTTTAGGCAGAGGCAACAGCAATATGCAAAGGCCTAGAGGCAAGAGGGCATGGCTCACCTACGGACCCGCAAACAGCACTGTACAGTAAAGTGTAAGGAGGAGAAAGTTCCTCCTGACAGAACAAAAGAAGGAATAGAAGCCTGTAAGCATAAATTGCTAGGGGAGTGAAGTTGAAGGAGTAATTAAGTCTCATGGGGTGAAGAGGAGGTGACAGAAAGTGAATATGAAGCAGTGACATTTAAACCTGTCCTTGATGATACATGGATGTTTTCTAGATTCCCAGCATGGGGAAAGGTGGGAGAGAGGAACAGAAAACATGTTGTCTGGAGTTTTTCTGTCCAATATGGTAACCACTAGCCACTGTCCAATATGTTAGCCACTAGCCACATGTAGCCATTGACATTTAAATTAAATTTATTTAATTAAGTTTAATACATTAAAATTAAATAATGTTAGAATCTTAGCTCCTCAGTCACACTGGCCACATTTTAAGGGATCAATACCCACCTATGGCTAGTGGTTACCATATAAGACAGTATAGACACAGGACATTTCTATCACGATACAAAGTTCTATTGGTCCATGCTGGGTTGGAGGGAACAGCACATGCGAGGGCTCAGAAGCTTGCATGAGTGTGGTGTGCTCAGGAAATGATGACCAGTCATGGGGGCCTTGACAAAAGGTAGGTGGAGGGAAGTGGCTGGAGATGGCACTAGAGATTGGCTGCAGCTGGCAAAAGGCCTTTTAAATCATTCTAAAGAAGGGTGGGTTTAGCAATTGGGGGCTGATAGAGGCAGAAGCAGATCTAGATTTATAAAGTTAGTTCAAGTGGCAGTTACAAGGTTTGTAAGAAATAGTGGAAAAGCAGAAGGCAGAGAGAACAAACCAGTCAGCCTTTGCAAAATACATTTTGCTAGAACATCACTTTATATCATGTCACCTTACATTTGCTGGCTTCCATTGCTCCCAATTAAATTCAATTTTCCCTGCCTGGTTTTCAAGGTCTCTACCTTGTTGCTCACTACTAAACTGCATATTAGCTCTCCTTCAATAATGACAGTAGTGTCACTCTTTCCCTCACATGAAAATTAATTCCTACCTCTGTCCCTGTCAGTCCATGAGTATACTATAAACTCTGAGAACAGAACCACATCTTCCAGCAGGTGAGCTCATAAGATAAGCTTACACAACTCCCAGGATAGTCAACCATTGCCACTGGGATGTCCATTCCAAGGTGTGATTCTCAAGGGTCATAGAGTTAAGAGTCAAGAAAATGCAAATTCACTGATTGATCAGGAAGGCAGTGACTGGTAAGATACACAATCCTCCTGCTGGTCCCTGCCTCATTGGTCTATCAGCCAGTGTCCTGGCAGGAAGCTGAATTCTACTAAAATGTTTAAGGAAATTAACAAAAGCACAATTTACAGAGGTGTGAGCACAACTACGAAAACCTACAAAGGTTACTGAGCTTCCTAGAGGTTAACAATAATAGTAAGCCATTACTAAATAGGAAAAGAAGAAAAACAGTGTCATCAGAGCCCAGTGAGAACTGGAGACAGCGAGGAGAGCGCCCCTGGCAAGAGCTGTAGAGGAAGATGGGCAAACTCTGCTGTATTGAGGCACTGGACCAGGAGGGAGCAAGGGAGGAAAAGTCAATCTCTCTCTCTCTCTTTCTGTCTTCTCCCACCCTCCATTCTTTTGCCCATGCCTTCCATTGCCTAGGTCCAAGCAAAGGCCACAGGGCAAGAGAGACAGAAGGTGCAGCTCACAGGATCTGGTGGAAACAAGTGAAACTAGAATTGGCCGCATTAACAGATTACTCAGCATAACAATGGTTTAAAAATACAGAAGTTTGTCTCCTGTAAATGAAGTCTAAGGCTAGCACACTGGCTTCCACTGATTGAGGACCCAGGCTCCTTCTATCTAGCTGCCCCTCCTTCTGCAACATGTTGTCTCATGGTCCAAGATGGCTGCTTGAGCTCCAGACCTCATACTGGCATCCTAATATGCAGGAAGTGAAAGAAAAGGAAGAGCACACTTTCTTACTTTAAAGGCACTTATTTGAAGTCACATGTGACTCTTCCATTTACGTTTCATTGACCAGAACTTAGTCACATGTGTACACCTACTTCCAAAGGGGCCCAGAAATGTAATATCCATGACAAGAAGTTTTGGGTCCTGCTAAAATCAAGGATTATTTTACTAAGTAAAAGGAGGAGATTGGATACAGGAGGATGACTCACTCTCTTAGAATCTCAGAGGAAAAATCCTATTCTGTGATCCAATAGACAAATTCCAGGAATGAATAAGAGCCACCTCAATTTCAATAACCAACAGAGTGAGCACGTTAGTGATAATGACATATGCATCATGGCACATCATGTGCCTTTTTGCCACATGATAGTAACTTACACTCCAACTTCTAAGGGAAATTCAATTTTGCTGTGTAAGAATACAGCACATTCAATGAGGAAATGCCAGTTAGAGACATTTGCCAAAGGAAATTTCAAGACACATTCCTGGAAAATATGTTGTCCGTAGCTATTAGGGAACCAGCTGGTTTGATACAGGAGTGACAGATTGTATTTTCAGAGTAGAGGGATAAGTCTGCCTTTAACAAGCCGCTCTTCAATGTGATTCACCACTGCTTATGGAGAAGAGCCCCAGAGGCTGTCACAGTTGCAGTGTGCATGCTGACTGGCTCAGCTCCAAAACCTTCTTTGGGGACAACTAGTCCCTTTCTCAGATACCCAGGCATGTCCCCAGCCTGTGCACCCTGAGCACTCACAGGAGGCTGAGCCCAGGTAGAACAACAGTCAGGGCTGCCCCAGCTCACCTGTGAGCTACCTCCACCTTCTTCAGCCTGAAACACATCCCAGTCATCCACCATCCTGGGCTGCTCCAGGTACACAGACAGAAGATGTCTTTCTACCTTCTCCCTTCTAGCAGCCTCTGGGGGCTTTGGTCAGCCCACTTGGGGAGAGGCAAAGGGATCTCAGCCTTTTAATCATTTATTCCACCAGCTTCCTGGAGGAGCTACTGTGTGCACTCTTGTAGAAACATGGGGTACAGAGAAGTAGGGCATGAGGACATACAGTCTAGTTAAGGTGGGCAGGAGTTACACACATGGAGTTAAATCATCCATGGCAACAAGACACATGACACCCAAAACAGCAGTGTCTGATGACTAGCAGATGCTGTCCGTTCCATCATTCCACAGATGGACAAAGTTGCCATGAGTTGGAATGCTCAAGGAGGAAACAATAGACAGAATAACTGTTGGGTAGGGTCTCGGAATATGAGCCAGAGTTGGCTCATGGCCAGTGATTGGGAGAGGAGAGTGTGCCCAGTGACAGAGGCAGGAATGAGCATCTGCAAAGGGACAGTTAGGAGACCAGTCTAGTTGGAATAAGGGGTTTGTGTAGCACAGTACTGAGAAAGGAAGACAGAGGCAGGCTTGTGGAGGGTCTTGACTGCCATGCTAAGGAAATTGGAATTCAAAGAGGAGTCAGGGAGATTTCTGAGTGGAAGGATTGCATCGTAAAAGCAGCGTTTGAGAAATACTAGCTAATGGTAGTGAGTAGAATGCATTGGTTGTGTTGTAAAGGAGCTGGCCCCTGTATATAAGGATGCCCTTGATTTTCTGGGTCAGAATAGTAATACAGTTGCGCATTCTGTTCATGTCTTCCGTGAAGAGCACTCATAAAGCAAATAATATCCCTTTATTCAACAAATGTGTGCAGATTGCCTGCTATCAAGAGGTACTGCGTGTCGAGTGTCCTCAGTGACCAGTCCAGGCATGGTCCCTGCCCTCTAAACCCTTTCTCATCCACACCTGTAGAGCCTGCTGGGAGTGATGACATGAGCCTGAGCTCACAGAGATCAGGAAGGTGGTGCACCCTGGGGAGGGGGTATACAATCACAAGCAAGTCCAAACAGGCTACAGAAAAGCTGTGGTCAGACTCAGAGTTGTAAGTGGGATTCTGTGTTTGAGAGTGCAAGATAGGACAGTGCTGGACCACAGTGGAGGAAGTGGAGTTGACAGAGGTAGGGATGGATCATGTCCAAGGAATTCTGTCTGAGAGGAGATGAGGAAGACTGGGCAATGGGACCAGCTCCTGGAAATGGGACTGGCTCAAGAGAAGTAAGAAAGAAAACTTCAGCCCTCCATTTGGTGGCAGGACAATATGGTGGCACTGGAGACTTTGGGGAAGGGTGGCATGGTCCCCAGAGACACCAGTGGAAGAAGGGGTAAGTCAAGCACAATGTGTCCTCTGCTTCTGTTCCCTCTTCACACTCTCAGGGTAGACTGGGGAGCTGGATGTCCCAAGCCACTCATGGGCCCTCCCTACACCTCACCACTATGAATGAAGCAGCTGGAAGTGGTCCCCAAGTTTCCCTCTCCAGTGGAAAGAAATTGGCTGGTATTTTGCCTGCCTGAGAAGGGGCAGCCTGAGGATGACCAGATGAGCGTTGTCCTTTCCAGCATCTGGCTTGGTCAGGGCCAGCCAGGAACTGAGTCTTATGAGGGTGGTTGTGAGCCTCAGCATCACATCACACTATCAGCATCCTTCCCTTCCCACCTGCAGGCAATGACATGAAATCCCTCTAAACCCTTCTTGAGCTCAAATCTTCTTTAGCCATGCAAACTTGCACCATAACCTCTTCCACACTGGCTACCCATATACTTCCTGGCCCCTCCCGGTGCCCTGTGCTGGTTTTCCCACTAAGAACCCATCTCTCCCTCTCCTGTGAGCAGCCCCACTCCTCAAAGGCCTCACGCAGACCTCAGCGGGCTCTGTTCCCCATGCCCCCTGGGGTTGTAGCCTGTGTTCTGGAACAAGGTCAGCAGCCATGCTCTCAAGGGCAGAGGCTAGGATGATATCCAAGCTTGACGTACTGAACCGAAACAAGGAGTAAAGAAGGAATAAATCATTTTAAACTGGCAGGTGAGGGGTCAAGACCATTTCTGTAGCCAACAAGATCTATTGATTTGTATTGTTAGTGAAACAACCAAGCTGTTCAGTTTTTTAAAGCTGGTTATTTTATTAAACAGACAAAGCCATTCATATTCGCAGTACTGATGTCTGTGAAGACACAGCCTGAACTCCAGCCAGTTGGCAAGGCAGCCCCAAAGGACTCCATCACAGGGGACAGAGAGGAAGCTTGCAAAACTCCCTGCATCCATCATTGGCAGGGAGGCTGAGCTGCCCTTCATTTCCCCTGGATAGAGGCCAGCTATTTCAGTCCTAGTGCTTTTTATATTTTGTCTTATTTTAGGAAGTGGGGAGGCCATTTGGAAGCTACCTGAAGTGTGCACTTCCTTCAGGGTCACGTAACTTCAATCACCTGGGACGGGATAGGGAAATGGAGTTCCATTTATTTCCTTTTGGAAAGTAGCTATGATGTTTAGGAAGTGAGAAATCTCATTTAGAAACAGCACTCAGGTCAAGCAGGTGCCCTCCCTTGGAGTGTTTGTGTCTTCTAGCAGTATCTTCATTCAGTGGCACTCACTGAGCCCTTAGGTACACAGAGAGCAAATTTGAGCATAGTCTCTCCCCTCAAGGACCCTGTAATACAAAATGAAACACCATGACAGGGAAATGGATGGAAAACAACAGCAAGACTCAGGTGTGGGCCAGGTGCTGTGGCTCGTGTCTGTAATCCCAGCACTCTAGGAGGCTGAAGCAGGAGGATTGCTTGAGCCCAGACATTCAAAAGCAGCCTGGGCAATGCAATGAGACCCCCATCTCTACAAAAACTAAAATATTAGCCAGGCATGGTGGCATACACCTGTAGTCCCAGCTAGTCAATGGTAGCTTGAGTGACATGGTCACTTGAGCCTGGGGGGTCAGGGTTGCAGTGAGCCAAGATCATACCACTGCACTCCAGCCTGGGAAACAGAATGAGACCCTGTCTCTTAAAAAAAAAATATTCCAGGTGTGTTGATTTTGACAATATTGTGTTGTGCTGATGAACCACGTCATTTCCATTCGTTTTGGCACCTGGATAGCAGATGTGCCCTGGGTGATATGGTTTGGCTCTGTGTCCCCACCCAAATCTCATCTTGAATTATACTCCCATAATTCCCACTTGTTGTGGGAGGAACCCAGTAAGAAATAGTTTAAATCATGGGGGTGGTTTCCCCCATACTGTTCTAGTGGTAGTGAATAAGTCTCATGAGATCTGATGGGCTTATCAGGGGTTTCTGCTTTTACTTCTTCATTTTTCTCCTGCTGCCACCATGTAAGAAGTGCCTTTCACCTCCCGCCATGATTCTGAGGCCTCCCCAGCCATGTGGAACTGTAAGTCCAATTAAACCTCTTTTTCTTCCCAGTGTGGGGTATGTCTTTATCAGCAGCATGAAAACGGACTAATACACTGGGTATAACTATAGTGCTCAGCTCAGGAACCCTGACAGGAGGTGACACCTGCTGAGGACCCCTCAGTCCCTTTTGCCACCTCAGTGGGTCAGACTGCACCACCCTGAAGCCCAAGGTTCCTTTTCCCCGAGAGATGGGACCTCCACCTCAGCTAGTAGTGCTGTTGTCAACACTAGACATCTCCTTTTCCCCATGGATGATTGACAGATGGTTGATGTCAGTAGAGGTAAAATTCCCTTCATGTGGATGAAAAATGAGACAAAGCAGATGCTAAAGAAGCTAGGAACCTACAAGAATTTTCTATCAAAATTCTTAAAATTTTGGCATTATGGAGCTGGAACATATTTTTAAAAATTATTTGATCCAACATCTTCATTTTACAGATAAGAAAACCAAGCCCAGAGAAATAAAGGGCTTG
Organism: Pan paniscus; assembly: GCF_029289425.2. NCBI lineage: Eukaryota > Metazoa > Chordata > Mammalia > Primates > Hominidae > Pan > Pan paniscus. The sequence goes on along the minus strand of NC_073263.2, from coordinate 26,457,226 downwards.
TCTGTGGTCCCACATCTAGAATGTGACAGAGCCAGGCTCCAAAACCGGCTCCTACTCCCAGCTTCATCCTTTTAGTTCCATATGAGGCTGGTTTCCCAAAGAAGTAAATACAAGAAAAACTGGAAATTTGCCTCTTTCTCTGAACAAAGTCCAAAGGGTAGGATAATCCACAGAAGGCTATCCTGAGATTGGAGACCACAAACCCAACTCCATGGTTGGGTGATTCCTCAAAGCACAGCACTGAGAATATGAGCAGAAAATATGAAGATGGACTGATGGGAAAGTCAATGGGTTGCCAGGGTGTGGTGGGGGGCACCTGGGGAAGAATGGACCTGGGGACATCCTTGACCTGGGGAGCTAAAAACATTGGCACAAGAGCAATCGGAGTGACCAACCCCAGCCCAGGGCTGGCTGAGCAAGGACATGCAGATAAGAGGAGTGTGCTGGTGGGGTGGGCCTTGGGGTCAGGGCAGGAGTCCTCACGTGCTGAAACGGGGCATGGCAGGGACTTCCCGTGAAGGAACTCAAGGTTCAGGAGTGACAGAACTAGAACCTGGGATTTTGTGGTCAATTCCATGACCACAGGCAGAGGATGGCAAAGAGTTGGGTGGCTGAGGAGGAGTCGAGGACAGAAATGAAAAGCCATAAATTCCTCCAGGAACTCAGCAGGGCCTCAGGTGGAGGTAAGAATTGGGAGCCACACAGCACATCATTGGTGAGCAAGAGCATCTTTAGGGGATGCCAGAGGACCAGGCCAGAGGACCAGGCCAGAGGGTGGGGTCACCAGATGCCTGGCATCAAAAGCCCAGAACATCAGCCCAGCATCCTGTCTTCCTGGGAGGATGGCTGGGGAAACTATGTTGATAAGGTTTGGCTGTGTCCCCACCCAAATCTCATCTTGAATTGTAGCTCCCATAATTCCCACATGTTGTGGAAGGGAGCCGGTGGGAGATAACTGAATCATGGAGGTGGTTTTTCCCATACTGTTCTCATGGTAGTGAATAAGTCTCATGAGATCTGATGATTTTATAAGGGGTTTCCCCTTTCATTTGACTCCCATTCTTTTTTGTCTGCCATCATGTAGGATGTGCCTTTTGCCTTACACCATGATTGTGAGGCCTCCCCGGCCACGTGGAACTGTGAGCCCATTAAACCTCTTTTTCTTTATAAATTATCCAGTCTCGGGTATGTCTTTATCAGCAGTGTGAAAATGGACTAACACACATGTCCTCGAGGAAAACCAGGGCAAGGCAGCTGTGTGGAGGAAGCTGTCCACGGCAGAATGAGGAAGGGAAATTCTGCTTACTGTGACCAGGGCTTGGAGAGGTTATGGAGGAACAGTGTGGAGACATTGGAAAATAGAGGATCCAATGAGGAAACACTAACCTCATTTTTAAGGACCTACTGTGTGTCAGGCCCTGTGTTAGGAGCTTTCTATATGGTATCTCACCACTATGAGGAAAGTATTATTATCCCAATTCACAGCTCAGCAAACTGAGAGACAGAGAAGTTAAGTAAAGAGTAAAGGTAATGTGTGTGGAAATGCTTTGCAAACCCATAAAGTGGTGTGTGCATGTTGGGTATTCTTTTTTCTACTAACTGGGGTTCACAAAACACCCTCTAATACAGCACACTCCCCAATTACAGGTACCCCCACATGTACCCAGTGCACACACTTGAATTGATTGCCCGTCAAACAAAAGAGGAAAAATTAGAAAGCTCCTAGTTGCTCCATTAAAATCTATTTTAGTTCCCTTTCTGTGTGTGTATGGAGATAAGTTAATGACACAGTGATTTTACCTAAATAAATGTTTAATGGGCTTTTCTGGGGTTCTCTCCGGATGCTATTATGCAGGAGGGAGGCCTGTCCTCCTCACATCCAGCCATCCAGGCATGGAGTGGGTAGTTCCAGTCACAAACTGCCAGACATCTGGTGACAAGCGGTGAGAAGCCTCTCCAAAGGCATGTGAGTGGATTGCAGTGAATTATTTGGTCTCCAGAAGACAACTAGGTTTTTATAGACTACAGGGGCCCTGCTCCAGCTCCATTTTCTGAGTTCCCTTAAATATTTATTCTTTTTATAAGTACAGTGTAAATTAGATATAGCAGTGCTGAGGTGGGAAGAAACAATTTCAGTAGATCCAGTTTAGGATGTCTATCCAAAGGACAGAAATAAGCAAGGAGGGTGCAATTGCTAAGTAAGGAACACGATCCATACCACTGAGAAACTTGAAATAGGAGGGCTTGGAGAGTCCAAGTCCACAGAGTGTAGTTTCTCAGGATGGGGAGCAACAGAAGGTGCTCGTGGAGCAACAAGCAGAACTCAGCCCTTGCCCCTCTACCCGCTGCCTGCATGTAAGGGGAGAAGGTGAGGGAAGGCTCCCTGGCTCCTCTATTTCAAAGTTGGCCCTCTGATGAAGAGCAACTGTGCCAGCCTTCCCCAGAGGGTCCCATTTGAGAGTGCCAGCCCAGTGTCCAGGACCCTGGGGATGGTGGTCAGTCCTTCGCATGGCCAGGAGGGCCTTATCTGGCCCCAGACTGGACTACATGGCTTAGAAGTGGGCAGGTGTATTTTTCTGAGAGTGATAGCTAAATTCCCATTCTATACTATGATTATATATTTTGGAGGTTTGCTGATGAGAGGTCATCAATAACTAATAAAACTTTACTTTTAAGTAAAAAGATATCATGAAGATTTCGTGGTTTGAATGAAGAGTTTTACATGTGCAAACTGGCTTTTTAGGATCTTCTGAGAGTGGGATGTGGCTTGAGAGAAGCCCCAATGACAAATTTCAGTTTTTACTGGCTAGCAGATTGTATCAGTAAGGAGTTCAGCTGCATTCATTTAATGTGCAGTAAAGTATTCCTAAAGCATAAGATACAGCCATGAATGAAAAAATTGATGCCTTTGTGGAATTCTATTCTAGAGAAGAGAGATAAATAAACAAATGAATGCATGCATGTAATTGAAGGCCAAATCAGAATGACTTAGACCACATCAGGATTTATTTTTTTAATCAAAATGAAAAGGTCAGCCTTTGGCAGGGGCTGGTGTTGGTTTCCTGGTTTAAGAATGTCAACACGGAATGATGCAATGGACTTTGGAGGCTTTGGGGGGAAACAGTGGGAAGAGGGTGAGGGAAAAAAGACTACAGATTGGGTTCAGTATATACTTCTTGGGTGTTAGGTGCACAAAAATCTCACAAATCACCACTAAAGAACTTACTCATGTAACCAAATACCACTTGTTTCCCCCAAAACTTATGGAAATAAAAAAAATTTTTTTTAAAAAGAATGTCAACATGGAGGTCTCTGCTATTCTCTTGGCCCTTCCCTCATGGTGGTTGTAAGGCTGCTTCAGCTCTGGTAAACAAGTTCTTTTTCTAGGAAGAAAGAAGGAAGAAGTACCAAGTCAAATCTCCAGCTGACTGGGGAGTGTGAGTCCACCCCTTCTATGAGAAGCTTTTGCCAAAGTCCCAGCGGACAGCATCAACCTACATCTCATTGGCCAGTGTTCGTCATGTGACCATTCCTGTCTGCAAGGGAGCCTAGTTCTGTAGGTAGGTGTCTTGCCACATGCAATATTATCAGACCATATTGGATATTGTATATGCAACTAACAGCCTCTTCCTCTCAGATACGTAATATTACTGGCTGTAGTACATACTTCTGAGCAAATCTTGTTCATTTTCCTTTTGGGTCTTTAGGTGCAAAGCAGTGATTAAAGTATTTGATCAATATTGATTGATTTACTGCTGTCATCTTAGAAAAAAATGCCTCAAACATTCTATACCTGAAAAAGCTTTTTCTTGGACTAATCTACCAGTTCTTTGAGTCAATAAAATATCATTGCTCAAAAGAAATGTAGAATTAAGTGAATATGACTACCATTCCTTGTCTTACTCAACCAATTTTGAAAATGGGAAATGCTTTCCTTTTACAGCTAAATATCATGTTGCCAGAAGAAGCTTAATTATAGAATGATAAAATTAGACTATTAGAATTAGTGAAATGAATTATAATTAGTCTGAGGCAATGGCTATAGAATGTCGAGCAGAAAGCCTGAGAACAGCACTTGGTCCTGGAATAATAAAGCCTCTAAAAAATGGTTAGATTGAATTTCAATCTGTAGCTGAATCATCGTTTCTCCTTTTTGGTGCCCTGTGTAATCAAAACTGCTATCACAGTACAATAAAATGGCATTTTATCCTACGAAGAGTGATGGAGTAAAAATGAACTTAACTGTAATCACGTGCTCTACCTCTACGAAGGACTTTACAGACAGAAAGCTCTCTGTATGTGGTTTATGCAGAATGAAGACAGGCGATGCTGCCAGGGAATGGAACACAATTTTTATTAAACAAAGGGTGACTCTTGTACTAAACACAGAGGAGGCATTCTGTCTGTCACTCACCCAATGTCCTTAGCAGCCTCTCTCTAGGTTGAATGGTTTTATTTCAGTCCCAGGATCGTACTGAAGAACATGTTGAACCTGGGAGACTGGGGACCCTACTGAGAGGTCCCAGAGAACTTTTAGAAACCGGAAACTTCATTGTGGGTTCCCTATGCCAGACAGTCCTAGGGGACAATCAGGAATGTATTTGGGGAATGAGTTGTGCGTTTTGTGTGTGTGTTGAGAAAGAGGAGCAGACATTTTTGTTCTCTGTTATTGTGTCTTTGAGAGCTAGAGATTAGGGGTTGGAATTGTGACAAACGTCCACCACTCACTGGTGAGGGTAATCTAGCCCGAGGAACAATGGGGGTTTGAAGCTAGAGGGGTCTCAGAACAGCTAGTACAGCACCCTCATTCTATACACAAGGAAACGGATGCCCATGGACTCCCCCAGTGCTTGGCATCACACAGAGAAGAGGCTATGGCCTGGGGGAAGGTGAAAGAACCTCTCCAGGCTTGGGTGTTGGGAGAGCCTGCTGCTCATATCAGGCTCCTAGCCCCCCAGGACTGCTGAGGAACCGGGAGTCAACAGGGAGGTATCATAGCCCAGAAAACAAACAAGCAACAAACTTCCTCTAGCCTATTTTTACAAATGACATTTGACTGAGGATGATCTGAGAATTTTTCACAGATGAGGTGGCATTTGAAAGGAGCCTGGAAAAATCAGGTTTTCAGTCCATGAGTGAAGGGAGGACAGTGTTCTAGGCTGGAACTGCCAATCACGGAGCACCACAGAGCATGTGACAGGCAGCCTCTGTGTCAGGGGAGGGTGGAGCAGGGTAGGCGGGAACACTGAGGCGACCAGACAAGAGAAGCCAGATCCATCCCTGCTGTGGGCTGTCCTGCAAATGTGCATTATTGGGATTCAGAGAAGATATGTGGGAGAGATTGATTCTTAATGTACTCCTTTTTGTTGTTTTATTTTTATTTACTACTTAATGAATCCATTTATTCAACAAATCTTTATTAAGGCCCCAAGGGAACCTCATAATAACAAATAGTGCTGGTGTCTGCATAGGTTCCTATAAGCCAAGCACTGTGCTGTGTGCACTGTCCTATGAGGTGGGTACCATTAGCATTACCATGTTAGAGACCAGGAATGAATGAAACCCCACACCATTAGGTGTCCTGCCCAAAGCCACCAGAATACAGACCCCAAAAATATGACTTTCCACTCTTCTTTCAAACTCCTTTCACCCTTCTTCTCACCTCTTATTTCCTTTTAGGAACAAACAAAGAATCATTAAATGCAATTATTTCAAATCATGATATTAACAGAAGGGAGCCAAAGTGTCACATAGCAAACCCTAGATCTTCAGGAAAACATGCCCGAAATTGGAAGGAGTAGCAACTGAATGGGAAGTCAAAGCACACTGTGGTTATGGAGGGCCTGACCATGTGTCATCTTGATTCATCCTCTTACCACTCTGGGAGAGGATTCTACCCACTGCAGATGGCAGTGCCAAGGCCTGGAGAGATTTCAGTGATTTGTTCAAGTTCACACAAGGGTGAGGCCAAGTCAGATCAGCCCCCAGACCCCAGACTACACCTGCCCAGGGTGTCCCCATTGCCAGATAGGAATCATCTGGGCTGGGTAAGGACTGAAGACAGAACCAATTTCCTGTACAGAAAAGCCAAGAAGATATAATCTTCTGTGGATGGTGTTTAGTCTTGGAATTCAGAAAAAGAAAAAAACAAACCCTGCTGCTCATTTTGCCCAAACTAACTCCTTTGCATAATGACCCTTTAAGGAAAACAAATTTTTTATTTTCTTCTTGAGTTTTGAGTGAGAAAGGGTAAGAGATACATTTTCTGGACTTCTTACAATTTTAAAACTTAATGGACTTACTCCACGATTTCCTTGTTCCAAAACGACATCAAATCTCTCAGTGGCTTTACAATAATTTTTATCAGCTCCTCCCCAGAGATTCAAGCCTCACTAATTAGCTGCGTGTGAACTGTGACTAACATGGGGGATTTTCATCTCTCCTTCTGGATTCCAGAAAGCCCTTTCTGCTTCTCCAGGCAGGGTTTGTCAGCAGTCCTTTCTTCCCACTAACAATTCCTCATTGCACAAAGACGCTCCCCTGGTTGCTGTTGGTGAAAACACAGCATAGTCAAAGCAAAAAGACCAACTATTTTTGGGGCCATGTGTCAGGAGGAATCAAACGAGTGGATGAATTATGGAGGCTGTTCATGGAGTTGAGGGCAGCCTGCCTAAAATAGAAGACAGAAAATACATCTTTAACAGATTCTATCATTTGGATATAATTTTTTATGTATCAGCTCACTTCATTCCTCCATCTAAAAAAGTGAACATAAATGATCTTGTCTATGTGCATAATTGTCAGATCAACCCAGACTCGGCTGCAAAAACTTGATGACAGTTCAGCCCAAGAGCTCCTCTCCATGAATTTTCTCTGAGCAATAAAGATAAATGACAAATGGGCAGGAGGGACTGGTTTATTTCATGAGTTTTTCACTGCTCTGTGGATGGTGTTGTCACAATGAGGGGAGCAGACTTCAGCTCTGGTCTTTCTCTGAAATCCATAACCCAGCACTGACAGAGACCTGGAATCATAAAGCACAAGATGTTTAAGGGGAATGAGCTGGCGAGAAAAGCAGGGCTGTCCTAGACACCGTAATAAATTATCCATCTGGAAGGAATGGGGAACAACTTGCTTAAAGGAGAAGGCAGGCTGCCTGAAGATAGGATTCTGTTCAAAGTCAGACACCTGCCCTGGAAAAACACAGAACTGCACAAAACAGGGAAAAAACAGTTTCAACATGAAGCCTCTCATGACCTGCGGCTGGCTGCTTCCTGGTGCAATTCCTCGGGCCTGCCCTGCCACCATGGGAAAGGTGTGCCTGTATCATCGATCACCAGAAAGAACATCCGTTGTGAAATATCCAGAGAATGGTGCAAAAACACCTTTATCTAGTTTTACTGTCAAGTCACCTACTAGTTCATCCAGAGCAAGTCTCAGATGGGCTTCCGGGAGCCTCTGGTTTCCTTTCATTCTCTCCTCCACCCCCGCCCCTTCCCCGTAGGCCGCTGAGCTTGGGCAGAACCCTCCTGCAGGGACCTGGTCCCACCCTGGGGGGCTGGAGTAGATCTCCTCAGTTCTGGTAAGAGCCTATACCCAGTCCTTCCAGACTCTTTAGCGCAGAGCATCTCTAAGACAAGCCAACCTTTCTCTTTAGCTTGTGCCTCTTAAAATGCAGTCTTCAGGCCCCAGAGGCATGATACTGTGGGCCGAGGCGAGAACTACAAATTGAATCCTACACATCAGAGAAATATGAGCTTGAAGATTGCACTGGGCAGGATGGCATGTTTTTGTGAAGATAGGGTTTATTATGCAGATGAATGCAAAATTAGACAAAAATAGAGACTACAAGGAAAATAATAGTCCTAACCTCCAATCCCTGAGAGGTAGTCCAAGCCAGGCCACACTGGTTCATATGAAACAGGGGCTGGTGATGGACAAGGGAGACCTTTCCTCAGAAGGGGGCTGACCCGTGCAGCTTCGTGGCCCGCTTGGCACCATCCTGGGCAAATTTTTTCCAGTGGCCCCTGGGACACTCAGCTCTTCATGGGTGCAGCAAGACCACAGCAAAGGCAGGGTCGGGGGCCAGGTAGTGATGCCCTACAAGGGAGATAGGACACAAAGACACTCCAGGGTGCAGGCAGTGCAGTCCTGGTCACAGGGAAGGGTGAATCACAGCTGGAAGTATAAGCAGACAAGGGAGGGTCTCTGGGGACTATAAAAATTTAATCCACTTGAGCAATCAGCCTGTTTGGCAGCCTCTTGCCCTGCAGCCTGTTCTTCCCCAAACCCTGCGGTCACCTTGTTGGTTTAAGCCAGCTCCTGAAAGACGCCCGGAAACTTGCAGATGAACCCAAGTGATCTTCCCTCCTTACCGTGCTAAAGTCTTCATCCTGGGAGAAGCTGTAGCTTCATCATCAAAACATGCAACCTGTGTGTTGGCATGATAACTCACTGCATCTGCACAGCTGGGACCCCTCCTCTACATGCCATGCCACATCCTCTCTGTTCTCCATCACCCCCTAAAGCCCTCTGTCACTTTCCCTCAGGGAGAAACTGCTTTGGAGAATACTCCCAGTGTCCTCCTTACTTGAGCTAAGTAATAAAACTCCTATTATCAAAACCTGTGTTCTCATGCACACGCATGTTTATTGCGGCACTACTCACAATAGCAAAGACTTGGAACCAACCCAAATGTCCATCAATGATAGACTGGATTAAGAAAATGTGGCACATATACACCATGGAATACTATGCAGCCATAAAAAAGGATGAGTTCATGTCCTTTGTAGGGACATGGATGAAGCTGGAAACCATCATTCTCAGCAAGCTATCGCAAGGACAAAGAACCAAACACCGCATGTTCTCACTCATAGGTGGGAACTGAACAATGAGAACACTTGGACACAGGAAGGGGAACATCACACACCGGGGCCTGTTGTGGGGTGGGGGGAGGGGGGAGGGATAGCATTAGGAGATATACCTAATGTAAATGACAAGTTAATGGGTGCAGCACGCCAACATAGCACATGTATACATATGTTAACAAACCTGCACGTTGTGCACGTGTACCCTAGAACTTAAAGTGTAATATATATATATAAAAGAAAAAAAAAACCTGTGTTCTCATGGAGAGTCGTTCATTACTTGCCAGGAGAATGAACCTGTTTTTTTCAGGCAATAGAAGGCGTCTGAGGCTCACCCGGAGGGCCTTTGTGATAAGACGCTTCTGCAAGGCAGGACGAGGAGAGCCTCCCTGAACTTGCTGCAGAAGCGGCCCCTGGGAAGGGCTGACCAAACTCCAGATTCTGGGGCCCATGTCAGATGTGTCCAACAAGACTCTCCAAGAGGAGGCCCAGAAATCTGTTTCTGAAAAGCTCTCCAGACTGTTAACAAAAAGAGTCAAACTCTGTAAAATATTTTTATTCTGAGCCGAATATGAGTGACCATGGCCCGTGACACAGCCCTCAGGAAGTCCTGAGAACACGTGCCCAAGGTGGTCGGGGTACTGCTTGGTTTTATATATTTTAGGGAGGCATGAGACATCAATCAAATACATTTAAGTAATACACTAGTGTGCTCTAGAAAGGTGGGACAACTCAAGGAGGAGGCTTCCAGGCTATAACTAAATTTAAACATTTTCTGGTTGACAATTGGTTGAGTTTATCTGAAGACCTGGAATCAATAGAAAGGAAAGTTCAGGTTAAGATAAAGGATTGTGGAGACCAAGTTTTATTGTGCAGAGGAAGCTCTCAGATAGCAGACTTCAGAGAGAGCAGGTTGTAAAATGTTTCTTATCGGACTTAAAAAAGGGTGCCTGACTCTTAGTTGATTATCCCCTGGATCTGGAAAGGAAGGAAGGAAAACAAAGGGGAAAGGGGATTCTTTATAGAATGTGGATTTTTCCCACAAGAGACTTGCAGGACAATTTCAAGGTATGGCAAGGAAATATATTTTGGGGTTAAATACTTTTATTTTCTTTCTTGTTATGCCAGAGTCAGATTGGAAAGTAAGTTATGACAAACAGGGTTAAATAAAACCCATCTGATGGGAATTTATGGTTTGTAGGGCATGACTCCCCAGACTCCTTAGATAGGAATTTGGGCATGATAAAAAAAAATCAGAGCTTAGTCCTCAAGGTGATTCTCAGGTGATGTAGCTCCAGTCCCCAGGTATTGAATTGAGTAGTTAATAGAGGAAAACTACATTTGTGCTTTTGTATAAACTGTTGGTTCTTAAGCTGGAGCACTGAAGTATTCAGCAGTCTCTGAGCTGTGGGTGCTAAAGATTATTTTCTGGGCCAAAAGATCCTAATCAACAAACATAAGAATTTGAATAGGCCAGAGCTCTTGATCTGTAACTGCCTATTCCACCTTTTCATTTCAAGAAATCCCCTAAGCAGATGCTGTCTGCACAAACTGATTTCAGAAGACAGTGCATCTGCTGACATGGAGCAACCATTTCTGCCACGGTGCCCGGGAGCCTCATGTCCTCAGGGCCAGGGGCACTGCTAGATTGTGAGGGGAATGAACTTGAGGAAATCCAAGGGGAGCGAGTAGATGGGTTTGTGTGTTGGGAGGCTCTTCAGAACCTATGGCTCCAGCCAAAGAAGATTGGGGTCTCCCTCTCAGCCCAGACTCCTCCAACACCCCAAGCTTTGCTTTGGGGATACAGCCACGCTCCCATTCACTTTTACAGCTTTTCTCCAGCAAATCATTTCCAACTTCAATTTTGTTTCCTTGGCAAGTCTTGGTGGATATTATCGACTTTCCCTTAAACAAGAGCAAGGCATTTTCTCCAGGGCTGTTAGTGCAAAGGGTTTTTTAAAAAAAGAAAACAAAAGAGAAAAAAGAAAGAGAAAGTAATACCCCTCTTGTATTTGAGAAACACAATCATTCCTTACCAGCAACCATGAGAAGGACTCCTCCCTCCTCTAAAAGGCTCAGACCCTACTTTGCTATTAGGTTAGTTTTAGTCCACAAGAAAGAACAGGTTCACTGCTGCTCATTGCTCCAGCGATGCCCTGTTTACTTGGCAATTACTTGACCGATTGTTATTTCTGGAACACCAGACAACTATGTCCCTGTAGAAGAATCTCAACCAAGAAAAAGCAACAACAAAAAGCAAACAGTTGCGTAAAGTTAGATTGACAAGGATTACATGCTGGAGGAAGTCTCTCCATCAACATGAATTTTGTAAATATTTGTGATGGATGGAATGTCTTCTATGTGGACTGATTAAAATTTCAATCTCTGCTTAAAAGAAAAGGCACCACAGTTTCAGGGGCATATTCTAGGAGAGTTTTCCTGAATGTGCTCCACAAAACACTAGTCTTATGAAATGCTCCACTAAAAAGACTTTTGTGTCCAATTAAATTTGGCAAATGCGGCACACTTGATGCCCTCTCTAGGACACACATGATGCACTTTTAACTTGTGAATTATCTAGCAAGTATATTATTTAATTTCAAGATATTAGGAGTTTCCCTAGATATTATATTATTACTGATTTCAAATTTAATCTCATTGTGGTCAGAGAGTAAACTTTGTATGATTTCAATTTTCTTAAATCTATTGCAACTTATTTTATGGTAGATACATTATGTGGATTTGAAAATAATGTTTATTCTGTAGTTATTAGATGTAGCATATTACAAACATTAACAAGATCAAGGTGGTTAATAGTGTGGCTCATATATTCTATGTCAATATTGATTTTTTGGCCAGGCGCAGGTGGCTTACCCCTGTTATTCCAGCACTTTGGGAGGCCGATGTGGGCAGATCGCAAGGTCAGGAGATCGAGACTATCCTAGCTAACATGGTGAAACCCCCTCCCTACTAAAAATACACAAAATTAGCCAGGCGTGGGGGCGGGCGCCTGTAGTCCCAGCCACTCGGGAGGCTGAGGCAGGAGAATAGCGTGAACCCGGGAGGCGGAGATTGCAGTGAACCGAGATGGCGCCACTGCGCTCCAGCCTGGGAGACAGAGCAAGACTCCGTCTCAAAAAATAAATAAATAAAATAAAATACTGATTTTTTTAGGTCATTGTTCTATCAATTGCTTAGAAAATTTTGGAATTAGACAATTTCTCACTTTAATTTTCTCCATTTTTGCTTCATGTGTTTTAGGGCTCTCTTGCTAGTTGCATACACATTATAATTATGCATTTCTGATGAAATTCCCCTTTTATTGTTATGAAATACCTGTCTTTCTTTTTGGTAATAGTCTTTGTTTTGGAGTCCATTTTACTGGATGCTAAAACAGCCCCTTTTGCTTTTTTATGCCTACTGTTTGGGTGGTCTGTATTTTATTTTCAACATATTTGTGTCTTTATATTTAAAGTGTGTCACTTGTAGGCAGTGTTTAGTAGAGTCTTGCCTTTTAATCTACAATGTTAATCTATGTTTTTTAATTGGAGCGTTTAGACAATTTAACATTTACTATAGTTACTAATATGGTTGGAGTTAGGTCTACTATTTTATCATTTGTTTTCTTTTTGGACCCTCTGTTTTGTTCCTCTCTTAATCTTTTCCTGCTCTTTTTTGGATGATTTTTTAGTTTAGATTTTTAGCATTGTAACTTATTGGTTTGATTTTAGAGAAAGATGGTGGAATGGAAAGCACTGGGAATCTTTCCCCCCACTTAGACCACAATTGCACTGGCAAAATCTGTCTGATGTAACTATTTTGGAATTCTGGAGTCTATTAAAGGCCTGAAAATTCCAGGAAAGGCTTAGATGGTAAATTTCAGTTAGTTTTAGTCCATTTTATATCTTAGCATTGTAGCAACTACCCATTTTCCATCCCTATTCCTGTGGTAGGCAGCTGTGCACATGTTCCAGGAACAGCTTGCAGGAGTTAGCATGGGTCAAAAGGACAATGTTCTCTAAATGTCAAGGATCTGTTCTCTGACCTCCAATTTCTGCTTCTGATCCAGAGCTACAGACAAAGAGGTAGGGACCAGTGTTGTTCTGCCTACTGCCATTGTTGCAAGCCCCTGCCCCTCCAGCAGAGGTGACTTCCAGGAGATTTAAAGAGCCGAAACCTTTTGTTCCTCTCTCCACTTCATTTTTCTCTTTTTCTCCTTTGGGAGATAGATATTAAAGACTAAAATATTCAAAAGCAGCTACATATGTGGGGGAAATTAGAAAGTGATCTTGCAATATCCAGGGAAAGGTGCAGGCTCAGAAAAGACCTGAGAAGACCTTAAGTTTACACCTCAGATTCATCCTTAGCACAAATACAGCATACATCAGTCAAAAAAAAAAAAAAGAACAAAACATCAAATAGCAAGCTCTGGCAACAGGGAAATTTTTTATTTCCAGAGTTACTCTACTTTGTTAGATGCAAATATTCAGTTTTTTCAACAAAAAAATCACAAGGCATACAACAGAACAGAAAAGTATGGCCTATTCAAAGAAGAAAATAACAACAGAAACTGTTGCTGAAAAAGACCTGATGATGGCACTACTTGACAAAGACTTCAACACAACTGTCTTAAACATGCTGAAAGAACTAAGATGGGGGAAAAGTCAAGAAAGTGATGTATGAACAAAATGGAAATATCCACAAAAAGATAGAAAATTTATTCTTGGTGTCTAAAAAGACACCAAGAATCTTAGCTACTTGGGTGTCTAAAAAGACACCAAGAATAAATTCAGGAGAGAAAATAGCTATAGAATAGACACAAAAAGAAATGACAAAGGAACTTAAATATTTCACTACAAAAAATCAACTAAAAAAACAGTGATGCAGACGATGAGGTGCAAAAAGCTATAAGGTGTACAGAAGACAAATCATTACTAGGTGTAAATAGATTAAACTATCCAACCAAAGACAGAGATTGACAGAATGAATATAAAAACATGATCCAACTACATGCTGCTTACAAGATACTCATTTTAGCACCAAAGACACAAATAGGTTGAAAGTAAAATAATGGAAAAAGATATTCTATGTAACAATAATCAAAAGAGAGCAGAAGCAGCTATACTAATATCAGAAAAATACACATTAAATTTTAAAAATAGGTTACAAGAGACAAAGAAGAACATTATGCTAAATAAAATAAGCCAGTCACGGCCAGGCATGGTGGCTCACACCTGAAATCCCAGCACTTTGGGAGGCTGAGGTGGGCGGATCACGAGGTCAGGAGATTGAAACCATCCTGGCTAATGGGGTGAAATCCTGTCTCTACTAAAAATACAAAAAATTAGCCAGATGTGGTGGTGGGCACCTTTAGTCCCAGCTACTCAGGAGGCTGAGGCAGGAAAATGGCGTGAACCCGGGAGGCGGAGCTTGCAGTGAGCCAAGATCACGCCACTGCACTCCAGCCTGGGTGACAGAGCGAGACTCTGTCTCAAAAAAAAAAAAAAAAAAAGCCAGTCACAAAAGGACAAGTGCTATATAATTCTACTTATATGAGCAACTTAGCATAGTCAAAACCATAGAGACAGAAAGCAGAATGGTGGTTGCAGAGGTTGGGGAAGGAAAGAATGAGGAGTTATTGCTTAATGGATAAAGAGTTTCAGATTTTCAAGAGGAAAGTGTTCTGAAGATGGAGGTACAACAAAATGAATATATTTAATACCACTGAATTGAGCTGCATGCAGAAGCTCATGCCTACAATCCCAATACTTTGGGAGACTGAAACAGGAGGATTGCCTGAGGCCAGGAATTCAAGACCAGCCTAGGCAACATAATGTGAAACCCCATATCTACCAAAAAAATTAGCCAGGCATTGTGGCACATGCCTGTAGTCTTAGCTACTTGGGAGGCTGACATGGGAGGATCACTTGAGCCCAGGAGTTTGAGGTTACAGTGAGCTATAACTGTGCCACTGCACTCCAGCCTGGGTGACAGAGTGAGACCATGTCCCAAATAAATAAATAAATAAACAAATAAAATACCACTGAGCTGTACGTTTAAAATGGTTAAGATGGTAAATTTTATATTATACATATTTTACTACAATTCAACAATTGAAAAAATACATATATCTAACTTTTCAAAGTCTACTTAGAGTTGATACCTAAAACTAAGTTACAAACCTTGCAACCTTTAATTTTCCCACACTGACCTTTTTATTATGTCCTTATATGTATTATACTGGCATACATTGAAAACTACAAAGATAATGTTGTAATTTTTCCTTTCATCAGTCATACATGTTTTGAAGAACTCAAGAGGGGAAAATAGTCTTTTATTTATTTATTATTTATTTATTTATTTATTTATTTTTGAGACGGAGTCTCGCTCTATCGCCCAGCCTGGAGTGCAGTGGCCCAATCTCGGCTCACTGTAAGCTCCACCTCCCAGATTCACACCATTCTCCTGCCTCAGCCTCCCGTGTAGCTGGGACTACAGGCGCCTGCCACCACATCCGGCTAATTTTGTGTATTTTTAGTAGAGACGGGGTTTCACCGTGTTAGCCAGGATGGTCTCGATCTCCTGACCTCATGATCTGCCTGCCTCGGCCTCCCAAAGTGCTGGGATTACAGGCTTAAGCCACCGCACGTGGCTGAAAATAGTCTTTTATATTTGCTTAGATAGTCATCATTTTTGTTGTTTTTCATTAATTCCCAAAGATCCAAGCCTCTGTCTTGCATCATCTCTCTTTGGTCTAAAGAACTTCCATTAATAATTCTTTTACAGCAGGAGAGCTGATGATGGATTATCTTAGTTTTCTTCTTTTTTTTTTTTCATCTGAGAATCTTTTTCTTTTTTTTCCTCTCTCTTTTTTTCATTTTTTGGGAGACAGAGTCTCACTCCATCACCCAGGCTGGAGTGCAGTGGCACGACCTCAGCTCATTGCAACCTCTGCCTCTCGGGTTCAAGCAATTCTCCTGCCTTAGCCTCCCAAGTAGCTGGGACTACAGGTGCACCAGACCTGGCTAATTTTTATATTTTTTTTTAGTAGAGATGGGATTTCACCATGTTGCCCAGGCTGGTCTGAACTCCTGACCTCAAGTGATCTGCCCTCCTTGGCCTCCCAAAGTGCTGGGATTACAGGTGTGAGCCACTGTGCCTGGCCCTGAGAATCCTTTTCTTTTGCCTTCATTCCTGAGGGGTATTTTTGTTGGATTTAGAATTCTGAGTTGGCAGTTCTTTTCTTTAACTATTTTGAAGACGGTATCCCACTGGCCTCCATGGTTTTTGAAGAGAGATCAGCAGTTATTTGAATTATTGTTCTCTGTACATAATGTGTCATTTTTATCTGCCTGCTTTCAAGAATTTTTTCTTTATATTTGGTTTTTAGCATTCTGATTATGATGTGTCTAAGCATTTTAAAATAGTTTATCTTATTTATGGTTTGCTGAGCTTCTTAAATCTGTAAATTTGTCTTTCACCAATTTGGGGACATTTAAGGCCATCATTTTTTCAAGTATATATTTTTTTGTCCCAGTCATTCTTTTCTCTGTTTCTTGGGCTTCAGTAAAATGTCTGTTAGTCCTTCTGATATTGTCTCACAGAACCCTGGGTCTCTGCTCATTTATTTTCAGTATTTTCTGTCTTTTTCATATTGGATAAGATTTCCTTGACTCTCTTTCTTCATCTCTAGCCCACTATTGAGCCTACGTTGGGAATTTTTATTTTATATATTGTATTTTTCAATTATAATATTTTCCCTTGTTTCTTTTTTATAATTTATATTTCTATGATGAGAACACCTGTATTTTCATTCATTTCAAGTATATTTTTCCTTACCTCATGGGGTATAGTTTTCATAGATGCTTTAACATCTTTGTCTAATAATTGCAATGCCTGGTTCATCTTGGGGTTGACATGTTATTTGTGCATTCCTTTGAGAATTGGTCATATTTTCTTGTGTATGTCAGGTAATTTGGGGTTGTATCCTGGACATTGTGAATGGGTTATGTTGTGCAGACAGTGAGTCCTAGTATAATGCTATGGAGGATGCTCATGTTGTTGGTTTAGCAGGCAATCAGCTTAGTTAGATTTGGAACCGCAAGTTCTGCTTACCTTTTGTGATTATCACTCAGGGGTAATGCTGAGACTCATGAAGATTATATACAGGATCAGCAGGGAAACTTTTTCTTCCTGGCTCTCTTCATGCTATACTCCCCTCATTCTCCAGACCTCAAAAGATATTGTTTCTTGATTCTTCTGACCAGAAAGATGTCATTTGTGTGGGAGTTTTAGCTACCTACATGGCCACCCCCTGCCACATTGCTCAATGCCTAGGGGCCGCCCTTAAGACAAAGCCCTGAAGAGAGAGATAGAGAAACTCAACCTGTAGGTTGTCTTCTCCAAGTTTTGACTCTCCTCCACAGTCCACCTGCTTTTATTTACTTTCCGGAAACAGAGGCCTCGGGTATTATTTTTTGTATTTTTTCCATCCAGAGTTTTTTGTGGTGATCAGACAACAGGATGGACTATAGTGGGCTTATGTCACATTAGTGAAATGGGAACCCCATAGAGCACTTTAGAATACGGTGAAGTGCCAAGTAACAACATTTCAGTCAACAATAAACTGCATATGAGATTATAATGAAGTTGAAAAATTCCTACTGCGTAGCCATTGTAGTATCTTAGTGCAATGCATTACTCAAAAAGGGAGTGTGGCGACTCTCAATAGTGTTTGCAGTGATGCCTGTATAAATAAACTTATAGGGCCACCAGTCATATAAAAGTGTATGGTAATGTCCTAGGCCTTCACATTCACTCATCACCACTCACTGATTCTCCCAGAGCAACTTCCAGTCCTGGTATGTGCCCTATACAAGTGCGCCATTTTTTAAATGTTTTATGCTATATTTATTAATGCACCTTTTCTATGTTTAGGTATGTTCAGATACACAAATACTCACCATTGCATTACAATTGCCTACACTATTCAGTACACTAACATGCTATATACAGGTGTGCAGCTTAGGAACAGCAGGCTGTACCATATGGCCTAGGTGTGTAGTAGGTTATGGCATCTAAGTTTGTGTTAGTACATTTCACCATGTTCACACAATGATAACATCACTTAACAATGCATTTCTCGGAATATATTCCCACTGTTAAGGAATGCAGGACTATATTAAAGGTTTGGGAAGTCTGGTGATGATTACGTCGGCATAATATCATCTTTTCCAGATTTAAATGAAGCTTTGCCACAATGTCTTCTATACAGCAACTATTCAATACAATAAACTCTGCCATGATATCTTACAGCAAATTAGTATTCAATACAGGTGTGTTGAACTGAATTTTATGAATTCACTGCTTTTGGAACCACATCCTAAAGTAAGTAAAGAGAAAAATATCTCAAGCTAATCGATAGCCAATAAACGGAACCATTCTCTTTTCCCTCATAGTCCTGCCCTGCTCCATAACATGGAAATGTCCTAATAGTCCTTGTCTCAGAGGGGAAGAATTGGGGAACAAACTTTTGTACTTTTGTTTGTTTGTTATCCTTTCCAGTCCCCATTTTCTCGTTCTTAAGAGAGAATGGTGAGAACCTGACATTCTCTGCTCTGTTTCCCTCATGGTTGATTGTAGTGTGTTAAATGTATCTGCTCATACTTGGCCCCATGGCTTGGTTCTCTGAATTTTAATTACTCAGGCTCCTTGTGGTATGAGACAGGCTGAAGGCTGAAGTCTGCTGTGTCTGGGTGAGTGTATGCCGATCCCACTCTTCAACATGCAGTCCCCCAGGTCTCGACTGTAAGGGGAAGAGCAGACAGAAAGGGAATGCACCATAGCAGCAGGTGCCTATGGCATTCTCCAATACCACCAAAACAGCAATTAAGTGAATATTGCATGTTAATTTCCTCTGGGATCTGTGTCTTCTTCCCAATTAGCTTGAAATCTAGAGGCAATGAGGAGGAGTGGTTAGGCTCACACAGAACCCCCAACAGCCAATGTATTCTTGGTGGAGAAATCTTAGAGGTTGTTAAAAAGACATCAGAATAAAGAGGTATATGACAATCATCAGGAAGATAACAGTGATAGTTGCCATTTACTCATCCCCTAGTGCATGCCAGATATTGCATCTACGTCTCAGGAAAATCTATAAGGAAGGCATTATCACCTCCACTTTGCATGGAGGAGTCAGAGGCTCTGAGTGGCTATGTGACTTAGGAAGGCTGAGAGATGGGAGCTGAACTCGATCCAGGGACTCAAAATACTGAACTGTGTCTCCATGTATCTCCTGATACCACTTCTATTTAACTTCAGCTCCTCAAAGCTGCATACCATGAGACAGAAATAATACAGCTAAATATTAGAAAAGCAGAAAAAATATTTGTGAGTAATTTCTATATATAATAGCAAACCCAAAATAATTAAGTGAAAATTGGTAATCTTTTGTCCTTCATCATGTGAGGCAAAAAGGCAAGAAACAATAAATATTATTATAAGGCTTCCCTTAGTTTGCCCAGACCCAATCAGAAGTATACACAGCTCATCATACTCCTCGCAAGTTTAACTGATGTCCCCAGAGAATTCTTTACATTCTGTCTCTTTAAGGAAAGTATGCAGCCGTATATACAGATAGATAGATACAAATAATTTTTTTAAGTCTCATTTACTCTATTTTCTTTATGGAGAAGGAAGAGCATAGCATTTCATCTTGGATATCTATATTCATAATATAACTTTGTTGTATCTGGTATAATGCTCAGGAAATCTTTGAATAGTAAGAGTTGAGTGAATTACATTGCTGGAATCATATTTCATTTAACAAATCTCTGCAAGAAAGAAAAGGATCATTTCCAGAACACTTTGGCTCATGTTTTAATGAGAGAGTGGGTCTCTGCACAGGTGCCTGGATCGTTATGATTCTGGCAGAATAAGGAAGGATGCCGCTTTATATTTGCAAATATTGGCTTTCCATTTCAGTTTTTATTACCTCCTTATGTTTGTGGCTCCAGAAAGCAGGTCCAGGACCTCTGGGCCTGAAAAAAGGCTGATAATAGGAAAGCAGTAGGAGAGATTCTTGCTCAGAAGAGTGCAGTAGTGGGAGCCGATTGTTCTAGCAAAGTGTTGTGTTCCCAGGGATTTCACCATCCAATCTCACTAACTCTCCATAATGTGTCATCTGTGCAGATTTTTTCCAACTCAAATACTGAAGAATTGGGATGGGGCTCTCATATTACCTTGATAGAGTCACCTCTTCCTTCTTGAAGTTGGAAAAAACAAAAAAATCTGCATAAAAGCTTGTAGGAAGTTCAGGGCTGGATGCGGGTATTTGGGCTATTTGCAGTCACACAATGAGACTGTGAGCTTTTCTGATCAGTGGATTTCAGTGGACAGCTGTAGTAATCGTGTTACAAATCATTTAAATCCCTATGTTCCTTATTTTGCCCCTGAAAAAATAAAATTCTGGCAGTAGGTCTGAAACACAGGAAGCAGTGATCCGGGTTTTCACTCTAATCAAACTAAAAGAACTCAGAGTTTCTTAGTAAACAGAGTAGAAAAGCAACTCAGCCTTCTCTAAGGCATTTCATTTGTCACTCACTCGTTTATTGATTAATAACTGTGTGACCAACACTATGACATGCACTGGGGACGCAGTGGGATGGCCAGGATACTGCCTGAACCTAGTGAGAGAGAGAGGTGAGTAAATAAACTAAGTGACAGCGTGCCAAGTGCTGGCATGGAATGAGGCACACATGCTGTGGACACACATCTCCAGGAGAATAAAGCAGGTTCTTAAATGGGAGTCTTTTTTTTTTTTTTTTTTTGACAGAGTCTCACTGTATTGCTCAGGCTGGAGTGCAGTGGCGTGATCATAGCTCACTGCAGCCTCAATCTCCCAGGCTCAAGTGATTCTCCTGCCTCAGCCTCCGGAGTAGCTGGGACTACCAGTGCACCCCAATGCACCCAGCTAATTAAAAAACATTTTAATTTTTTTTTTAGAGTTGGAGGTCTTGCTATGTTGCCCAAGCTGGTCTCGAACTCCTGGGCTCAAGTAATCCTCCCACTTTGGTTCCTCAAAGGGCTGGGATTACAGATGTGAGCCACTGCGCCTGACGAGTCGGGGCCTTAAAGCAGAGATTTTCCGGCTGGAGTCAAAACATCAAGTATGTTTTCAAGGCTACTCTTTCAGAGGGTTCTCCACGCATTAGCCACTTTATTTAGAGGGTCTCTCCTCCTTTCACTAGCCCGGTACCTCGAGCCAGTGCTGGTGATAGGAAACTTCTCTGTCCATTCTTCACAGGCCAACCTCGTCCATCCTACCCACCCCCATCGCCGCACTGCTATTTTATCAAAGTGATTTGGCTTTGCATCTTTCTCTCTCCCTAAACTGTAAGCTACTGAAGGCTTTGGGCCCCTAATCTCGGGCATACATAATGTTGGCATAATAAGCCATGTCATAAATTTTTGCAGAACTGCTCATTGAAATGTTATACTAATAATAGTATAATATTAATATATTATTTATTATTTCATTTAATACATTTTAAACCATATGTTATATAATTAATGTATTAGGATATTATTATATTAATATATTTTTATGATTTTTCTTTTTCTTCAGAGATCTGACTTCTGAGAACCCTTACAGACCTTCAGGCATCCATCATATTTGGCTCTCTGAGCAGTGTTGGACCCTTCATGATGACCTTCTCCATCTGGATGGGACAGAACAGAGTGGATTCGCTTGAGCTAGGGCAGGGCAGGAAACGCCACCAGCTCTCTCTGGGAACACAGCAAGCAGGGAACTTCTAGGGGAGAGTGAACGGTGCCACCCCAGGAGCAGAACCAACACTTCCGTCCGCAGGGACTGGGAGAGACCCTTCCCATCTTCAGAGATCTCCTGATCCCCCTGAGACCCCCGGGTTCGAGGAGGAGCATGTTTCATGAGGACAGTCCTTCTCAAGACAGGGTGACTGGTTGCTCCCCTCCCACTGAGAGTGTCACAGCTGGTCCCTCTGTTTCCCTTGGCTGAGAGGGGAAATAGCCAACATCTGTCATTTGCATAATGTGTGTGCTTTTGCCACTTAGAATTCTCTGTTTCTATAAACAAATGCTTTTACAATAAAACTGAAATGCCAGAAAAAGAGACAACCTACTTTAAGGTCACCACTGCCTCCCAGCAAGGACGTTTAAAAATAACCCCCAATCTGCCATGTGCTCACAACTCTCATTGCGCCAGCTCAATGGCAGGCCCAGTGCCACCAGGACAGCTATGTGGAAGGTTCCGGGTGGGGCAGGGGTGTGTGTTATGGAGGAGGTGAGGGAGGCTGTTCTCATAACAATGCTGGCATCTGGTCTGTGGGTCCACCCTGCCGATGTCTGCGAAAGGGCATGTGGTTGGCCCCTGTTAGACCAGTTCTGGTGCCAGTTTCCAGCTAAAGTGAAACTGCTCCAGACCTGAGTGGGAAGTGCACTGTGAGAAGTCAAGTTCACCTGGAGGGTATGGATGCCAGGGTGTGGCATTGGGTGGACATCAAGCACATCCCTCAGGGAGTCCTGGGGCTATTACCTCTAGAAGCTGCTCCAGCAACTCTGCCAGACAGGATCATAAATTTTTGCAGCTAAATCTTGGGGATGAACTTTTTCAGTAATTGTCAAGCTGTGCCCCACCGATTGCTGGTGATTCTGGGGCAGTGATGTGGTTTGGCTCTGTGTCCCCACCTGAATCTCATGTTGAATTGTAATTCCCAATGTTGTGGGTGGCAGCGGGGGAACCGGGTGGGAGGTCGTGAATCGTGGGGGCAGTTTTCCACCTTGCTGTTCTCGTGATGGTGAGTGAGTTATCACAAGATCTGACGGTTTAAAAGTGTGTAGCATTTCCCCTTCTGCTCTCTTTCTCTCCCGCCACCACGTGAATACGTGCTTGCTTCCCCTTTGGATTCCACCATGATTGTAAGTTTTCTGAGACCTCCCAGCCATGCTTCCTGTACAGCCTGTGGAACTGTGAGTCAATTAAACCTCTTTTCTTCATAAATTACCCAGCCTCAGGTAGTTCTTTACAGCAGCATGAGAACAAATTAATACAGGCAGCTATTCTGTCCTTTACTTACAATAATTGTGTCTGTTGCACCAAATGTGTCCCCTCCCAGGGATTGTTGCCTGTAACTAGGGATCACATTCTGAAATAGAGGAATGGAGTTCTGCTGGGGGCTCCCCACAAGCCAAGAGGCAAGGGCAGACTAGCACAATACTGAGGGACATTGCCTTGGAACAAATGTCCCACATGCCTGTGGGCAAAACTCACCCTGCTGGCAGCACTGTCTGAACTGCCCAGGCAGAGCTTGTGTATAACATTAGATATAAATCCATCTCTGCTTCCCAAAATTGTCCTGAAAGGGACCAGGGGTTTATGTCTGAAATTTCCCCAAGCAGAGACGTTTAATCCCTGTTCTCCGTCCTTTCTGAAGGGCTAGTCCAAGGACCAGAGACGGGACCAGAGTGAAGTATCTTTCTTATCTAGCACACCCACAACCTACCCTTTGCCAGTCACAGCATAAACAGAACACAAGTCCCACTCCATTCAGGATCATGCCAAGGTACCCCTGTCTACAAGGCAAGGGAGAGGATGGATGCAGTGAAGGATGAAGGAGAGGTCTGTCTCCAGCTTTCACTCCATTGTTCTTTACTGCCTTTGTCATTTCCCAGTTCTGCCTAGACTAGATCATGGGAGCAATTAAATCCTTAAAAGGTTGAAAGGCTTATGATAATTTCCACTTGCTGAGTGCACATGTTGTGGGAGGGACCATGCTAGTGCTTTGTGTACAGCAGCTCACTCACTCTCACACCGATGGGGCAAACATTTCATCTTCATTTTAGAAATAAGAAAGCTAAGGTTCAGAAAGTTTGGGATCTTACCCCCAATCTGGACTTTAACACAAGGCTGTGTGACTTCAAAATCTGTCCTCTTAACTCTGAGGACAGGGACTAGAATGATGAGCAAAAATGCAAAGCAAGTTGTATTTGTCCTCAGCAGTCTTCCCATAGTCCTGTTGTGTGAGGTTTCTCTTGACCCTGGTGGTGATTCCTGATCCCACCCCCTGCAGCTCACATGTATTCATGTGCACACATCCTCTACTCCCTCCCTCAATGTGCGCATGTCCACATATACAAATACCTCGGTTTCCTCCAATTTCACTTTAAAATCTCCTCGTGAGAATGGATTAGTGAAATTCATTCAACCTCAAGTTTTAGTAGATGAAAGCATTTCAGTAGGTACTGTTCCCCATGATATCTGATTTTGAGCAGTGATCAAAAACTAAACAGTTTTAGAGTTGGAAGTTAAGACAATAGAGCATGTGTTTGCTTGGAAGCAATCAATCCACTTCCAGGAGATTTTTTATAACATTTTCCATTTCTAAGTTCAGTTCTACTAAAACCATGTTTGGAGGTAAGGAGATTCAGCACCCTGTGACTGGTGAAATCCCAGAAAACACTTCATATGCTATGATATGTAACCAGAAGAGAAATTAGAAGGTCATTTAGAAAAGACTTTCCCAACAATAAAGAAGAACAAGTCAAAGCATTCTCCCTCAAGGCTTGATTCTTGTAGTGCAACTGATTGCAAAAGTGGACTCAATTATTCCCTCCTTGCATCTCTGCTCTTTTCATAGAACTGGTGGCCACCAGAAAGAGGCAGAATTGGTGTGCTACCACCGAACCTAGCTCTCAAGAGGTCTTGCTCATCCCCTTTCTCTTTCTTAGACCCTTGCCTAGCTGCGATAACAAGCCCAGGACAACCTGCTGGGTGAAATACTTGGGACACAGTTATATCCCAGTGCCCCAGCCAGCAGCGAAGCAACCACCGTCATGCAAGTGAGCTCATCCTAGACCAACTGGCCTGCCCCATCCCACCTGCCTGCCAACCAAAGAAGTTTGAGGGAGCCCAGCCAAGGTCAGCAAAGCTTGGCCCAGATCAGCAGAACTGCCAGCTGACTTGCAGACTCATGAATAAGAATAAATGTTTATGTTTTTTAAGCCACTGAGTTTTGGGGTTGCTTGTTATGCAGCAATAGTGAGCTGTTACAGTTATCTACACAGTAAGTGCACTCTACCCCAAAGGCATTGTATAAAGCTCATTTCCTCTAATATCAGCCCTATTGAAAAAAAAAAAAAAAGGATTATCTCAGCATATCAAATCAGGCCAGACATTAACTAGATTTTTAACTTGACTTTTCACTCTATAATAAAATAATACTTGGATTTTATAACGGCTAGTGAGTATCATATTTCACATAATTTAGATCTACTTAACCTGTATTTTATACATTAAAAAGAAGAAGAAACTAAAACCAAGAAACAATCTGATGTGTCTGGCAACACAAATACTAACTAAAAATTGATTTTACTTTAAAAATAACCATTTTACAATGTCAGAGTCACATTTTAAAAAGTGGTTTCTTGAAAAGCTTGGTTGCATTCGAGGAAAGACTTCACTCACAGTGATTTGGGGAAGGTAATATTCTACATCTCAAATGGCTTTGGCAAATCAGGGCTTGGGCTTTCACTCTGGTGTCTGTGGCTCTTAGTATGAATCTTGGAAACAGAATTTTCCTGCAAGGAACCAACAAGATGTGCTGTAAATGTCACACTTCGTGCTGCTTTTAGCTTCCAATCCCAGTTCTACTGCTGGCTCTATGATGTTATGCACAGAACCACCCTCATTTCCAATTTTAAAACATTATTCAAACTGTAATGATCCATCACAAAAGATTCAGCACTGTTCAGGGAGCAGTTTCAACCGAGAGTGATTTAGGCAGGCTGCAGGCTGTTACAGAATTTCCAAGGCAAAAGTCATTGTTGAAAGAAAAACAAGCCACCGGTGGGAAGTGAGCATTCTCCACCTCAACATGTTGCCGTATTTCCTCGGGATTATTTAAATAATAACACATTGAAGATATAAACAAAGGCCCCTTCTGTACTTGGTCTTGATTGGTTCCCCCCTCTGCCTCCCTGAGACAATTAATCACCCTCTAGAATTCCCACCACAAACATAAAGATGGTTGCTTGTGGCATAAGGATGATTTTGTCAGAACTCTGCTAAAATCCTGATACGTCATGGGTATAGCTATAAAACTACCAAAATTGAAATTAAAATTAAATTAGTATAATATTCTAAGGGAAACAAATTGGTTCCTAATTACTCATCCCACTGTATTATAAATAAAAATAATATAGTTATTGAATATTTACTCTGTGCTAGACACTGTGCAAAGCACTTTTCACATTTTCATTGAATTCTCACAATGACCCCTTGAAATAAATATTTTTATCTCCAGTCTACAGACAATAGGACTGAGCTTGAATAAGTTGCTCAAGGACTTAGAACTAAAAAGACTTACATACACCCAGGGACCATCTGACTTTAAAGACTGTATATTCAATCCCAAGCATCTCTTCAACATTTTCTAGATTTTTTTTTCTTTCTTTTTTTTTTTTTTTTTGAGACAGCGTCTTGCTCTGTCACCCAGGTCGGGGTGCAGGGGCATAATCACAGCTCACTACCACCTCTACCTCCCAGGCTCAGGTGATCCTCCCGCCTTAGCCTCCCAGGTAGCTGGGACTACAAGCGTGCACCACTATGCCTGGCTAATATTTTTATTTTTTGTAGAGACGGGAATTTGCCATGTTGCCCAGGCTGGTCTTAAACTCCTGGGCTCAAGCAATCTTCCTGCCTCGGCCTCCCGAATTGCTGGAATTACAGGTATGAGCCACCATGCCTGGCCCATTTTCTAGATTTCTAAAATAAAGCTCAGTATTACAGCAATTGGTATGTAGTTTTGAAACATGTTCTTTTCATCTTTTTTAAATTGGAGTAATAGCCCTTGCTTTATGGAAATCCTGACTTTTAGGTGTCCTTTCCTTCCTTGTGACTTTGGAGGGTGGTTCTGAGATCCCATCTAGACTCTATCACTAAAACTAAACAAACTAAAAACCTGCTTAATTTTAAAAATTCAGCTTAAACATCAGCATGTCTCTGGGAAACCCCTGGGCCCCCATTCCCTGTCTGCCCCGCAGCCAGTGGAGCAGCCCAGCCCTTCCTGGCTCCTGCCCCGCTTCCCAGGCTGACCTCCTGCCGACACTTCCCCTTGCGTCGCCATCTCCTAGTCTCCCCGAGTCTCTCTCCCAGGACACTGCAGTCCCCTGAAAGGCAGCCACTGCTCTCTTTAGCCATCAGCTTGCCTGGTGCTGCCATAGACATCCCATAGTTCATGTTTTTAAACCTGATGAATGAATGAACAAATGAATCACAATTGGCTCATCTGAAGCAGAGATAAGTTGAAGAGGAATCATTTTGTGGAAAGGCATTTTTAAAATGGCATTAAAGGCTGAGCACGGTGGCTCATGCCTGTAATCCCAGCACTTTGGGAGGCCAAGGCGGGCAGATCACCTGAGGTTGGGAGTTCAAGACCAGCCTGACCAATGTGGAGAAACCCCATCTCTACTAAAAGTTCAAAATTATCCAGGCATGGTGGCGCATGCCTGTAATCCCAGCTACTCAGGAGGCTGAGGCAGGATAATCTCTTGAACCCACGAGGCAGAGTTTGTGGTGAGCCAAGATTGTGCCACTGCACTCCAGTCTGAGCAACAAGAGCCAAACTCCATTTCAAAACAATTTTTTTAAAATATAAAAAATTTAAAAATGGCATTAAAGAAAATCTGTCCTGCATTTCAGGAAGTAGTTTTGAGTAAGTTCAGCCTCAGTTTCCTCATCTGCAGTGGTGATTAGAAATTTGTAAAGATCCCTTCTAGCTCCACTATTCCGATTCTTAGTAAACAGTATACTAATTGAGTTTAGTGGCCAGAGTAGTTGCAGAACAATTTTGAAACCATAGGGCTGCAGTTAGAGTCTCGCTTGGTAAAGTGTGTGGAGGAGACCAGAGGCTGGAGGTGTGGCCCCGTCCTGGTTCCAGCCATGTCTGTGGTCCTGCCTAGCTATTAAGAGTGGCTCCGTTTCACTCTCAATGTTCAGTGGCTTGGGCCACAAGCTATATGGTCATCCTAGTTATGAAGCTCTAAAGAGCAGGGTGTGAGGTACAGTGGCCCTCTAACCACAAGTTCCTTTGCCACCTCTGCGGCATGTCAACGCTCTCGTGCCCATCTGTGTTCAGAGAGACATACAAAAATCAAGGTCACAGAACATCCTCTTCGGCTGAGCACTGAATCTTCTAAAACCCTTGTTGGAAACTCTTTGGGAATGAAGTTTTTTGCATGTACAAAAGTCTGCGGTGTGTCCTGGGGAGAAGCACATAGCTAGGCCTGTGAGTGATGCAAAGATGAGCAGAAAGTCTCTACCCTCAAGGACGTGCAAGTAGCAGACAGTATAATAGTGAACATTTTGAAAGCATAAAAATAACCAAAAAATAAATTTAAAAGTGCCATCCATGAGGTACAGTGGACAAGCCAGGCATCCTTACAGAGGAGCGGTAAGGTCAGAGAAAATGTACTGGTTCTCTGGGAACTCAGGGCAGCCTGCCTGGAGGAGGTGGCATCATGAAAGCTGCACAGTCAGAGTGTGGTGCCCATTTTTACTGTGAGCAGTGGGCAGCAGTCCCTCTGCAGGAGCCAAGGCCGGGCCCCTGATTTTGCTTCTGCTTGCTGTATGTTGTGGTCTCTTTCCTGCAGCAAAATGCAGGGACACCAGAGACCCTTGGCTGGGAGCCCAGAAACACAGTGGACTTGCTTGGTTAGTGTTAGGAAATGCTCGCAGGCACCCTTTATTGAACACGCACTCTGTGCCAGGTCTTATGTACGCAGCTGGCTCTCAGCTGCCCCTCATCCTTTAGATCCACAGGCACGAAATTTGACTTTTCTTCCATGGCAACCTGGGCACAGAACTCAGCATCTCTTCGAGGTCCCCCTACTAAATTCCATCCACACACAGCAAAGAGAGTAGGAAATATTTACAGAAGATTTAGGGAAGTCAGAGGAAGGAGTGGCCTCAGACTCCCCAAAGGCATGTCCAGCCCCCAGAGGCCTTTCTTGGTTGCACCAAGGTGAGGGGGAACAGGGAGCATCTTGGGCTCTCTCACTGCCAGACTTTTGCCCCCACTGGAAACAATGCCTTGTGTACTGATGCTCCTCTCACAGGGAAAAAATTCAAGTCTAAATTGGATGGAGCCCAGGTCTGGCCTCCTGAGGACGTTCTGAGGACACAGAAGGCCCTGCAGTGGTCCAGGGCCCCTGGCCTGAGGGATCACCCGTGGCAATGGCAGATTTATCCTGTGACCTTCTGAGAGGGATACGAAGGTGATGCACTAATTTGCCATCCACATTGGTAGAACATTTGTTGATCTTTATTGAGCTTCTAATGTGGATCTCAGGAGACCCTCCAAAAGTGTTCCAGAGTTCCCCAGGGCAAATCAGGAGAGTCACACGGATGGATGGAAGTGAGGTTGCTGCACTGAGGCTGTCTGCTGCCAACGTCCCCTGATCACATTCTCTAGCACTAGGGTCAGATGTTGAAGGTGTGTTCTGGCATTGAGACATTAGATACGATCAGGGCTGTGGAAAGGCTCCTGCCCTCTCACCCAAGCAATCAGTGGTTCAGCCTTGGACAAGAAAAAGCCCAGGCCAGAAATTGCCAGGGGAGAAGCAGTGTTGGCCACTTGTTTCCCTGCTTTCTCTTTTACATCTTTCCTCCAGGCCTGTCCAGTTTCACCCCTCCCGGGAAGCCTTGGCCAGAATCCCTTGATTTCATGGCTCAATCCTGATAATACCTAGAAGGCAACCCCAGACTCCCAGATGTCCCAAGGCTGCCCTCAGTATTATCTTCTTATTGTCAGTGGTAGGAATATTATAACCTTGATGACCACTATTTATGTTAATGACAGCTGTTATAGCTTTCTTCAGCCTGCTGCCTTTTATCTTTGCTTCCCTGCTTCCCAAGGTCTAAAAAGGCTTGGCTTTAAAAATATGACCCTGTGTTTTAGTATTTTCAAGACTTTTGGCAGTATCCTCACCACCATAATAAACCTAAGAGAAAATGCTATAAAAGGCAGAAGAAAAATAACACTACCTTCCTTTGGGATTGTTTGTGGGCCAGGTTGCCCCACAACACAGGCTCCTGGGTTTGACTTCTTCACTCACTGATTCATTTGCAGAAGGAGATGGCAGAGCCTACTTCCCAGGGAGAAGGAAGGGGACACACGGGCCCTGGTCCAGACTTTGTTCAACCGCAAGGCTTATTATTCACCTACCCATCAGCAAGCTTGCTTATCACCATCTTCCAGCTCCTCAACACTGGGCTTGAATGTGACCCTACAGCAGGCCCCCCATCTCCCACCCAATTCCACATCCCAAGAGGCTGGCATGGCCTGCCATCTCCCCTCCCCAGCCCCACTGTGTGATGGTGCATTTGCTTTGATGATGGTAATATTCTGTCACTTGGTGACCCCATTCCTGAGGCTGAGCTCCTGAGGGCATCCCAGCCCCAAATCCCCAAGGTCTAGGCCACGTTGAGGGCATCCCAGTATCAGTGCTCTGTGATGCCACATAATAGATTCTCCTCCAATTCTTATCTAGATCTAAACACACCCTCCACCATCTGCCTGCAGGAGAAACAAAATATCTTGAATTCTGCTACTTGCCCAGAATTTTCATCTTCTTACCTCTCTTGGATGGTTGCACGGTGCAAGGTAGAAACTTTCACCTCTTCCTCTTGAAACTTAAGCCAAGGCTGAGCCAAGTCAGCCCCGAAGGTTATTTTCTTCTAAACCCTTCCTGGTCCTGCTTGGTCCTCCAGGGGTGAGAACACCCTCCCGGCGGGCAGAAGCTCTCCAACCCAGGTCCCCCTGACCAAGGTAAGAGGGGACAAGACAAGGAGGACTCTCTACCTGGCGAGATCAGGCTTTAAGCCAGTTTGCTCCTCCTACCTGCAGACCCCTTGAAATGCAGAGCAGAGCTCCTCTCTGAGGGCTGATGATTGAGGTGGTGGGGTGATGGGGTTGGGTGGGAGCATGGGCAGGTCCAGCCTCACTCAGTACACATGTTGAGTTTAGCTAAAATAGTCATGAAGGCTTTACAAGGCTCAGAAACAATGCAGTGGAAATTGCCCCCAGCCTCATCCTTGGTGGTCCCAAGTATCCATGGTGATAAGAAAGCCTGAACCCTACCCCTGCTCTCCAGGGAGATCTGACAGTGGATGTTCTTAGAACAGGGGTCTGAATATTTTTGAATTTCTGTCTGCATGACCTTGGGGAGGTCAGTGAGTGTCTCTGAGCCTCAGTTTCTTCATATGTTGAATTAGGTTGATGACAGCTGCCTTATCTACCTCCAGGATTGTTGTGAAGTTCAAAGGCAATAATATATACAAGAGCACTTTCTAAAATTTGAGGACTAGAGAAAAAAAACAACGCTCAGAAATTAACCAGGATTTGCTTCCTATTATTCCCCTAAAACCTCCAAAACAAGATTACTGAAGAATATGTAGCCTGGGCTGGGTGTGGTGGCTCATGCCTGTGATCTCAGCACTTTGGGAGGCCAAGGCGGGTGGATCACCTGAGGTCAGGAGTTCAAGACCAGCCTGGGCAACATGGTGAAACCCTGTCTCTATTAAAAATACAAAAATCAGCCCAGCATGGTGGCACATGCCTGTAATCCCAACTACTTGGGAGGCTGAGGCAGGAGAATTGTTTGAACCAGGGAGGCAAAGGTTGCAGTGAGCCAAGATTGTGCCACTGCACTCCAGCCTATGTGAGAGAGTGAGCGAGACTCTGTTTCAAAAAAAAAAAAAAAAAAAAAAAAGAATACATAGTCTGGAAGCAAAAACCAAGGGATAATTAACAAGCTTTTTTAAAAAATTGAGGTGAAATGTATATAAGATAGAATTAACCATTCCAAAGTGTGCAATTCTGTGACATTTAGTACAGTCATGATGCTGTGCAACAACCACTTCTATCAAATCCCAAGCAATTTCATCACCCAGAAAGAGAACTCCCTACCTGTTAAGCAGTCACTCCCCATTCCCCGCTCCCCACAGGCTCTGGCAACCACCATTACACTTTCTGTCTCTATGAATTTGGCTACTATCTCATAAAAGTATAATCATATAATATTTGTCTTTTTGTGACTTGTATATTTAACTTAGTATAATGTCCTTAAAGTCCATCCACGATGTAGCATGTGCAGGATTTCCTTTTTTTTTTTTTTTTTTTTTTTTTTTTTTGAGATGGAGTCTCACTTTGTCGCCCAGGCTGGAGCGTAATGGTCCTATCTCAGCTCACTGCAATCTCTGCCTCCCGGGTTCAAGCAATTCTCCTGCCTCAGCCTCCTGAGTAGCTGGGATTACAGGCACCCACCACCACGCCTGGCTAATTTTTGTATTTTTAGTAGAGATGGGGTTTCACCATGTTGCCCAGGCTGGTCTCGATCTCCTGACCTCAAGTGATACACCCGCCTCGGCCTCCCAAAGTGCTGGGATTAGAGGTGTGAGGCATCCCACCCGGCCAATTCTTTGTTTAATTTTGTTGTGGAATTGCCATATTGTTCTTTTGTAGTAGCTGCACCATTTTACATTCCCGACCAGCAATGCACAAGGGTTCCAGTTTCTCTACATTCTTGTCAATACTAATTTTTGTTTTGTTTTGTTCTGTTTTTGAGACGGAGTCTCGCTCTGTTGTGAGGCTGGAGTGCAGTGATGCGATCTTGGCTCACTGCAACCTCCGCCTCCCGGGTTGAAGTGATTCCCATGCCTCAGCCCCCCAAGTGGCTGGGATCACAGGTATGCATCACCATGCCCAGCTAATTTTTGTATTTTTAGTAGAGACAGGGTTTCACCATGTTGGCCAGGATGGCCTTGATCTCTTGACCTTGTGATCCACCTGCCTCGGCCTCCCAAAGTGCTGGGATTACAGGCGTGAACCACTGTGCCCAGCCTTCTTTTTTGTTTGTTTGTTTTTGTTTTTTGTTTTTAATGATTATAGCCATCCTAATGGTGTGAAGTGGTATCTCGTGTAGTTTTGATTTTCATTTCTCTGAGGACTAATAATGTTTAGCACCTTTGTATGTGCTCTTTGACCATTTGCAAATCTTCTTTGGAGAAATGTCCCTTCACGTCCTTTGCCCATTTTTAAGTTGGGTTGTTTGCCTTTTTGCTGGTGCGTGTAAGAATTGTTTATATATTCTGGATACTAGATTCTTATCAGATACATGATTTGCAAACATTTTTCTCATCCTATAATTTGTCTTTCCACTTTCCTGAGACCGTCCTTTGATACACAAACATTTCTAATTTTGATAAAGTCCAATTTATCTATTTTTTCTTTGTTTCTCAAGCTTTTGGTGTCCTATTTGAGAATCTATTCTCAAATCCAAAGTCCTGAAGATTTACCCCTATGTCTTCTCTTAAGAGTTTCATAGGCTTAGTTCTTACACTAAAGTCACTGATCCATTTTGAGTTAATTTTTGTTTATGATGTGAGGTAGAGGTCCATCTTCATTCTTTTGCATATGGATATTGGGCCTTTGTTTTTAAAAGTTTAGCTTTATAATACCCGTGGCTGGGTTACCCCAGAGGAGGGAGGCTCTGAGTGTTGGCAGGGAGGCGCACCCATCCATGGAGCAGTAGGATTTCCCAAGCCAGGGAGGATGAAGAGAAGCAGGGCCTGCACCCACTTGCAGGAACTGACTTGGGTGGTGGGACCTTGATGGAGTGTAATCATATAATTTTTGTCTTTTTGTGACTTGCATATTTAACTTAGCATAATGTTAAAGCATATGCAGTGTAATGCTGTGGGGAGTGACTGAGGGAGAGACTGGCACACAGGCTGCACAGCTCTTGACCCCACAAGGATCCTGAGGCCGTGGGCCAGGGGAATAGAACAGGGGCAGGGAATTCCCTGAAGGACAGTGGAACCCCCAGAGCCTCTTGTTCAAGGGATGGGTCACTCTCAAAGTGGAGAAGTAATTGGCCACCACCCCACTGGTAGTGGGGCCAGGCCAGGTATGAAATGACTGAGAAGAATGAAGGAGTGTAATATTTCCTGCACCTCATATGTCTCAGAACAAATTTATGGCCATGATATTACTTAATAAACACAAGACATGATCACCAAAAAATCATCAGCCTTCTCAATTGAGACTCTGTGCTTTTGTTCATGCTTTTAACTTTTTAAAAAGATTGACTTGCTTATTTCTGAATTATCAAGCCACAGACCTGTGCTCTTGTATGTGGCTGTAACAGTGAGCCTTGGGGAAACAGATCAATAAAATAAAAAGGCCCCAAAGTCACTGGACTACTCTAGGAATGTGCAAGATGTTCTCTGAAGGAGGTGATATGATTTGGCTGTGTCCCCACCCAAATCTCATCTTGAATTGTAGCTCCCATAATTCCCATGTGTCATGGGAGGAACCCAAGTGGGAGGTAATTGAATCATATGCCAGTCTTTCCTGTGCTGTTCTCATGATAGTGAATAAGTCTCATGACATCTGATGGTCTTATAAAGAGGAGTTTCCCTGCACAAGCTCTCTCTTCCCTTCTGCCATGTAAGAAGTGCCTTTGCTCCTCCTTCACCTTCTGCCATGATTGTGAGGCCTCCCCAGCCATGTGGAACTGTGAGTCCATTAAACCTCTTTTCTTTATTTTTAAATTTTATTTATTTATTTATTTGTTTGAGATGGAGTCTTGCTCTGTTGCCCAGGCTGGAGTGCAGTGGCGTGATCTCAGCTTACTGCAATCTGCAAACTCCATCTCCCAGGTTCAAGCAATTTTCTTGCCTCAGCCTCCTGATTAGCTGGAACCGCAAGCACATGACACCATGCCTGGCTAATTTTTGTATTTCTTTTTTTTTTTTAGTGGAGATGGGGTTTCACCATGTTGCCCAGGCTGGTCTCAAACTCCTGACCTCGGGTGATCTGCCCACCTCGGCAACCAAAGTGCTGGGATTACAGGCATGAGTCACCGCACCCAGCCATGTTAAACTTATTTTCATTATAAATTACCCAGTCTTGGGTATGTTCTTATCAGCAGTGTGAAAATGGATTAATACAGGAGGAATCTAAAAATTTTGCCCAGACAGGCACAGACAACCTGCAGAGTCGAGGTCAAAGCCCCAGCTAGCCGAGGAAGTCAAATAGGCAAATGTAGCAGTCCAGCCTGCAGATGTGTGAACTCCTGAGACGGGGCCATAGCCGTGGTTACTGAAGCGCAGAGCTAGAATTGAGTCTTTGGAACCTGAATACATGATGGATTTCTCAAAACAGAAATTGAATCAAGCAATGGGAAACATAGATAGTAAATCAACTCCATATTCCTGATTATTTTTATACCAAGTTAATTTTAAATACTCTATTTCTATAGGAATCAGTGAGACTTCCACTCATCTACAGCTCCAGCTTCTTATTTTTTTCTAATTCTGGGCCCTCTCACAAGCCTGTGTTTTTTCTTTTTTAACACCACCAACTGAATCTGGGGAAACCACATTTACATCCCAGATGCCTCAGGCAGCCAGCTCTCCAACTCCAGCACAAGCTTATTTCTCTGAGGTTGAGGACATTCATCATGACTTTTAAAAAAGCCCTGTGCTTCAGTAATGCAGCCTCCCTTCTCTGAATTTCCGTTCATTTGAATACTGCCTCTCCCTAATAAGACTCCCAGGTTTTATCCCACATAAACCCACAGGGGCTGGTTACTTACGAAAGGGAGGAAGAGAGGAAGGCAGACAGGAAGGAAAACCATGATTAGGAGCAGCCAGGGAGAGAACTCTCAAGAAGGCCACAGGTGGGCAGGGAGCAGAGGACCATGGGGCTGCTCCTTCTTCCAGCCAATTCTCTCTGAGAAATGTGCCACTCTGTGATAAGCAATAGTGTTTCCTTGCAGGCCACCTGGCGTGTTTCTTTGACTCTCATCTGCCTTCTCCACAGGGTCAGAGTCCCTACCTCACTCCCAGTTCTTCCTGATGCCTGCCACAATGCTGATGCTCAATATATATTTCTTTAAGGAATAGATAACCTATCTCAGTCCTTTGAGAGGCTGAGGCAGGAGGATTGCTTGAGCTCAGGAGTTCGAGACCAGCCTGAGCAACATAAAGAGAACCCCCTGTCTCTACAAAATATAAAAAAATTAGCCAGGTGTGGTGGCTGTATGCATCTGTGGTCTCAGCTACTTGGGAGGCCAAGGTGGGAGGATCGTTTGAGCCTGGGAGGTCAAGGCTGTGGTGAGCCACAATCATGCCACTGCACTCCAGCCTGGGTGACAGTGAGAATTTGTCTAAAAAAAAAAAAAGAATCCTGCACAGGGGAGTGCAAACTTGTCAACGATTTTCAATTAAATTTTGAAAGCATTATTAAAGCCTATTTTCTTGCTGATGCTGTGCTAGAAACTTTGTGATTGTATATGAGGCCTTGTTCTTACCAGAATATGCTGTTGGCCAATTGACTCTGCCTCTGCCTGTCTTGAATTGAAATTTTCCAGAAGAAAGGACCTGATCCAGTGAGTGGTGGCCCCGGGGCCTGGTGGCAGAGTCCCTGGTTCAGAGGATGAGAATCTATGCCCACCATCCCCAGCAGGGCCAGTTTGCTGATGAGAACCCAGAAAGCCCGGGACTACCCCGAACACTCACGGGCCCCAGCCAAGCAGAATCAAAGGCCCACTTACATTCTCATTGTTCTGATTAGTAACTAAATCCTCAGACAGTAACCAATAGGGAGTTTCAGGGATCTTATTTGACCTGTTCAAATTGCTGATTTTATTAGGGTAGTTTTCTTGCTTATTAGTCATTAAATCTCCATTAAAAAATTGGTTACATCCTGTCTGTAAATTTTAAGTGGGCTATGCTCACCAGACTGTGCTAAATTTCACCCTTTCAAGTGTTTAAAAATTTAAGCAGACTGTTCCCTTGAAGATTTTCTATTTGCCTTTTTTCACCTTTTGCTCTTTTTTGAGCTCCATTTTCGCACACCCTATCCTGTCACAATCTGAACTGCATTCAAGCTCAATGATTCAAAGGATCGAAAACACAGAGCATTGCATTTAAAATGTACAAAACTTGAATATATTTTCATCAGAAATTAAATTGAGTGTATGTTTTCAAAAGTTATTTTTGGCTTAAAATATACAAAATCATCTATGAAAATTTAAAAGCTACGAATTGTCCAAAGTGTAAGTCAAATTTATTTAAATAAAGCTGCAATGCTTATTTACATTTTTTGAAAAAGTGATTACATCTTATTAAATATTTTTTGTTTGTTTGTTTGAGACAGAGTCTCACTCTGTCTTGCCCAGGCTGGAGTGCAATGGCACGATCTCGGCTCACCCCAGCCTCTGCTTCCCGAGTTCAAGCGATTCTCCTGCCTCAGCCTCTCGAGTAGCTGGGACTACAGGCATGCGCCATCATGCCCGGCTAATTTTTGTATTTTTAGTAGAGACTGGTTGCACTATGTTGGCCAGGCTGGTCTTGAACTCCTGACCTCAGGTCATCCACCTGCCTTGGCCTCCCAAAGTGTTGGTATTACAGGCATGAGCCACCACACCTGGCCTTATTAAATACTTTTATAAAATTAAAACTATTTTACGGTTCTGGCATTTGGCATCCATCTAGTTGTTGAGGGTCTAGTGTCATTGTCATTGTTTTGTACATGTTAAGTTTCAACCTACACATCTATTTACCAATTTTTGAGTACTAAGAGAGTCTGAGCCCAGCCTCTACCATGAACCGCTGCTAGCCAGCACATGCACTGGAACCATGGATTGGAGATGAGAGGGAGGAAAGGGAAAATGAGATTAGCTATGCAAGAATCAATTGCATTTATGCCAAGAGGGAGGATTCAACAAGTTAAATAATTAGTCTTACCTCAAAGTTTCCATAGCTCATATCCTGCCTGTATCTGAAGGGGTGACCTTCTGTGGTGTCACAGATGTTTGTATCAGTGAGACACAGCAGCTTTTTATCTGTGGCCATGAAACAAGAGAGAGGAGAAGTGTCTCCCTGGGCCCTGAATGGTGTTAGTCTTGACAGCAGATGTTTAGGGTTAGGGCAAGCTCTGAGCCAGCACAGGATGCTGGGTTCTGAGGGGCAGAGATGCTGTGTTCCTTACTGAATTTATATGGTGTCTGTTTGTGACTTGCAGGACCCACTGAAGCACGACTGCCATGGCTGGGCCCCTCTTGCCCGACCTAAGAGGATGATTGCACTGGACTGTCCCGTAGAAACGCAGATAAACATGATTCTTGCTCTGAAGAGCTAGACTGCAGGAGCTTTCCAAGTCTGGGAAATCACATCTGCTACACTCGCAGGACTATAAACCTGAGCTGTTTGCATCTATATTGGTAGCAGGCAAGTTCTGCTCAGGCCCTGCCCAGCCAACTTCAGCACAGTGATATTTATCAGGGCCAGGCAGAAGGGTTCTTAGAAAGCCACCACCCTGGAGTCAGATGTTCCATAAGACCTCAGAGAGGACTGCCTACACGCACCTAGGTTGGAAGCGGCAGTCCTGCGAGGCATGGGATGTTTTCTGAAGGGACTGAAGAAACACTTTTGATCTCAGGGAAGGTGGTGGATAAATGAAATTACATTAACTGTTTGACTTGAGTGTGTGGTGGCCAAGTAGGCTCATGTCATTAAAGCCATCCTTCAGTGGGTGCCTTGTTTATTGATTTGCTTAGCTATTTGTAGTTTTCCTCCTCCCATCTCTCCAGACACTGCTGGGC
This sequence comes from Pan paniscus, assembly GCF_029289425.2. Classification (NCBI taxonomy): domain Eukaryota; kingdom Metazoa; phylum Chordata; class Mammalia; order Primates; family Hominidae; genus Pan; species Pan paniscus. The sequence continues at coordinate 26,418,653 of NC_073263.2, read as the reverse complement.
TCTGGGGGAGAGGCCAGAGTACAGGCATGATCTGTCCACCCCAGGATCCTCTACCTGCCTATGCAGGCTTCCAGGGAAGGGCCTGGGCTTTGCAACCTTGATACAGCCCTTCAGACATGGTGATGCTGCGTGATAAATGTTGCAGAATATATAACTGACAGCGTGTAAACCTTCCCTCTGTGTCAGAAAACACTTGTGGATCCTGGCAAATCTCCCCTATCCCATCACTGACTCCTGCAGTTAATAACGGCGGTTGCAAGTCTCCTTTACATACATTGATCTCAGGTCCTCACTAAAATCTTGCGAGGGAGGTACTTTTATTCCCTATTTAGAGAGAAGAAATGGAGGTTCAGGGAAGATGAGCTACTTGCCCTGGTGACAGCTGCCGAGTGGTAGAACTGGGATTGGAGTCGGTCCATGTGACTCCAAAGCCATATTCTTCACACTCAACCCTTTCACTCCTGCCCCACCCTTTCCAGTTTTGTCTGGTGCCAGTTAAACCACACTCTGCCTTCAGACATCAGGCCTCCACAGGAAGCTCCAGCACAGCAGAGGCACTGTGTACAAGGGCTCCAGGTCCTGCTGGGCATCCCCACTCCACAGCACCTCCGTGGATCCTGACCACAGACACCCACTCCTCGGCTCTTGCATTTGCCTTAGCCTAGGTTAACTAGGCTCTGTGGATTTGGGAGACAGAGCTCTCCATATCCTGACTGTTCTGCGGCTGGGGCACCCGCCCTGCCCTGGACTCGGTGGTATGTGGCCCTGACCTTCCCTCCAGCTCCCCACCCTCTCCCTGCGCCAGCTACTGGAAGGGAACTCGTCCTGCTGCCCATCAGAGCACCCAAGATAAGACACGCTTGCTTCTCCTTCCTTCACTTCCCAGCTCTGCTCCCCAAATTTCTTACACAAAGCTGCTCTTCCACAGGCCATATTTTGAATGAAAAGCGAAAGTGGGAACAGGATACACAACATTTACATGATCTGGGCCAATTCCCCTGGGTAGCTGTAGCTTCTTAGTGTCCTAGAGTAACAAACCAGAGGCAGAAACTTTCTCGCTCAAATACATTTTCCATTTTCCATCCTAAACACCCCACGCACCCACTGTCTTAGTCCATTTGGGCTGTGCTGCGGGATAAATATGTCCCCAAACTTTATATGTTGGAAACTTAATCCCTTGTCAGCAACAGCGTTGAGAGGTGGGACTTTTAAAAGGTGATGAGGTCATGCAGGCTTTGCCCTCCTGAGTAAATTAACAACACTGTCTTGTAAGATAGTTTGGATAGTGATGAGTAAGTTTGTTAGGAAAGCAAGTTCGGCTCCCTCTCATGCATTCTCTCTCTCTCTCTCTCTGTCTCATGCTCTCTTGCCCTTCTGCTTTCCACTATGGGACAACACAGCAAGAAGCCCCTCACCAGGTGCAGCCTCTCAAACTTGGACTCCCCAGCCTCTAGAACTGTAAGAAAGCAATCTCTGTTCTTTACAAATCATCCAGTGTCAGACATTCTGTTATAGCAGCATGAAATGGACTAAGACAGGCTGCTATAACAAGATACTACAGAATGGGTGGTTTGTAAACAATAGAAATGTATTTCTCACAGTTCTGGAGGCTGGAAAGTTCAAGACTAAGGTACCAGTAGATCAAATGTCTCCTGAGAGCTCGATTCCTGGTTTGCAGACGGCACCTTCTTTTTGTGTCCTCATATGGTGAAGAGAACGTCTCTCTTGTGTTTCTTCTTACAGGGTCACTAATTCCATCATAAGAGCTCCATCCTCCTGATCTCATTACCTCCAAAGGCCCCACCTCCTAATGCCATCATAGGGATTAATGCTTCAATATATGAATCTGGGGGGGACACATATATTCAGTCCACAGGACCCACACACCACACATGTGTTTCTAAGCTAAGGGAGCTGTAATCAGCCAGCCGTAAGCAAAGGTATTTGCAGTTTCCTGAAGTAGGCCCCAAACAGAGCAGACCCACAGTCACACGAATATATGGCTGGATTCCCTAAAGGAGAGAACTTTGAGCTTGGGTGGAGAATGAAGCAGGCGACAGATGCAAAATTCTTCAGTTGTGGCTCCTCTTTTTTCTGTTTGAATATTAGGTTTTCTTTTGATTGAACAAGGCCTGGGCAGCATCAGGCCCCTGCAACCTTAACTTCTTAGCACTCTGAGCTAACAAACTAGCCCCTAAATACAGACGAAAGCAGATGGTGTTGCAAGCGCTTAGTACACAGAGGGAGCTTCTGCATGCTGTCTTGCTCCTGCATTGTCACAGCACACTGGGGCTCAGCCGACAGGAGGCTATTTATGGATTCACAAGTTAAGAAGTATGTGTCTGTTGGAACAGGAAGAGTCCCAACTCCCTATTGACACCTTCCAAATGGCAGCAGAGTAACCCTCAAATTGCAAGCTGTCTCTAGGCTCAGCATCCAATTTCCAGGACTCATTGACAGACAGAGGACCCTGTCACATTTATCCCTATTGAAATATTCCTGCCTTAGTGAGGGATGCCTCTCGGTCCAGACGATAGGCCCTTGCTCAGACCTCAGCATATTTGGCAGTGGACAAATTCATCTGCAGACTGAAAGTTGAATTGTGTTGAAATTCAGGGCAAATCTCAAAGCAGATTTATAAAGCTTAAATTAGCATTTAAAAGCTACAAACAAAACACTGAGTCCAAATAAACTAAGTTAAAAAAGTCTTAATCTTTTCAACTCAGTGATATATATATGTATATGTATGTGTGTGTGTTTGTATATATATATATATATATATAGAGAGAGAGAGAGAGAGAGAGAGAGAGAGAGAGAGAGAGTGAGAGAGGAGAGAGAGAGAGAGAATAAATCTCACTCTGTTGCCCAGGCTGGAGTGGTACCATCATGGCTCATTGCAGCCTCCACCTCCCAAGCTCAGGTGATCCTCCCGCCTCAGGCTCTTGAGTAGCTGGGACCACAGATGTGTGCCACTATGCCTGGCTAATTTTTGTATTTTTTGTAGACATGGGTTTTCACCATGTTGCTGGTTTCACCAGGCTGGTCTTGAACTCCTGGGCTCAAGCAATCTACCAGCCTCAGCCTCCCAAAGTGCTGGAATTACAGGCATGAGCTACTGCACCCAGCTGACAGTATATTTTAAAAATCATTTCTATGTCTTCTCTATTCAGTTGGCAGGTCAACAATGTAGAGTCATTAACATCAACAGGTGGAATCCAGCCCCTGTACTAGTGTAGGACAGGTGCGCTGGATATCCTGTCTTTAAGCCCAGGAGGACTAGATTGGATTGCATCTTTAAGCATCTTTCTTGCTGCAGAAAGGGAAGTGGATAGGGGAAAGGTAGGGGAGGCAGGGAGATAAATTAGGTGGCCCTTAAAGGAGCCCAGATGTCCTAATCTGAGACAATGGTTGTGGGGTTGAGAGAAGTGGTTAGATTCAAAGGTATTTGGGAAGTAGACACATCTGCCCATCACAGCCTCCCTGGTTTCTCAGCCTTGCCCTGATTGTGGTTCTGATATTCCCTGGCACTGAGCTGCTCACCTGGAGGGTTCTTACGCCTCTGGTTCCCTGAGTTTGCCTCCTCTTTGGCAGCTTCTTGCCCTGAGCCCCAGCCCTGCCTCCCCAATCTGAAAAGTCACAACAGAAACAGATGCATTTGTTTGTGTAAGCCCAAGACACTTTTTTAAAAAAGTGCTTGCTATGCTCCAGGATTGGGCTAGGCTCTTGAATGTGTTTTCTTGTCGAATCCTCCCAATAATTGTAGAAAATCTTTATTATCCCCATTTTACCAACTAGAAACAGAAGGCTCAACTTCCTGAATAAGTTCACACAGTTACAGAGTGACGTTAGACAGGAGACAGATGTGTCTAACCTGAAAATCCATGCTTTTCCCAACACATGGCCAGGTATTAAATTTAACTCTATTATTAAGAGACTATATTATATCATCGCCTGCCAGTGAATGATTGTAAATTTAGGTAACCTTGAGCAGAGAGGTGCTGTCTTGATTCTCAAGCAAGACATAAACATTGCTACAATGTGGCATCAGCAGAACTAATAATGAAGACATTTATTTAAATGTAAAACAACATGCTGAGAGAGATACCATGACCCATCTCTATGTCACCCCCCCAGCCCTCACTATTTTTTTTTCCTATTAGCTCATTACTGCTTGTTTTGAAACCAGCAGAAAGCTGACACGGCACCAATTTTGTTCTGCAATTTTAACATGTGGTTGATTGTTTCCCTGCATTTTAACTTTCTGTCTAGCTCAAGAAAAATGTGGTTAAAAAAATACTGGAACTGTTTTTGGACTCTATAAAAATGTTGCCGTTTAATCATAAAACTGTGAGCTCCTTGGGGGCAGCAATGGATGTTTTTATCCACCACTGTGTACCCAGCTTGTGGCACATGGCTTGGGCTCCGGAATGCGTGTCAGATGACACTGAACTGAAGGAATTCTTCACGATCACCCAGCGCAGCAGCCCAGGCCTACAGCAAGACTGCATTTGATCCTTCACTGCCTTTAAAAAATCTCACTGTGCCCTGCAGCCAGCATCATGGAGAAGCAGCCCCAAGACCCCCTGAAGAGTTAGTTCACCTTTCTCCTGAACCATTTACCCTGACCCATGTCGCTCACCGACCTGCGATTTTCTATTGGGTCTCCCACCTTTTGACCGATCCCCCAATTAGCCTCCCAAAAAATGGACTTTGTTAAGGGTTGAATTGTGCTCCACTGCAACTTCATGTGATGAAGTCCTAACCCCAGTGCCTCAGCACGGAACCTTATTTGAAAGTAGGGTCTTTATATGTAATTAGTCAAGATGACGTCACACTGGAATAGGGTGGTCCCCAATCCAGGATGACTGTGTCCTTGTGAAAAGAACACCGGGTGAAGAACAGACACACAGAGCGCTGCATAAAGATTGGGGTTCTGCTGCCACAAACCAAGGAATTCCTGAAAGCCAGGAGAGAAGCCTGGAACAGGTCCTTCGCCAGTGCCTTCAGAGGTTGCATAACCCTGTGGACACCTTGATCGTGGACTTGGCTGCCAGAACAGTGAGACAGGACATTTCTGTTGTTTCAGCTGCTCCATTTGTGGCATTTTGTTGCGGCAGCCCCAGCCAACTAGCACAGCTTGCTGACCGGGCCTTGCACTTCGTGCCCATCTTGCTGGCCACCCTCGCTTTCGTCCCAGCCCTTCTGCCTCTGGCTACTCTGAGTGATCAGTTCACCTGGCCAGGCTGCCACACCCAGATGGTGTCCTGTCCCAGCAGCACTGACATAGAAATATAACAGAGCTGTTGTCCCACAGACAGAAATATAACAGAGCTGTTGTCCAGTTGCTACTTCTGTGTTTGATACCCAAGTGACCATTCCCCTCAGAGGTAACTTAGGGTGAGCAGGGGGTTGGGGTGTGGCTCCTCAGGGAGCATCTAGGGACCCCCCCTCCTGTGCTCCACCACTTGGAGTCCACTGGCTTTAATAATGGGGATCCATTATTAAACTCAGAGAAAAATGACTGACCCCAGTAGAAGCCTACAGCTTGTGACTGTGTTTACGGATCCACCTGGCATCCACACCTTCCCTTCCTTTTCTGACCCAGATTAGACTGCACAGCCCTCGACAGGCAGGAGCTGAGAGGAGATGCAGGAAGACCCTTTCTCCTGGGACACTTTGCTGCACGATAAGTTCACCAGGATTGACATGCTCTTCCCTAGGCCTGTGATGACGAATGCTGCAGCCAAGAAAGACAGACATGCTGCAAGCATTCAGAAAATGGAGTGTCTCATTCTCTTCCAGCTCTGTGCTGCTGTTATTGTTGTTTAATCAACAACCACAGTTGTAAATCTGTGCCCCTGCAGCCCTGCAGTGCCCTCTCTGAGAAAGCCTCAAGACCTTGCTCCCAGTGGGAGTGCAAGACACCAACCAGTGCTCATGAATTCTTGATGAAAGACCAAAGGCCATGACCTAGTGGTCATCTTCTGATGGGCATTATTAGGAGGCTAAGAAAGAGGAGTAGCTGGTAAAGATGTACCTGACTTGTTCGCAGATTTTTTTTGAAAGTGAAGAATTATTAGTTAGATAAGAAAGCACCAGAGCCAGACTCAACGCTGACTTTCATTCTGTGAGTGCTCCGTACACCCCCATCTGCAGGGTTCCACTTGGATGGTGCTGAAGTTACCCCGTGTGCCCTGCCCAGCAAGTGGACAGAGGAAAGGATGCATCTGACCCTTCACTACAACACCTCCACATCATCTCCAGGAAGAGAACACAAAACCCCAGGAAGCAGCCAAAGCAGCTTGGAGAATACAAGGATAAGAATGTAAGTAAAGATTGCAATTCACCTGAGAGGTGTGCAGCTGTGCTGAAATCAGTTACAACGAATGAAATCACAAGCAGGTGGGTGCCCATGGGCCTGACCACCAACCACCCAGCATATGCCCAGAGTTCTTGGACACAAAGGGTCTCTGCCCTCAGGAAGCTTCAAATGGGGCTGAGAAGATGGGCGTGTACATAGAGAGCAATTGGAGGGCAGGAGAAGACCGAGGGAAGGCGAGAATCCCAGCTGGATCTTCTCTTTGGGTTGGAATTTTAGGGGGCAGTGAAACAGGGAGAAAGGAAACTCCCACGGGAGCAGGGCCCTGGCCTCACGAGCCCCAGGAGCAGAGAGAAGCAGCCAGCAGGGTGCCTGGGTGTGGAGGTGAAAAGACGTGCACTTTGGCATCAACTAGACTCGCATGACCCTGGGCAGGTGACTTCACCTCACTATGCCCTGCAGTTTTCTGCCGTAAAAAGCAGGATAGTATCTACCTGTGGAAGCTTGATCTAATAACTAAAACAAAATCATATATGAACAGGGCCTAGAACATAATAGGCCCTCAACCAAGAATAGCTACTTATTTTTAGCAGAGACAGTGTTTCACCATGATGGCCAGGCTGGTCTCAAACTCCTGACCTCAAGTGATCCATCCCCCTCAGCCTCCCAAAGTGCTGGGATAACAGGCATGAGCCACTGCACCTGGCATACTAAAAATACAAAAATTAGCCAGGTGTGGTGGTGTGCACCTGTAATCCCAGCTACTAGGGAGGCTGAGGCACAAGAATCGCTTGAACCTGGGAGGCAGAAGTTGCAGTGAGTCAAGATCGTGCCATTGCACTCCAGCCTGGGTGACAAGAGCAAAACTCCGTTTAAAAAAAAAAGAAAAAAAGAAAAAGAATAGCTATTTATAAGAGAAGCTTAAAAAGCTTAAACTCTGCTTATCTGACAGACAATATGGGGGTGGTCTCTGTCTAAATGCCCTGCCCCACCGCCCCCTGAACTTGCACACCACCTGTGCTTTCTGGAAGTGTGGCTTCAAGGAAATTCGCCAGGCAGAGGCCCGAGCATCCCCACAAGGATTAGATCACAGATGACACGGAGCAGGGCTTTCTGGGGCCCAATGCCTACATCACACACTACAGAATAAAAGTTATTGCAGAGAGAGAGAGAGAGTGACGAATGGTCAAATCTCCTACCTGATTATTAGGTAAAGTGAAATTTAGAGAGGAAAGAGTTTGTAATCAGACGAAGCAGAGAAACTGACCAAGAAAATTGATTATGTCGCGAAATGTTTAACCTTACTGACACAGGGCTAGTTCCCTGCAGAATGCTATAAATCAACGGGGACGTGTGCCGGCTGAGCTGGCGTTGGCAACCTGGATTTGCCCAAGCAGGAGGCAGAGCTGGCTCTTGTGCAAGAAGAAACCTGCTCTTACTGGAGGAGATGGAAGAATGTAGTTCTTTTCCTTAAGAGAATGCCAAAGCCCTGTACATGTTCTATAAGAAAGAAAATCCACAAATTCAAATACCTTCTTGATTTACTTTAAAAAATATATCCTTTATTTATGAATATAATACAATAAGCAAAAATTCTACAGTTTCTTTGGAAATAAAAACCATTTATTAGCCATGACTTTTCCTGACCTGAAATTGCTGACAGCTGTTTGTTGGAAAGTGACATTTCATAAGATGCTGAGTGTGAAAGCATAACAGATGGTAAACAGGTTTCCTTCCAGTCCCAAGACAAGACTATTATAAAAGGAATTGTGGAGCTTAATACTGTATTTAAAGCCAATTTTGAAAATTGACTAAGTCGGTTCTGTTTCTTCCATTATTAGTTAGACTTTTTTCCTCTCAAAAATATACTTTTTTTGTGGGCTTATTTCTAATTTTGACATTTGTCAAACTTGCAAATATAGATGAGAAAATAGGTAGCATTTCTAGATGAAGAAGTACAATACCATTAGAAATAAAATCTAAACTGGATCAGGCGTGGTGGCTCACACCTGTAATCTCAGTACTTTGGAAGGCTGAGGCAGGAGGATCACTTGAGGTCAGGAGTTCAAGATCAGCTTGGGCAACACAGCAAGTCTCCCATCTCTACAAAAAAATTTTAAAATAATATTTAGCCAGGCATGATGGTGTGAACCTGTAAACCCAGCTACTTAGGAGGCTGAGGTGGGAGGATTGCTTGAGCCCAGGAGTTTAAGGCATCGTGAGCCATGATCATGCTACTACAATCTAGCCTGGACAACACAGTCAGACTCTGTCTCTGATAAATAAGTAAATAAATAAAACAAACAACAACAAAAAACTGACAGTTGCTGTAGACAATGAGCACCATGGGCCATTAGCAGGTCCCAGGAATGGGTCCATTTGGCCCCATCATCAAACTTTGGGCCTGTGCATGAGTCACTCAGCTTTACAGGTAAAGCCTCACCTGTAAATGGAGATTAAAATAGTAACACTTGCCTAGTATAATATGTGATCTACGACGTATTATAAACTCCCTACCTTTGTGTTTGTGGTTAGATGTTGTCTAAGAAGACAACTCACCAAGGCCTCACTGACCATGGGACAAGATTGGTTTCAGCTTCAGATCAGGAACTGGGTTTTGTTCAGTCTCTTAGGGCCACCTCCCACCAACCATGCTGAGAAGAACTGGAAGGGAGATCCTTAGAGAAATCACCTCCATGGGGCCCAAGAAGCTGACACCTCCATTTTATGTCAGTCAATCAGGATTTAGTTGCAGAAGACAGATACCACCCTAGCTATTTCCAGGATATAAGGATTTAATACAAGGATTTACATCCTTACAAAACCTTTGGAAGGTCAGAGAGTCACCGCAATACCTCACCACGGACTCATAGTTTCTGCTCTTAGAAGATTAATGGAAAGGACTCAGAATGTCTTTCTTTCTTTCTTTGGTACCTGCTCATGCTTGCTAAGACTTGGCTGTAAGTCTCAGGCCACCCCTTGACAGTCCCCTGAATGGTCCCCCTGAACAACCCTTGCTTTGGGACCCAGGACCATTCAGAGATGAAGTACCAGGCATCGAGCAGGAGGAGTGGGGTAATATCTGCACGTTATTGCCACTGTATTTGGTCAATATAAGGGGGGGGGTAAAACCCTTTCTTCATCTTGTCTTTATCTATTGGAGGCTTACAACGTTCATCCACTTGCAATCAAAGAGAAACAAAGTCAGTTTTTGAGAGTGAAGGCAACCTCCACTTAGCAGTCCCTAGAACACCATACAGCAACCAAAATGACAAATTCGTGACTTACTGTGAGAAGTAAGCCTGCCAAATGGACTGGAGTATGCAGCCTGGGAAGAGGGGCCACGGTATTCTTTCCAACAGAGAGTCAGGTGCCACCCTCCGGACAGCAGTGGAGACACAGCCTTATTCTAGCCTTCCTACCCACCCCCATTGAAGGGTCCCATCAACCATCTGCTCCTAGTCTTTCTTCAGCTATGGCACCATGCCATCAATTAGAATTAGGCTGGCTTTCTCCATTCACTTGAAATCACTTGAGATAATCCTTCTTTTTTGAAACACCTCCCAACACACCAGCTGCCAAAACCATTTCTTGGGATGTGACATTTCTATAAAAGTCTGGTTCCGTCCCTTTGGTATGGATTCTTCCTAATTTTGCTCCCAAGGGGAACCCCCATTTGATGTTGACAGAATGTCTCGTCAGTCCTTCCACCGTGCAGCAGACATTCACTGAGAACTGCCTCCAGCTTTCCCAGCATTCTGCAGTTGATACATGAGAAGGGTAAAGGGCTCAAAGCACACACTTCCTCACAGGCAGTCAGAGGCTGCCCTTATGGGCAAAGGTAAAAATGAAGAGTAGAAAATCATGGTAGGAGGAAGGAAAGCACTCCCACCAGACTGGGGGAAGGATGCCTGGGGTCTTGGACCAGGGAGAGGAATGGAGGATACCTCTCTCTGGATGCACTGAAGAAGTTTGTGTTGACATAGGAAAGTTGGTTTAAAGACAAGCAGGAGTTGAGATGGAACTAAAGCTGCATTTGGCTTTCCTCTTCATTTATGTCTTATCTGTCTTCTTTGCTTACCTTCTTTATTCCAAGTATTCATTGTTTTGCTTTAGGTCCTGAAACAGATCTTATTTTTTGTCTTTGACTTCAGATATTTATTACCCCAAAACTCTACTTATCTGTAGAATATTGGAGTAATAAATCTTAAATGGTTACTTGTCTTTAAATGGTTAAACAGTTCAGAAATTAATTTTCTATTCTACTTATCTGTAGAATATTGGGGTAATAAATTTCTGAACTGTTTTTACTCTTATTCCGTTAAAAAATTTTAAATGTACTTCTTTATGTGTGTTTCAATTTTTAAAACTGTCTCAAAACTATTTTGCAAGAAAGTAAGACAACAACGTGTGAAAAAAAAAAAACCAAGTTTCCGATGGTTATGTCAGAAGTATCTAAAAGGAGTCAGAGAGGCATGGGAGTTTGACCCCAGCTGTAACCAAACTGTAGGTTAGTTGTTTGCCACCTGCAGGGTCCACTTTTCAAGAGCAAGGTCTGGTATAAAAAAAGTGATTTATTCCAAGGCTAGCTTAGGGGAAGAAATACAGGCATCCTGCCTTAAGTGTATTGCTTCACTTTTGGAGCTGACAGCGGGTACTTTTAAAAGGCAGGAAAGGAAGCAATCAAGTGGGGAGTCTTTGTGTTAGCTCTGGTGTCTTATCTACTGGGCAGTTCAGCTGGTGACTGCTGGCACCTTTGTGGGCAGGACTAGGCCAAAAACTCCCCAAATAGGAGGGAGTTCCAAGGCAACCTCCTGGTGGGTGAGAATTCTGTGCTTTGGTCTGTAAATCAACTGTTAACTCTCCTGGAGAGTTCTGCCTTGGTGCACATAATCAGGTGAACTTGTCCTGTAGGGAGTGTCTGGTGAAGGGGAGGTAAAAGGTCATATTTGCATTTCTAAAGGGCCAAGTAGGAAGTGGGGAACAGTGGGAAAGAAGGAAAGGGAAGAGAAGAGAAAATTAAAAAAATAATAGTAACTCATTCTCTTTTTCTTAGAAAAAATGGGAGTACTCAGTTACATAGCTACATACACACCCGGTGAAATCTGACCTGTTAGGCTGGGCCAGATATCATAAAAGCAGCCACATTGGACTTTAGCTGCTTCTACTAGGCTTGACCAACAACCTCCTTGGGAGAAAACTACATGAAACTAAATTGATCAACTAAAGATATCCTAAACTGTTAATCAGCCATTATCAATCATGAACTGTGCTAAAACCGTCCAGTGTATAAACTCACTCTAGCTCCCTTACCAGCCCTTACAGGACCATTAATTATTTGCTAGATCTGTGTCTCTCAATATGCAATTCCTAAGACTGATTAAAATGCCTTTTCCATTATTTGCTGCTCTGCAGAGTTTTATTTCTTATTAGGTGACAAAGGTATAAATGGCAAATAGCTAAATATTTATTTGATGGCTTTTTACACATATACTCTTCTACTGCAGTATGGCATTGGTAAAAAAGCTGCAGTGATTTCTGCTAGGGGTGCTAGTAGGCTATATTATTTTATATCATTATATCACATAATGTATCACATTTATGCTTTAATTCATGCATTTATCCATTCACTCTACAGAAATGTATATTAAGCATCTACTCTGTGCTAGCACCATCCTAGGTGTGAGGGATACAAACATGAACATTACATCTGTGATGTTGTGATTTTTTTTATATATTTGTATATTTATATATTTGTATCCTGTATATTTATATATTTATTGTGTGTGTGTGTGTGTTTATATAAATATGGTCTTCATCTCTACTTGGCTCCTGGAACCTCTGGAATCTCCAAAGGGATACGTATCTGTATTCTAATGATTGACCTTTGGCTGGGGGCTCCTGGATGGCCTCAGGATGGGATCAGTTGCCAGGGGAACCAACCATGTTATTAGAGGGTTGGGACTTTAAGTTTACCCCAACCTCTGGGAAGGAAGAGGGACTGAAGGTTGAGTTGATCACCAATGGGCAATGATATAGTCAATCATGCCTACATAATGAGCCTCCATAAAAGCCCAAAAGGACAGGGTTCCAGGAGCTTCTGAATATCTGAACGTGGAGGTGACACACCCAGAGAGGAAAAGGAAATCTCTGCGTCTTTCCCACATGCCTTGCCCCATATGTCTCTTTCATCTGGCTGTTCATCCGTATCCTTTCTAATATGTTTTGTAATAAACCAGTACATGTAGGTGAAGTATTTCCCTGAGTTCTGTGAACTACTGTAGCAAATTAATCGCACCTAAGGAGGAGGTCATGCAAACCTGCAATTTATAGTCACTCTGTCAGAAGCACAGAACACAACCTGGGGCTTGCAAGTGACATCCGAAGTGGGGAGTCTTGTGGGACTGAGCCCTCAACCTGTGGAATCCCACGCTGTATCCTAGTAGATAGTGTTAGAATTGAATTGAATTGAAATGGATTGAATTAGAGGATGCCCAGCTGCTGTGCATGGACAAATTGACTGCGTGCTGCATGGGGAAGTGCCCCATACATCTGGGGTCAGCAGTGTTGTGTTGAGAGTAGGAAGAACACTTTGGTTTGTTTTTTTCCTATATCTCTTACAACATTTTTCATGTTTTTAAGAATTCACTGTTTTGATTAATGTTTCTTGGAATGTAGTCCCTGGATGCATCAGCATCCCTTGAAAACTTGTTAGAAATGCAAATTCTTGGTCCTTACCTCAGACCTACTGAATCAGAAACTCTGAGGGTGGAAAGGAGATGGCAGGAATTTGTGTTTGAATAAACACTCCAGGTGATTCTAATGCATGCTGGAGTTTTAGAACTACTGTTCTAGGGGAAAATAAAAAGGGAAAACACAATTCTCTGTGATAAATGTCAAACTAGAGCTGTACTCCAGGTGCTATGGGGACCCAGTAGAAATCACCAGGGAAAGGCAGGGAACGCATCACAGAAGAGATGACATATTAATTGATTTGGGAGATGACTGGGACTTTGCCAGGGAAACAAGATAGGGAAGGGTATTGTAGGCAGAGGAAAGGCAAGAATATGTGAAACAGTCTGAGTGCAGTGGCTCATACCAGTAATCCCAGCACTTTGGGCGACTGAAGTGGGCAGATCACCTATGGTCAGGAGTTCGAGACCAGACTGGCCAACATGGTGAAACCTCATCTCTACTAAAAACACAAAAATTAGCTAGTCGTGGTGGCACACTCCTGTAGTCCCAGCTGCTCAGGAGGCTGAGGCAGGAGAATCGCTTGAACCTGGGAAGCAGAGATTGCAGTGAGCCAAGATTGAACCACTACACAGTCTGGGTGAAGAGCAAGACTCTGTCTAAAAAAAAAAAAAAAAAAAGAATATGTGAAAGAGGAGCATGTGTGTTTGAGTAACTATTGGTAGTCCGTGTAGTGAGGGTTTTAAAAACAGGATACTCAAAATGGAATGGGGTTGACTGAGACTGAGTTCTCAGTTGAAGGGGAAAAGCGGAGTCCATATCGTAAACCTGTCTCACTGATTTGACCTGAATTTCTCTCCCTCTTTGTTTCCTTGGTAGTGTCTTGTGAAAGTTGATATCACTGTTGTCAACGAAAAGAGTCAAACTCTGAAAAATATTTGAAGAGATGTATTCTGAGCCAAGTGTGAGTGACACTAGCCTGTCACTAATATGAGTGACTCAGTCTTTGGGAGGCCCTGAGAACATGTGCCCAAGGTGGTTGGGGCACAGCTTTGTTTTATATATTTTAGGGAAACATGAGACATTAATCAAATATATTTAAGATATACATTGGTTCAGTCCAGACAGGTGGGACAACTCAAGGGGCAGGGTGGGTGGGCTTCCAGATTATAGGTAGATTTAAAAATTTTCTGATTGATTGGCAGTTGGTTGAAAGAGTTATTATCTATAGAAAGAAAAGTCTAGGTAACAATAAGAGGTTGTAGAAGCCAAAGCTTTACCATGCAGATGAAGCCTCCAGAGAGAATAGATTGTACATGTTTCATATCAGACTTAAGGTCTGTGTTGATGTTAATGCTGGTTGACTTTTCCTGAATTCCAAAAGGGAGGAGGGTATGATGAGGCATGTTCAACACCTCCCTTCTTGTCATGGCCCAAACCAGTCTTTCAGATTAAATTTGGAGGGCACTTGCCTAGAAGAGAAAGTCCATTCAAATGACTGTGGCAGGGTGGGGGGCTTCAAGTTTTATTTTTGGTTTGCCCTCTCTAACAACATATATATCTTTATCTAAGGTTGGTAGTGCCAGTGGTATCCTACGTTACCTTTTCTCTTAGAATGCCTTGATATGCACCTTAGGAATGCACTTGTAGGAGTATGTCATGACTAGGCAGTTAGACAGGTACATGGATCCTTTCTAGCTTCCCCATATTTGCAGTAATTTTGTGTCTGCTTCATTTTGATATAAGAATGTTGGGTATTAATTAATGACCCTGAGCATGTCTGTATCCTAATCAATTCATCTCGGTTTATTAGCTAGAACTGTTTGTTTTGTTTCAGTGGTTGCTCTAGGATTTGCAATAAATATCTTCCATTTATCACAGTCTACCTTCAAATAATGTTATACCATTTTTTGTATAGTTGAAGAACTTTACAACAGTATGCTTCCATATCCCTCTCCTGGCCTTTGTGCTATGATTGACATACACTTTAATTCTACATATGCTATATATCCCTAAATACATGACTAATTATTACTTTGCTTGAAACAGTCAACTATTTTTTAATCAATTAAAAAGATATTTGACATCCAGGAGGGAGTGGGGGGTCAGCCCCCGCCCGGCCAGCCGCCCCGTCCGGGAGGGAGGTGGGGGTCAGCCCCCGCCAGGCCAGCCGCCCTGTCCGGGAGGGAGGTGGGGGGTCAGCCCCCGCCCGGCCAGCTGCCCCGTCCGGGAGGGAGGTGGGGGTCAGCCCCTGCCAGGCCAGCCACCCTGTCCAGGAGGGAGGTGGGGGGTCAGCCCCCGCCCGGCCAGCCGCCCCATCCGGGAGGGAGGTGGGGGGTCAGCCCCCGCCCGGCCAGCCGCCCCATCCGGGAGGGAGGTGGGGGGCGCCTCCGCCCGGCCACCCCTTCTGGGAAGTATGGAGCCCCTCTGCCCGGCCACCACCCCGTCTGGGAGGTGTACCCAACAGCTCATTGAGAACGGGCCATGATGACAATGGCGGTTTAGTGGAATAGAAAAGGGGGAAAGGTGGGGAAAAGATTGAGAAATCGGATGGTTGCTGTGTCTGTGTAGAAAGAAGTAGACATGGGAGACTTTTCATTTTGTTCTGTACTAAGAAAAATTCTTCTGCCTTGGGATCCTGTTGATCTATGACCTTACCCCCAACCCTGTGCTCTCTGAAACATGTGCTGTGTCCACTCAGGGTTAAATGGATTAAGGGCGGTGCAAGATGTGCTTTGTTAAACAGATGCTTGAAGGCAGCATGCTGGTTAAGAGTCATCACCACTCCCTAATCTCAAGTACCCAGGGACACAAACGCTGTGGAAGGCCGCAGGGTCCTCTGCCTAGGAAAACCAGAGACCTTTGTTCACTTGTTTATCTGCTGACCTTCCCTCCACTATTGTCTTATGACTCTGCCAAATCCCCCTCTGCGAGAAACACCCAAGAATGATCAATTTAAAAAAAAAAATTAAAGTAGAACAACTTAGTTGTACATGGTTACAAGAAAATTTAATAGAAATAAATTTAAGAAATAAATTTAAATTAAAAAAAAATAAAATAAAAAGATATTTGAAAAAGTGAAGGGAAAATGTATTTTCCACATACCCACATTTTTGTCATTTTCACTGCTCAACATTCTTTTGTGCAACATCCAATTCCCATCCAGCAGCATTTCTCTTCTACCCTCCCCCCAAAAAACACCGAAAACTTCCTTTAACATTCCTCATAATGCTAGTCTTCTGGTAATGAATTCTCTCAATTTCTAGTTGTCTGAAAAAGTCTTTATTTTGCCTTCACTTTTTGAAGTTTTTTTTCGACTATAGATTTTATATTAATAGCTTTCTCTTTCAGTATTTTAATAATGTGATGGAATGGTCTTCTGATTTGCATAGTTTCTTATGAGAAATTTGCAGTCCTTATTTCCCTTTGTGTTAATGTCTTTTTTCTGCTGCTTTAAAGATTTTCACTCTATCATTTGTTTTGAGCAATTTGACTATGATGTGCCTTGGTGTAATTTGTAAAATATTTTTTGTGCTTGGGGTGTGTTGAGATTTTTGTATCTATGGGTTTATAGTTTTCATCAAATTTGGACTTTTTTTGGCCATTTCTTCAAATATATTTTTCTGTCTCCCTTGCTCTGCTTTTTCCCCCATCAGAGCTCTAATTATACATCTGTTAGATTGCTTGTTTGATATTAGCTCACAGCTCATTGGTGCTTTTCTCAATTTTTTACAATCTTTTCCATTTCTGTTTCCTTTTAAATGTTTCTACTGTTGTATCTTCAAGTTAGTTCATTGGTCTTTTCTTTTGCAATGTTTAATCTGCTGTTATTCTCATCAAGTGAATTTTTCATTTAAGGTATAATATTTTTTATCCCTCAGAATTAGATTGGGGGCTTTTATGTTCCATGTTGTTCATCATGTTTATGCTTTCCTTTATCTTCTTGAAGATAAGGAGTATGTTCATAATAGCTGCTTTAACATCCCTGTGTGCTACTTCTACCATTTGTATCTTTTTAAAAATCTATTTAGGCCAGGTGCAGTGGCTCACACCTGTAATCCCAGCACTTTGGGAGGCCGAGGTGGGTGGATCACCTGAGGTCAGGAATTTGAGACCATCCTGACCAACATGGAGAAACCTGGTCTCCACTAAAAACACAAAATTAGCTTGGCATGGTGGCTTGTGCCTGTAATCCCAGCTACTCAGGAGGCTGAGGCAGGAGAATCACTTGAACCCAGGAGGCTGAAGTTGCAGTAAGCCGAGATTGCACCATTGCACTCCAGCCTGGGCAACAAGAGTGAAACTCCATCTCAAAAAAAAAAATCTACTTAGATTATTAATTTTTTTTCTCCTAGTGATAGGTTATATTGCCTGCTTCTTTACATTCCTGGTAATTTTTAACTGGATGCTGAGCAGTGTAAATTTTATGCTTTTGGTTGCTGGATTCTATTGTATTCCTTTGTATATTGTTAGGTTTTGTTCTGAGCAGCAATTTAATCCTTCCAAGGCTTGCTTTTATTTGAGGCAGATCTAGGGCTAATGTGGTCCCATTACTGAGGCTACCACCTCTGAAATCTCTGCTCAATACTGCTTGTGTTATGAGGTCTTTCCACCCTAGTGGGTGGCAGCACAAATCATTCCCAGCCCTGTGTGATCTCCAGGGACTGTTCTGCCTGCTCCTTTCTGGTTGCTTTTTTCCTGGCCTCAGGGAGTTTCCTTTTACACACACACAGATTTGTTCTCATCCGTAATCTCAAGGGGACCCCTCTGCAGATCTCTGGAGCTCTCTCTTTCTCTCTGTGAAACTCCCTCCTCCCCAGTATTTTACCCTGGAAATTCCAACCACTCTGACCTCCCTGAACTCTGAATTCTTTCTCCTCAACTCAGCCAAACCACCAGCCCTATCTAGACTCCCTGTCCCTGAGCTTCAGCCTGGAAACTCTCTCCATGCAGTAAACTGAGGCAATTGTAGAGTTTGCCTCATTTACTTCCCTCCTGTTGTCCAATGAATGAATGAAACCTCTTTTGTCATACACATTGCCCAGTTTTCTAGTTGTTTAAGGCTAGAGGGAATCCTGTAACTTCGTCATGGTCAGATGATATGGAAGTTTCCATGCCCTTATTCAGATGTGGCTTCCAAGGACCACAGATCAAGAAGCTGAGGGGAGAAGAATGAGACAACTACACAAGAACCTAGGAACAAATATCGACGTGTAATGCCTTCACTTTCTTGTGGAGGGTCCTCTCAGTTTATTATCAGACCTAGGCTGCTGTGGTTATAGAGGGGGGCTGAACAACAAGGAGACTGTGGACGATTTTGAACTGTGCATTGGGTTTGGTGCCTGCTGCACTCATCAGTGTTTAGCTGTATGAGCTGGGCTGGAGATATCCCATCACATTGTGTTTTCCCACAGGTATCAGAAAGTCCACACAGTCACTTGGGATTCTACCAGATAATTGGGTGTCTGTCTCTAGAGGTTTTTCTTGTGATTCTGAGAAAGCCACAGCTCCTGGTGTGCTCATCATTTTCAGTGTAGGTAGGGTATCAAGCGCATGGGAGTAACTCTTGAGCAGAATGATGAAAAAGAAGGTGAAGCTTGATCATGAACGGCTTGAATATGAAGCTAGAGAATTCTGACTTCTATCACGTGGGTATCGAGAGCCACCAGAGGGGGATGAGCATTGAGAGATATAAGAGCTGCTGTTCATTTTACAGACATGTTTTCGGAATCTACTGGTTCAGGAGATGCAGAAAAAGGTATCAAATTAGTATACTTGCATAAAATCAAATATTCAATGGCTTCATTAATTGGAACTTTGAGTAAACTCTTTTATACTTACCTGATAAATGAGCTGAGAACAAAGAATAAAGAGATGACTTTAAGAATGCACTGCCCTTAAAAGTAGTAAGTTTGGTCCTCAACCAAAAACTGAGTAAAAGGCTATGGATTGGGAAATCTGTAAGCGGGATTAAATGCATAGAAAATAAACCAGAAAGCACTGGTTATAAAACAGAAAGCACTGATAGGGTAGAAATGCCCCCAGAGCTATATTCCAGGGTGGGCTAGCCAGGCAGCCAGACTCAATGGGGCTGTACTAAATGTAATGAGATACACAAATTTTTATTTGCTACAACCTCTCAAGCATGTATTAGATGTGGTTGATAGTAGAGTTTTGATAAGTCAATCTGGGGGACAACAACCCCCAAAAAGTATACCCTGATGTTCTCAGATGTTTGAGAAGATTCTTTCTAAGGGGGAGGTCTGGCTGTCGGCAAAGGCCTTGTTCACCCAGGGACGCAGGCAAGTGTGGGGCCAGTTCTCAGCAAGGGGATCCTGCCTCCCTAGGAGGCTTTGGAAGCATGAGATGAAGGGAGCTACTAGCATGCAGTGGGCAGTGGGCAGGGATGCCGGACACCTGCAATGTGCAGGAAAATCAGCATGAGGAAGAATTGTCCCATCCAACACCAACAGCTTGGTCTCCCTCAGATAGACATTGAACATGTGCTTGAAGAATATTGGCTTGAAGGGATGATAAATGACCCTGCCCAAGTATGCTAAATTATTGCCTTACACAGGGCATCTGCATGTCTTATTCTTACCCTAATTATTGTGGTAGGGGTTGCCAAGGGAGATTTCATAGGCCCCTTGTAGCTCCATGTTGTGGGGTTTCTGCTCCTGCTTGGAGCCAGGGGAGAAAAGAATGTTCCTTCAGCCTGTGGATTTAGACCCAACTCTGGGGTATAATAGAATAAATATCATACTTTGGCTTCCCTCCCCACCCTCCACCCATTATTTTTCTCCTCTCATAGGGAAGGCCCCTGCAGCTGAGACCCCTGATGTCAAACATGTGCCAAAAAGCCAACAAAAGCCCCCACAAAGTCACAGAAAAACATCTCCCATCACAGCCCAAACTGCCACTGCCTACTCCGGCTCTTGCCCATGCCCACCGGTCAACCCTGTGCTGCC
Organism: Pan paniscus; assembly: GCF_029289425.2. Taxonomy (NCBI): domain Eukaryota; kingdom Metazoa; phylum Chordata; class Mammalia; order Primates; family Hominidae; genus Pan; species Pan paniscus. The sequence continues at coordinate 26,398,673 of NC_073263.2, read as the reverse complement.
TGCTGAGCCCACTGCTGTAAGCCCAAACCCTCTGGCATTGCTGACACTGCTCATGGAATCTGCTGGAGTCCTCAGGGCATCAAATCAGACGGATCTTTGCCAATTCAGGGAGACTCCTTCTCACTGTACCAGTGCCCCCAATTCACCATGATTTGGGAGAAGGCTGTTCTCCTTGGTTTTGCTCACATCCCTCCCAGAGCTCAGAGTGGAACACATTCATGGAGCCAGGCAGGAGGACACCTGAGGCTTGGGGCCCCGCTGTGCCTCCAGCTGCCACGAGCTATCACCATCCTTGAGCTCAGGGTCCTTCCCTTGGGCTTGCTCTGTCCCAGGAGACCCCTTGTTCTGTCACATAAATAGGTACCTGGCGGCGTGCTCTACAAATGGCCACACAGGCCCAGACTAACCCAAAACTCCTGACAAACACAGGCTGCTGTTAGCCAGACCCCTGCACCCGCAGTCTGAGGAGGGATTAGGTGGCATTTAATAGCCTTCTTCCCTGGACCTAAATTGCTCTCTGATTTGTTCTTAGAAAATGAGACTTTTAGGGAGAAGCAATACTGCACAGGCCCCCACATGCATTGGAGTGGTAGTATGCTAGTTTATCCTGGTCTGAGGGAGTTGTTGTAATGCGTGTTCCCTGAGCTATCGAGCACCTATAAGAATACCATATGTAGGACAGTGAGGGAGAGATTTAGGGTCCAGTTGAATGGAAATGTTTCTGTCTATAAAAGTCTTAAGGTTTTCTTCAGGGGTGGAGAACAGCTATAATGTGCACCATTAACTTGCACTACATTCTGTATATAATAATGTTAATAATTTGTACCTCTATTTGGTGTATCAGTTGGGAAAAACTACTAGTGAAATTCTCTGGGCCAAAAGCTGCTCTCAAATATTCCTGCAGGGCCTCTCCATCCCCAGCCCACTCAGTAACTGTGCCTAGAAGGCCTTGTGCCTTGCTTTGCTGACCAAGATGGTGGAAGGACTCCTTGAGACTGGCTGAGTCAGTCTTTAGAACATGTGTGTCATATCAAAATTTGCTCCAGACTGAGGGCAAGCTGGGTAACTTCTGTCTCAATGACAAATAAAAATAGTACCTAACTTGTAAATTGTGAGGATTAAGGGAGTTTTTACATGGAAGGCACTTGCAGCGCATTACAAATGCTCAACACACTTCCAGTTCCTTCTCTCTGATACTCAGTTATCTCTATGGCTACTAGATGGTCATGGCCTAGTCTGAATTGCTTATTTTGTGTCTCTAGGTGTTCTTGTGCCAAGATATCTGCCCTGGATATCTGCTTCTAGATTCTGTGACCTGATGATTAGCCTTGGCCATTGCTCATATTCCTGCTTACAGTAAAATCTGGAAGTGCTGTGCCTATTCTGACTGATTTCTAGGGAAGGCTTTGCTTTGCCTGAATGTGAGCTTCCAAAGACTAGAGGTGTACCAGCCTGCCATGCCTCAGTATCTTGCATCTGTCTGCCCTGTGTCTGGGCCCATGCTCCTTCTGCCATGATCAGCAGTTCTGCCTGCCTTCTGGATTGGTGCTTCCTGTTACAGTGACAGAAAGGCTAGAGGGTGAAAGATAAGACCTATTCTTTCCCTGCTTGGAACTGGAACTGAAAACAAGGTTCCTACTGTCCAGAATCTATATACCATGGTTCTTTCTGTGCAAGAGCACTAAATATCTACCAAGAGAGCTGAGCTCCTAGGTCCTACTGTTCGATCATGTCAAGCCCAAAGATGTGTAGGCTACATTTGCATTTCTCACAGATTAATGGAACGTGGAAATGGGGGCACACATCCTGGGATGAATGCTGCCTCAGATGTTTCCCCTGAGTCTGAGGACATTCACTCATCTTTCCCTCTCATGAAATGGCAAAGCCACAAGATGGAACCTGCCTGGATCCCTGAGTCTCCACATGGAAGGGAGCTGCCTTGGAGAGTCACTGGACTCTAGAAGACTTCGTATGAGTGAAAAATAAATTTTACATATTAAGTAAAATAATTAAGTAGCTCAACTATTCTGACTAACACAAATAGTAATAGTACTGTTTGAAATGCTTTGCATTTATTAACTCATTTAAACTTCACAAAAACCAGTGAAACATTGCTATTTCATAGATGAGGAAACTGAGATACAAGAAAATAAATAACCTGCAATGTGCCAAATGAACGCAGCAGGTCATACAAGTGCTATAGGAGAAAAAGCCACAGCATTTCTAGATAGTCCTTTGCCTCTCTTAGGAAGTAAATTCTTTTTTGTTTTAGACAGTCTCACTCTGTCACCCAGGCTGGAGTGCAGTGTCATGATCTCGGCTCACTAAAACCTCTGCCTTCTGGGTTCAAGTGATTCTCCTGCTGCAGCCTCCCAAGTAGCTAGGACTACAGGTGCGTGCCACCACACCTGGCTAACTTTTGTATTTTTAGTAGAAATGGGGTTTCACCATGTTGGCCAGGCTTGTCTCAAACTCCTGGCCTCAAGTAATCTACCTGCCTTGGCCTCTCAAAGTGCTGGGATTACAGGCGTGAGCCACTGCACCCAGCCAGAAGTATGTTATATCATTTTGTCTCACCATCTTCTGGTGGAGATTCAGCAAGTATCATTACCAAGCAATTGAGCTGTTGACACAGAGAGGGAAGGTGGTTACACACGGCATGTTTTTACTGCTTTTTCTCCATCTTCTGTCTCGTCTTAGATAGCAGTCACCAAGCCCGCAGAGGTCATACTGCCTAGGACAACGTCTAGCCACCTCTGTCTTGACAGAGGAAGGAAACTAATGTAAAACACTGGCCTGGTCTTAGTGACATGTCCTAAAAAGCCACTGGAAGAGAACAATCAGCAAGTACTTATTCTTGACCAAAAGAAAAAAGTCACAGGCAATTGCCTACGTTCCTTTCCAAACTTACTTTAATTCTTCTGCTGGGATTAGGGAAGCCCATAATTCCATAAGTACATGACAACTATCCTTTACCTCTCTTTGAATACCCACCAACCTTTTTTATAGCAAAAGTGGGTCCTGGGGTGTACATGCTGCCTTGTCTGGCAGCAGGTACCTTTGTGACTCCATGGAGATGGGGGAGAACGGAGCCTCTTCAGAGAGTGGGACAGCAAATACCACCACCCAACACTTAACAGTTTATGAACCATGATCATCAGCACCACATCTTCTTCTCTTCCTTCTCCTCCTCTATATTAATGAGCAAAGACAATGAGAGGTGGTTCTCAGTGAGCTAGAGAACACTGTGAGTTGGGTGTTGGACAGCTAAGATTGTGTGTGTGTCTGTGTGTGTGTGTGTGTGGTTTTCAACAAGATCATTTAAAAAATACACACAGATAAAGGATTCAGTAGATGAGTAGTAGCCTTATGAAGCATGAAAGAACACATTTTTTGACATTAGTATAGTCTGAGCCAGTTGCTGTGGGCAAATGGCAGAATTTCTCTTAGGGAGAGAGCTGCTCTTTAGTTTGGGGGAAAAATACTTGATGGAATTTTGATTATGCAAAGACCGCAAATATAAAACTAATCTGAATGAGAGAGGTTCAAACAGAGTCGGAGGTAAAATTTCTCTCTCTAACAAATGTGCTGGTTATTATTGGCACCTCCCTGCCCTTATAATGCTCCTCCCCACTGCTCGTTCTGTGCCCATGGAAACTGACCTCTGGGGAGGGTACTACCCAGGCTTCCCCGCCTTGTGGCTTCCAGTTGGGTTCAGTCAATGGGAGACACCTGCAGGAGAAAAGCAGAGGCAAGGAGAGAGCGGTGAATGTATTTATCGCACACTACCTCCAATCCCCAATCCCTGCCGGCCCCCAAGGATCCAGTGTTGGCTGCATTTCTCTAGAGCCCCAGCTCCTGATGGGGCCCTCTCTTCTACCCTGGGGCCCTCTCTTCTACCTTTCAGCCCTCCCCAGGCTCTGGCAAGGCTGGTCAGGCCCAGGAGTGATTCCATCCTTCCGCCATTGCTAATTCCTGCTTCACCATCCCTGCTGCTTCCCTTCGCCCCCATAAAGAGCCCCTTCATCGAACTTTGTTCAGTCAAACCCTTTTGTTCTCCACCTGTTTCCTGCTAGCTCCCTGATGGCTGCCAGTTAACAGGGATATTCAGTTGTCCCCTGAGATAGAAGGGGGTGGGGGCTCTGACCCTTTGGAAAGACAAGGGGGAAAGGTGTCTGAAGTAAAGGAGAAAACCTTGATCAGGTTAGGTCACGGGAGAGATTGCTGTGGCTGAAACAGCCAGCTCCCAGCGGGAAGAGTGGCTGAGGTTTTTAGCAGTTTCCTGGTTGTGTTTTTCCCCGTTTGTTTTGTTTGCTTGTTTGACTACTAGTTTATTTATTATGATTTTCCTTTATCTCCAAACTCTCTAAGCCTTTCATAAAACTTGAAGTCACTTTGTTAAAAGCAGAAGTCCAAAAGCAATTTTCACATTTTAGGGCAACAGGGCTCGAAGAATCAGCCAGCAAACCCAGCAGATGGGCCAGAGGTGACACCCCTACTGCCCTGGAAACGCTTTTGCCCAGGAAAGCCTCAAAGCACCAAGATAGGCACCGACTTCCCTGACTGGAAGGGAGGGCAGCATGTAATTTTATTTAGTTATTAAAGGAAAAGATAAATCCAGAAAACTTATATTCAGAACTTAAAAAAAAATCTATCCAAAGAACTAACGATAGTCAACATGAGGATGTAGGTAACCTTTGTCAGAACTGTGAAACCAATGTCCAAAAGTTTCATTCCAATTTAAAATTAAACTTTCCAGGTTTTTTTTTTTTTTTTTTGCTTTCATTTGTTTGTTTTTGGTGAGACAGAGTCTCGCCCTGTCACCCAGGCTAGAGTGCAGTGGTGCAATCATAACTCACTGTAACCTTGAACTCCTGCATTCAAGTGATCCTCCCACCTTAGCCTCCCAAGTAACTGGGAGCACAGGTGGATACCACCACAGCCTGCTAATTTTTAAATTTTTTGTAGAGGTGGGGTTTTGCTATTTTGCCCAGGCTGGTCTTTAACTCCAAGGCTCAAGTGATCCTCCCGCTTTGGCCTTTCAAAGCATTGGGATTACAGGTGTGAGCCATGGCACCAGGCATCCAGAATTATTAAATAACCTTATATTACACACACGGATCTGGGAAAATAAAAACAAAACCACAATACCATAGGCATGAATGGTACAGAAGATAGTATATGCTCAGGACCATGTGACACGTGAAGAAATCCATCATCCAGCCAGAGCACACACTTTCTGGCTTAAGCAGAGCAGTTGGAAACATTAGATTTTAGGAACAGACATGACCTCATTTGCCATAGAAAGACCGAGGCTTACAATGAATTCAGCCATAAATAAGCTTCCATTTAGAATAGTTTCTAAACAGGTACTTTCTTTTTTAGAAAGAAGCTATCTAAAGCAAAGGGGAAATGTTTTGGATGTCTACAGAAACATTTTAAGAGTATGAAAATCATGCAAAGACTACCCGAAAGGGCCTGTTTTTTATCCCTTTGAATTATATTCAAGCATGACAAAGGTTGGCAGATGAAGTGAGTGCATCAAGATCATTTGATCACTCAATAACTTAATCAAATGTTTCTTGCAGTGTGACACTATCATCTACATACCAGCCTTTGCTTAGGAGAATTTGGTTATTAGGAATCGTAAAACAGTGCTGGAACAGTACCATTATTCTCCTGAGTCCTCCCCACCTGCACACACACACACACACACACACACACACGGAGTACCCTGTAGCACTAGAATGTTCGTGTGCAGAACAGAGCGACAGCCACCAGACCTCAGCCTGAGCTACAAAGGGCATGTGATAGTGTTATGGCCTTTTTTGTTCTAGCCTCTACCTACATGTCCAGCCTCAGAGGTCCCCACTCTCCCTCTCCCTGCATCCCTGTCTCTGTAGAGGAGGAAATATTGCTTCCTTCTACCCTTCTAGTTCTTTGGTTGGTCTACAAATTAAATCGACATAGGACAGATTAACAAGAGAAAAAACATTTTGATTATGTACCTAGGCATGGGAGTCCCACAAAAATATGAGACTCAAAAAAGTGGCTGGATGGTCGAGGCTTGTGTAGCATCCTGAGCTACGGAAGGGAAGAGGGGCTTGGGGCCTCTGGGAGGTGGTGGAGGCAAATTAGGGGAGGGCAAGGTGAGGAAACTTATGGCGAATAAAGGTTGCCTGGTCATGAGGACAGAAGTCTGTCAGGTGATAAACATTGTCTCTTTCCTGGTACATATACCCTTACTAATGAAAATTGCCTTTCTAGACCTACACGGCCTTTACAGAAGGGAGAACATATACTTTATTTTCAGCAGTTGAGGGTAAAGCACTTCTCTTGCACTGGTGGTTCTTAATTTATTTTAGCTCAAAATAATCAAGATGACAAAGTGGCATGTTTTGGGCTGATGTGTTCTGAACACTATTTTCAAGCACTAACCTGAGCCCCAAAACACTTTTCAGGCACTGTGTGTTCTGCCCTTGCCTAGGGCATACTTCTCACCTGTCTCCCGCTTCACCAGGTAGAGGCTTGCACCTGTCCTCCCCATCTCTGAGGGGGCTCTAAGCCCTTCAGGAAGCCATTCCAATTATCCACCTGATTTTATCTATTCACAAACAATCACCAAGTGCCAAGTGCTCCCTTCTGTGCTTACAGCTCATAACACCCACCCCCCCCATGCATACTTCACTTATCTGCCCCATGTCCACCTTCTACCGGTAGACTATAGACACATAACACATGCCTGGCATGTCATAGGCATTCAGTGAATGTAGGCAAGTGAAGAATGCATAAGTGAACACACACCCCTCATACTCCTCAAATTCACCATTTGGCCAAGAGGACAATCTGCATTTTTTTTTTTTTTTTTTTTTTTTTTTCGTGAGACAGAGTCTTGCTCTGTCACCAGGCTGGAGTGCAGTGGTGCAATCTCGGCTCACTGCAATCTCTGACTCTCTGGTTCAAGCAATTCTCCTGCCTCAGCCTCCCAAGTAACTGGAATTATAGGCACGCACCACCATGCCCATATAATTTTTGTGTTTTTAGTAGAGACAGGGTTCCACCATGTTGGCCAGGATGGCCTCGATCTCCTGACCTCATGATCCGCCTGCCTCAGCCTCCCAAAGTGCTGGGATTACAGGCATGAGCCACTGTGCCCAGTCCATTCTGCATTTTTAAACACACATGCAAGTTACTAATCCTGAATGACATTTTGTTTCATATCTGTAGGGCTAGTTTTAGGGCTAATATCCACATCATAAATATTTATTTGAACCCTCATTAGAGATGGTTTATATCTCTTTATATTCAGTCTTCCTTTAAACAGCAATACCCTAAAGACAGCCTGGAAATAACTATCACCTGACCCGGTAGGAAGGCCTGGGAATGGCCCTCAAGAGCTTCGACTCTCATCTTAACCTCGTGACAAACCTCGTGTGACCATGGTTGAGAAACCGCCCCTCCTTGCACAGTCGGCCTTCTGTATCCACGGGCTCCACATCTTCAGATTCAACCAACCACAGATTGAAAGTATGTGAGAAAAAACAACAATAAAGAATACCAATACAGGCCAGGCGTAGTGGCTCACACCTGTAATCCCAGAACTTTGGGAGGCCAAGGTGGGCGGATCACCTGAGGTTGGAAGTTCGAGACCAGCCTGGCCAACATGGTGAAACCCTGTCTACTGAAATACAAAAATTAGCCGGGCCTGGTGGCATGCATCTGTAATCCCAGCTACTAGGGAGGCTGACGCAGGAGAATCGTTTGAACCCGAGAGGTGGAGATTGCAGTGAGGCGAGATCATCGTCATTGCACTCCAGCCTGGGCGACGAGAGTGAAACTTTGTCTCAAAAAACAAAAAACAAAACCAATACAACATAAAAGATATAAATTAAAGACAAAACAGTAAGCACCTGTTTACATGACATTTACATTGCATTAGGTATTATAAGTGATCTCGAGCTGATTGAAAGTATATGGAGGATGTGTGAAGGTCATATGCAAACAACATGCCATTTTATCTCAGGGACTTGATCATCCTTGGATCTTGTTATCTGTAAGGGGTCCTGGAACCAATCCCCTATGGATACTCCAAGGGACAACTGTACTTCATTTTCTTATTTGAAAGAGATTAGACTAGTCTAGATGATGTTGTGGGGAGAGAAAATGTAATATCTTTTCTTCACCCATTGCAAGGTTCATGGCTGAGGCATCTATTGAAAAAAGAGAAAGATTAACAAGAGAAAAAAACATTCGGATTCATTTAATATACGTTTTATGTGACATGGGAGTCTTCATAAGGAAATGGAGACCCAAAGACACAGGGAAACCTGTGTATTTTTATGCATAGGTTTGATGAAGAGTGGACAATCGTGGAGAAGTGTGATTGAATAAAGGGGTGTGACCTTGAATAAAGGCAATACGCTGGGGGAATTTTGGAAGGCTTGTTTGTTCAGAGTCTTCTCTGTATCCCTGTGTCTTCAGAAGTAAGGATGTTCTTTTTCTCTGTGTATTGGGAGGTCCACCTCTAGGATGAGAGAAAGGTCAGAGAATTCTTTTATGGCCTGCTTTAGGGGAGAAGGACAGGAGAAGGTCTAAGAGCAACCCTCCTGCTTCTGCTGTTTCCTCAATGCCATCATACCATATTTTGGAGTAAGGTGCCCTGAACCCCATCAATGTCATTTATACAAAAATAATTATGAGATGCCTATTCGGCCGGGCAAGGTGGCTCACGCCTATAATCCCAGTACTTTGGGAGGCCAAGGTGGGCGGATCACGAGGTCAGGAGATTGAGACCATCCTGGCTAACACGGTGAAACCCTGTCTCTACTAAAAATACAAAAATTAGCCAGGCATGGTGACAGATGCCTGTAGTCCCAGCTACTGGGGAGGCTGAAGCAGGAGAATGGCGTGAACCCGGGAGGCGGAGCTTGCAGTGAGCCGAGATCGCGCCAATGCACTCCAGCCTGGGCGACAGAGTGAGACTCCATCTCAAAAAAAAAAAAAAAAAAAAGCAGAGATGCCTATTCTGTGGTAGGTCTCGGGTTGCAAAGATGGGCAATACTGGAGTTCACCAGGAGAAGGGGAACTAAGTGCTGTTACAGAGGTACGCGCAGCATGCAGGGAGGAATGCAGACTGGGGCTCTGAGGTCAGCTTCCGCAGAGGACTGGCATTTAAGGCGCAGCTCAAAGGTCTTGAAGGATAAAGAAGTCAGCCAAGTTAGTGGAGGGCATCCCAACACAGCGAATTCCGTGAGAAAGGATAAGAGGCAGGAGACACCACTGCAAACAATGGCGGAATGAATTGAAGGGTGGGAGTGATATTCCAGGGAAGACGACATCCACCGTAGCTGCACTGCCCTGAGTTCCCTGCATCTAGGCTTGCTCAGTCTGACAACAACTCTGTTAGGTAGGTATATACCAGAAGAGACTAAGGGAGACCCAGGGTAGCAGAGGGGCCAGTCGTCCAGAAGGGCTGTCTGAGGAGATGACATTGTTGCCAGCTTCTTCAGAAGGAGATGCCATTGTTGCCACCTTCAGATAGGTGGGAGTTTGTCAGCAGAGAATGAGGGAGATCATCCAATGGGAAGGGATGGCACGTGGAAGGCCAGGCTTGGGGGTGGAACTTGTATTAGTCTGTTCTCATGCTGCTAATAAAGACATACCTGAGACTGGGTAATTTATAAAGAAAAAGAAGTTTAATGGACTCACAGTTCCACATGGCCGGGGAGGCCTCACAATTATGGTGGAAGGCAAAGAAGAAGCATGGCATCAGGCAAGAGAGCTTGTGTGGGGAAATTCTCATTTATAAAACCATCAGATCTCATGAGACTTATTCACTACCACAAGACTGGTATGGGCAAAACCACCCCCATAATTCAATGATCTCCACCTGGTCCCTCCCACAACAGTTGGGAATTACGAGGGCTACAATTCACGATGAGATTTGGTTGGGGACACAGCCAAAGCATATCAGAACTGAGAGGCACTGAGGGCCTGCTGGAGAGCAGGGAGTGGACCTCACCCTGGCTTCCTGTGAGCACTGCCTCCTCCCTTCCCCACATTGCTGCTTTGTGTTCTCCAGTCCCTCCTTTGTTTCTCTGTATTATTCCTGTGCATGTAATTTCCTGGAGAGGGGAGATGGGGTTTCCAGATCTCAGTAACTCTGCACCTTGCCAGTCCTTGCACACAGAGGCCGGTGCTCAGTCCACGTCCTCTGATGAGCGATGAGGTTAATTACTTGCAGCCCAAACACAGCAGCGCACCTGAAATGTAAATGCAACTAAGAAGACACAAAGGCTCCTTTCTGTTAGTGCGAACACCATTCCTGTATTTCATGATACTGTCAAGGCTGGTGGAGCAAGTTTTGAATCTGTCTTCCCTCGAAGCTCTACCTGCTGTATTAAAAACCATCCCAACCCTCCTCAGGGGTAAAATAAATAGAATTATCTTGCTGGAGGAAATCTTATGGATAAGATAGTTCTGCTCACTGAAGTGATGCTACCTCTTTTTTGTGTGCCTGAGTGCAATGCATTCCCTGATTTTTAAAAGAGGCAGTTAGTCAATGTTTTTACAAATGATATACAATATGGAATTTGCCTGGAAAAAAATGCATGCCCTCACCATCCCCTGATATTAAAAGGGTGAGAATTTTGTTATAAGCCCTCTACACGCTGTGTCCTGAAAACCAAAAGGAACACAGTCATGCATTATTCCACATAGAAGTGCCATTTGCTGAATTAATCTGGGATATGGCATCCTCTGAAAGGTGAGTGCCTGATTAGAAATACAATAAGAAGAACAGAAATTTATTTCCCTTTAAAATTATGAAAATGGTCTTATCTAGCCTCCAGGCCATTTATTTGAATTGTAAAGTATTAGCAGACTGTGATGAACCAAAAAGATGATGTAATAGTGTTAATAAGTTTTCCTTCAACATTAAAGGTGCATAGAATGCGTTTTTCTTTTTTTAAAAAAACACCCACACACTTTTGTACAAATTATATCTAGAAAGATAATTAAATGGCAACTGTGAGAGAGATTCTTCTTCTCAAAAGAATCTAGTCACCTTTAATAAAAAATGCTAACTTCTTTTTTTTTTTTGAGACAGAGTGTCACTCTGTTGCCCAGCCTGGAGTGCAGTGGCAAGATCTCGGCTCACTGCAACCTCCGCCTCCCAGGTTCAAGCGATTCTCCTGCCTCAGCCTCCCCAGTAGCTGGGACTACAGGTGTATGCCACCACACCCAGCTAAGTTTTGTATTTTTAGTAGAGAAGGGGTTTCACCATATTGGCCAGGCTGGTCTCTAATTCCTGACCTTGTGATCCACCCGCCTCAGCCTCCCAAAGTGCTGGGATTACAGGTGTGAGCCACTGCACCTGGCCAAAAAATGCTCTTAATATATGGCTATATGAGACAAATTGATATGATATTTTATAGCTAAATGGTTTCTGTCTTTTCATCACAAACTTTTTTGTTATTTTTATTATGATCAATGAGAATAAGCACTTAGTCATTTAGGTATATAACAAAATAAAATAAAATTGTTATAAAAGAGGTTTCTAATGAAATGATAAACAGGCCGTAATCTAATGAAATGATAAACGTCTGTAATCCCAGCACGTTGGGAGGCCAAGGCTGGTGGATCACCTGAGGTCAGAAGTTCAAGACCAGCCTGATCAACAGGCTGAAACCCCATTTCTACTAAAAACACAAAAATTAGCCAGGTGTGGTGGCGGGTGCCTGTAATCCCAGCTACTCAGGCAGCTAAGGCAGGAGAATCGCTTGAATGCAGGAGGCGGAGGTTGCAGTGAGCTGATATTGCGCCACTGCACTCCAGCCTGGGTAACAGAGTGAGACTCCATTTCAAACAAACAAACAAAATGATTTAAAAAAAAAAAAAGCTCACTTGTAACCTATCTCACTGTGCACATGCAGGGAGAGCTCCAGGCCGGCCCTCAGCCCCAAGTTAGTCCTAAACCTCTGGTCCCCAAGGAAAAGCCCAGCTCTCTCAGTCCCCCTGTGTCTCAGGGAGACTTATTCCCAGGCACAGTGAAATGAGAGGAATCCTGGATCTGTTCATCTGGCAGCAAACAAATATTTAAGTCTCTACTATGTGCCAGGCATTATTTTAGGTCCTTGGAAATTGGCAAGAGCTAAGACACAGGCTCACTCAGCTTTAGGTGTAATGGGAAATAGAAATAAGTAAATATGGTGTGTTAGAAGCTGTTCCAGGGAACCCACCAGGTGCCGGGAGCTCTGAGGAGCAGTCCCTTGCCCAGGGTGTCAGGGCCCAAGGAGGTTTCCAGAGGGAAGTGCAGTCTAAGCTGAGAACTCAAGGATGAGCTGAATTTAGTGAGGCAAGGAGGGCCAGAGAGAGGGTGTTCTAAGCAGAAGGAATAGCATGAGCAAAGGCCTGGAGATACAGCGTCTTTAGGGAAGGGAAAATTAGCAGACGATCCCTGGCAACTGCCCAAATCCAACCAAATATCCACTCTAAGTGTTTGTAATTTCAGACCCCCTGCTTTCGGTCTCAGGGTAACAAGTTGGTTGCATTAGCTGAAACTCTTTTTAAGAACCATCCAGAAAGTAGTGACAGACATATTTCTGAACAAAATGGGTCAAACTGAGTTGAGTAAACTCTTAGGTTAAATAAATACATTTTTACAGAAACAGAGCTGGTAGCTTCCAAAGCTATGTGTTTCTGTCCTACAGTGGTTGCTGCATCTGTTACCAAACACAGGACAGGAGCAGAGATGAGGGAAGGACTAGTGACTAGAGCCAGGAGGAGCAGACAGGGGAGGTGGTGCAAGAGATCAACTGCCCAGGGGTGTGCAAACCATGCTACCTGCCCAAAAGGAGATAGTCAGATTGAGGGCATGAAACCTTCCCAGCCCTGTTATCACAAACCCTTTCAAGTCACCCATTGAGTTACATGAAACAGGTCAGGAGGTTAATGCAGTACACAGATTCCCAAACAGTTAATGAAACCACAGTAAAATAATCCAATGACCACAATCAGTTATTACTATAAAATCTGATTTAACATTGGAGAATAATGTCATTGTGTTCATATCTTTTTAAGTGATATATTGATCTTTCTATTCAGCAGGCATTTGTTGAGTACCTACTATTTGCTGCACATGATTCAGAACATTCAGCATATACAGGGAAATAAAACACAGCCCCTGAGTAAGGCAGAAAGGAGTGAGCAGAAGTCACTATGTGAGAAGCAATGAATAAGGTGAAATCACCATAAAAGCATGGGAAGGATAAAAAAGTCTTTTAGCCATGTTTTCTGTTTTCTTTCTTTCTATTAGCTCATTTCCAGTCTGTTCCTTTCCATCCATCATTTGCCTAAAAATCCTCCCTCATTATCATACAATTAGACCACTTTATGACCTAACAGGCCCTTTGAGATCACATAGCCTTGATGCTTTCAGACTGTTTGGATCCTAGAGTTTTCAGACTGCCTCAAGTTCCTTGGCAGTCCTCATGGGCCATCTGTTGATAAATGCTTGATGGTTCTATAGTCATTGATTCACTCATGTGGCAACAGTACGGAAGATCTACTTATGCTGGCCACAGCATGAGGTATTGAAGATATGGCAGTGAGCAAAATAATTAAGGAGGGAATGCTCACAGAGGACCCTGCCCACATGGTATCTACAGACTGTGGGGAAGGGCATTGGTAAAATTCATATCACAAATGTAAGCTCACAACTGTGACACGTGCATGACAAAGATCTATACTGAGAAGAGCTATATTGCTGTATCTATTTAATCATGTCAAATAAATACATGATCTGACCCATCAGAAGATTCTGGAAAAACTGCCCTGGGGAGTCGGGGCTGACAGGAGGCCTAAGGATGGGTGTGCATTAGATGGAAGGGGAAGGCAGTCCAGGGGAAGGAAGGTGCATGCAAATGCTCAAGATGGGAGGGATTTGGGTGTTTTTGGAGAAAGAAGGTAGTAGGATAGAGTTCCGAGAGCAAGATGGAGTGTGGAGCAAAATGCAGCTAGTGTGTCCTATGAACCTCATTCTGGATTCCAGTATCTAGAATGGGGTTCTCAGAGCAATGGCAGCCACAGAGCAATGGCAGCCACAGAAGAGGGTTTGAATAGGAAGGAGCACAGGGCTGGTGAAATTAGCATGTTTGCCTTCACAAGCTGTCCCTGGATGCAGAGTGGAGAATGTTCTGGAGGGCACCGCGTGAATGCAGGCCCCAGAGGCAGTTATGGGAAGTGGTTCAGGGAAGACACGAAGTGACTTGGACTCAGGAGCTGGTGGTGGAGGAGCAGCTGGAACAGGCACGAATTGCTGTGTGACTCCCAACACACAGAGCAGGAAGTGCTCCATTTCTTTTTATTCCAAACCAAACCAGATTTGGCTCCAAGTGGCTACTCATCCTTGGGAGCAAGTCACAACTTGGAGCCAGACTTTATTTGACAGTGTGACTCCCCAGCCCTCCCCTATTCCTTGGGTCACTCCGGTGCTTACCCAGTCAGGAATAATTGGGAAGTGATGTCAGAGAATTTTTCCTCTGCTTTCAGGCTATTTTCATGTAGAGAAGATTTAGTATGAACTGTGTCTTCTCCCTGATTCCAAAATGAATTTGGATCTGCATAACCCAAAATACCAGCCATCTGTTCTTGTCTAAAAGTCAAAGCCACACCACCAGGCGCTGACACCTGGAAACATTTATTTGAACTTTTTTTGACCACAAAAAATAGATTGCTTGTAAATCACACCTATCAAAGATTCTAGCTTTTCAGTTGCTATAAAATGTTACAATTGCCACCAAAAGAGGGCATTCTCTTATCTGTTTAAAACAACCCCACACAAGCTACCTGGAAATGTGAATGCAGTCTCTTTTCTGTAGCAGGGGCTGCTGGTCAGCAGTTCACTAAGACATGGGCTTTTTGTCTTGCCCTTCACCGCCTATTTAAAAGTGGAAATCTCTGCTACTTGGACCAACTCCCTATGACTTCTAGGGCAAGGGAGCCCACAACTCTAGAACCCAAAGGCCTGGTTGTCCATGCCACCAGGAGAAGATGAAAGAATACCTTTTTCCATTGGTCAGGCAATTCCTGTAGCGACAGTGCCCACAGACCAGTCTGGGAAGGCTCGGGTGTCCACTCCAGCCCCAGCTTTCTTCTGAATGGCTTCCTACCCAGAGGGCATGTTTGTACCGTCTGACCCCACCTCCGTGAGTAAGCTGCTGGGATCGAGAATTCACACCTGCAGGGCTACTACATGTGCAGGTTGTGCTTTGAAGAAGACACTTGGCCTAGAGGGCAGTGAGGTCTGAAATCCAGGCAGTGTTCAGCTGCCGAAAAGCATGTGCTTGCTGGGGGTGCCACAGCCTGGGGAAAGGGCTCCTTTTTGAATTAGTCCACCCAGAGACAAGCCCTTTTAGAATCATCCACTCTGGAGGGGAATCTCTTCTCCAGTTTGCCTGCAGGTGATAGGGAAGTGCTGGGAAGGGAAGAGCTGGTCCCTTTAAACGATGTGGAAGCGGGAAAGGGAAGTGCTGGGTAGAGGAGGGCGTGGTCCTTGGCTAGGGCTCCACCCCCACCGACCTCGGGGAGGACAGGCATTTCCTGCCCAAATGCCATGCCCCCATCCTGTGCCTATAAATTCTCACTCATAGGTGGGAATTGAACAATGAGATCACATGGACACAGGAAGGGGAATATCACACTCTGGGGACTGTGGTGGGGTGGGGGGAGGGGGGAGGGATAGCATTGGGAGATATACCTAATGCTAGATGACGAGTTAGTGGGTGCAGCGCACCAGCATGGCACATGTATACATATGTAACTAACCTGCACAATGTGCACATGTACCCTAAAACTTAAAGTATAATAAAAATATATATATATTTTTAAAAAAAGAAAAAAATTGACAACTAAAAAAAAAAAAAAACCCGGTTACCCTAGTAGGCAGACACACAGACAGCTGGATCTCCAGTGCCTGCATGCCGGCAGGCCACCGGTAGAAGCAGAATGATGCAGAGTTTGGCTGAGGCAGAAGCAGAACGATGCAGAGTTTGGCTGAGGCAGTCTGAGGAGAGCCCAGGCTGCTGAGCCTCTGAGTGGCCTGACTCCAGGGAAAAATCTTCCTGCTCCATCCCCTTCTGACTTCCCTCATATGCTGAGAGCTACCTCGACTCAACAAAACCTTGCACTCATTCTCCAAGCCCAGGTGTGATCCGATTCTTCTGGTACTCCAAGGCAAGAACCCGGGATACAGAAAGCTCTCTGTCATTGCGACAAGGTAGAGGGTCTAATGGAGCTAACATAAGCGCTTATAGACAGCAAACTAAGAAAGCACCCTGTAGCACATGCCCACGGGGCTTCAGGAGCTGTAAACATTCATCTAGACACTGCTGCAGGGTCGGCGCCCCACAGCCTGCCCGCCTGTAGGCTCCCCTAGAGATCTGAGCAGCGGGGCACTGAAGAAGCAAGCCACTCCCCATCGCACGCCCTGCGAGGGGAGCAAGGGAACTTCCCCTTTCACAGGCACTGCAGGTGGTAGCACCGGCCATGGGCACCGGACCCAGAGGATTGAACAGTTGCTGCAGAGTTCTGTCCGTTACAAATCATCTATACAAAACGAGGAGCAGCCCAGGCAGGCAGAAAATATCAGAGTGAGAACATAAGATGTAGGGAGACTGAGGTTGACCAAGGGACAGGGCACAAGGAATGCTGTAGTGAGTGGGTGTGTCAGGTTGCAGCAGCAGTGGTGTAGCTGAATCACACTGGAGATAGAGCCTGAGCCGGGTGCAGTGGGGACCTCCTGCTTGGGGGCTATGACCGCGTTGCCTGCACACCCCTGAGCTGCAGCACCACCAGGCTACTGCCAACTCAAGGCCACTGCATAGGGGTTGCCATTTCCTTTTTCCTCTCCTGTATCTTAATAATAAAAGGTACCACGTGGGACAACCTAAGGCTTTTCTTGGTCCTGGAACCTAAGAGTACAGTAGCCAGCGGAAAGTCTAGGAGCTAAGTGGTGAGAAGCACAGAGTGTTCTGGGAACTTCCACGGTAACGTGACTAGAGGCAGGTCCATGACTAGGGGTGGAGTGGGCTTCCTTTTCCTGTCTTGCTTCCTCAGTTCCAGTGCACAGCTCCTCAATTGCAGCTTCCTGGCTCTACTGCACTTACCAGCCTGTCCTGCCACCAGATCACCCCTCCTGACCGGGACAGACAGTGGGCATGTGGCACCCACAGAGGAGACATGAATCTTTATCAAGCTCCTGTTCTAACAGAATTTCTTGTCTAACAAAAATTGCCTTCACAAAACTTATTGCAATCACAATTGTTGTGTTTGTTGATTTACTTTTTGTCACCTCCCCTACGAGGTGATGAGCTTTCAGGGATGGAGTCCTTTTCATTGTGCTCACTGTTGTATTTCTCATGTCCAGAGTGCTCAATGCTTACTTACCGAGTCAAGTTAAACATGCCTTGATACACATCAAAAGGAGTATGGCTTTCTGCAGAATAATCACCTTGGTAGACATTTTCCCCTAAACGTTTTAAAACAAGGCTTCTAAAATTGTCTTCAGGAAATTAGAGTATTCATAAGAAAAAGAAGACTTGATGCTTTATGCATCCAAGAGTAAATGAAACACAGGGCTATATTAATATTTACCAAATCAGCTGAAATCCAACTGCTTAGAGAAATGCTTTTCAGTGGCTGACTCGTGTTTTTAACTACAATAATCCTACTTTCCTGGCCTCTGCATATCTGAGTTTGTTAAAGACAGAAAGCCGATCCCCTGCTTTAAGAGCTAAGGTTCCAATCTTATTCAAATGGTCATATCCATCTGTCCTGATGTAAGAAAACTATATTTACGAATATGCTCATGTTTTCCTTCTTATGAGAAAAAAATCACTAGCAATACATAAAATTCATATTATGCTTTTATTCTCACTTTCATCATCAACATTCAGATTTAATTCCATAGACAAGCTTGCCCATACTTGGTGTGTACGTGCTTCAGGTAGCAAAGAGAATCCATCAGCCCTAGGGTCTCAAGTCCTGGCTCCTTCCTCAAGGCACCTATGTGACTCTGACAACGACTTCTGCCCTAGTTCTATGGAAATGTACGTTCCATAGTAAGATTGAGTCACAGCCAACTGAAGACCACCGAGGTCACCTCTCAGCTCAGCCCAGGCTTTGTATGGGCTCCTGTGGGACCCTCACTCAACAAACAGCTGTGGGAACCCCAAAACTGGAGGGGATCCTTGGCTTCCCCCCAAGGAATTAATTAAATGAATTCCAGGTGAGACTATACCTTGCCATTGAACTGAAGGCCTTGGAGCCTTCTGGGGCAACCTGAGACTCTTTTCCCAGCACAGGTTTTGCTGAGTGTCAGAGGAGCTCCATCTGACATGGCACAGAAGCTCTTCTTAGCTCCACAGCACATTTCATGGGATTGCACACACCTGTGAGGCCAGTGTACTGGGGGCTCCCAGAGTGAGGCAGGTTGTGTAGGGCTGGTCCTGGAGAGGCAGTAATCATGCGCCCAGCCTTCCTGCACCTTTGCTCTGGCAGGAGCTGCATCTGCACAGTTCTGCACCTTCATGCTCATGGTCACAGGGCCAGCCCCACCACAGGATGCACATGAAGTGCAAAGAACATGGGCCTGAAAATCAGATGCTCTGGGATCTCTGCCCTGAACTCCTGACCTTTGGCCATTTAGGCTATGAATTTGCCATTTTGACTTTCGGCATTCCTGGTTCTTCAAGCCTGACTCCCAAAATGTAACCAGTGTCCCCCTTACACCAGGGACCTCCCTGTTTCCCAGGCTCTGTCTACTCTTAGTCCTGGCCCCTGACCCTGCTCTGCAAACACCCACTTGCTGGGCAAGGGATCAGGCCAGGGTGGCAGGAAGCTAGGAGGAAGGAGAAGGATTCCCTCTCAGCAATCACTGATAGCAGCAGTCCTATGGGAGATAAGTCAGAAAAGGGCTGAGAAGAGGAGTCAGGGACTCTCAAACTGAGCCTAAATTCACAACAGGGGCTAAACAAATCTTCAGCTGATGATTGCACCCAGGCTTCTGGCAAAAGTCAAAGCAAATACTCTGCAGGAGAGCTTCTGGAAATCCCAGTTTAGACCCACAATACTCACACAGATTAAGATCAATGCACTTATAATCCAAGAGAACAAGGTACTGTAACTGAGAGAGTTAGCAAAAGCAACAGACAACAGATTTAGATAGCCAAATGCTGTAGACATTGGAATCGTCAGATAGAAGATATAGAATAGCCATATATTAGAGATAAAAGAAATTAGAAATGCAACCACAAAGGTTATCAAACAGCAAGAAATGATTAGAAATAATCAGATGGAGTTTTAAAAATCTAAATTCTAGAAGCAACACCAAAATTATTTTAATTGAAATAAAAACTCGGTGAATGGGTCAAATGGCAGATTAGATACAGTTGAAGAGACAATTGTGAACTAGGAATTGCAACCAAAGAAATTATCCAGAATATAGCCAAGAGTTAAAGATGTGGAAACTATTAAAGAAATGATAACAGATGTGGAATATTGAATAAGACCATCTAAGATACATCTAATCAGAGTTCCAGAAGGAAAGAATTGAGAGAATGGAGGAAAGGCAGTATATAAAGAGATAATTTTCCAGAATGGATGAACAATGTGAATCCATGGATCTAGGAGGCACAATGTATCCCAATCAGGAAAGATAATTAGGTTGATAGCCAGCTACTCAACAACAGGAATAATCAGCAACCTCTTCTCTTTCCCTTTCATACCCAACCACAGTTCAGGAGAACAGGAGTTAGGAAAATGAGGGGTATGCTTGGTTTGACTTATAACATTCTTTGATCCACCTTCATCCCCTTCCTATAACTTCTGTCTCCTTCAAAGTTGAGATGAGATGGGGGAGGAGGGAGGAGTATGGAGGTTATAGTGACAAAGGACCTTCATGATTAGCCAGTGCTGTTTATACTCCCCCTTGTCTGCCATTGCCTTCTGCATTGGTAGACTTTCAAATGCATTCCTTATTCCTTGATTTTTCTTTTGGTGCTCTTTTGTGAGCTACATTCTTGGGCTTATCCATTTTGGCCACTCCTGTAGCACCTACACCTCAGCAATATACCTTCAGCCTCATTGGGCTAAAATCCCTTGTCCTAGCAGTCAGTGCTCTTGGGTGGGGTCCTCCAAGAGGATGTGAGCCTGATTTCCTTCCATGGGACCCCAAATGTGTGAGAGCAGCCTGTCCCACAGTGACTTCTCTTCATTCTGCCATAACTGGCTCCAGCCATACCCCCCATCAGAAAGATGCAGGAGAGAGACAGATACCAGATGCTTTCCTCATGTGTGCCCCCAAACTCCAAGGGATGCATAGCATACCCTTTCCAGCATGGGCCAGGCCTGTGAGTTGTTCTTATAGCTCAGCAAGCTGGCAGTGAAATGAGGCACTTACAGAAGCTCCATGTCTGTGGAGTGCTCTCCTGGGGCTCCTCTGCCCAGCTCGAGGTCAGTAGGGAGATGCACCCTCCCTGCCCTGCCATAGAGCAGAACTGCCACCACACTCTGTGTCCACAAATCCCCGTCAAAGACTTCTCCAGAGTAAAACTCTAGCCTCCTCATCAAGCCTGAGGGAGAAGTTATTGGGCTGACCTAGCTATATTTTAACAACTTCTGCATGGATGAGTCCAGAGCCTTCTTTTAGACTAAAGAGTTCTTGTCACTCAGCTTTGAGACTTCAGCCAAGGTTCTGAGAGAATACATGCATCTGTTTTGTTGTTGGAGACTGATGTAGACAGCAAAAGGGCTGGTCTTAAAATCCCCGTGTGTGAAGTGTATATAGGACAGCTCCCTAGTTTTACTTGGGATGCTGACTTTGTGCTTGCAGGCTGAGGATAAAAAGCAACCAACACACACACACTCTCACACACACACATACACTTACACACTTATGCACTCTTACTCCACATTTACCTTCTATAAATTGGTCTTCATTTCTTTGTATCCCACCAGATGACTGATTCATTTTCCCTGTCTTGCTTCTCCCTGCCACCCTCCAATTCCACACTTCCACTTCCTCTCTCCACCCCAGGGAAAAGACTCTGCTGGTCTTGAGTCATCAGCACTGTGTGCATGTGTGTGTGCACACACGTGTGTGTGTTGTGACTAGTGGGGGGCACATCTTGTCCGTGCTGGCCACACTCAGAACTCCAGGCCAGCTCAGTTTCCTTGATTATTCACTTCATCCAACACTTTTCTCAGAACTCAGTGCCGTAGGAAAAAAACATACATTTGAAGCCTTTCATCCAGAAAACAAGAGCAGAAGTGTATCTAATTATCATGATGTTATTTCATTTCCCAAGGAGGGAACCGCACAGATAAAACAGTCTACTGGAAGCAGCCAGGCTTCCTCCTGTGCTTGTCATTTTTGGAGGCTCTTTTCTCTGCCTCCTAGGTATGCTAAGCAAATCCACAATTCCTTATCCAAAACCTTTGAGGCCAGATATGTTCCTGATTTCAGAAATTTTCAGATTTCTAATATAATACGAACTTCATATTTTATATAACTCCCTTTGGGGCCAGTCTGAGACTACTACCCCATAATTAAACTCATTAGCATTTCTGCAGCAAGGGGTATGAATAGTGTAATGAATTAAGACCTTAATTTACCTCACATGATTTTGGGTCAGGTTTTTCTACCAAATGAGAAAGAAAGAAAAAAAAAAAACCTCTCAGGTTTTGAACATTGAAATTGTAAATAATGGATTGTGGGTATGTATTTCCAATTTCTTTAACTCACTTACATACTACAAATCAGTTATTACATCTTTCTTCCTTCTGCATATATCTTCCTTCCTTTTTTCATGGTAATGGTCTGACATGGGAGCCTTATCTCTTTTCTTCCCTGATCTTACCATTCTTCTTTTTTTGAGACAGAGTCTCGCCCTGTCGCCCAGGCTGCAGTAGCACGATCTTGACTCACTGCAGCCTCTGTCTCCCAGACTCAAGCGATTCTCCTGCCTCAGCCTCCTGAGTTGCTGGAACCACAGGTATGTACCACCACGCCCGGCTAATTTTTGTATTTTCAGTAGAGTTTGGGTTTCACTATGTTGGCCAGGCTGGTCTCGAACTCCTGACCTCAAGTGATCCACCTGCCTTGGCCTCCCAAAGTGCTGGAATTGTAGGCATGAACCCCCTTTCAGGTATAACTGACACACTAGTTTTTACTCTCAGACCTGTAGCTGCAATCCCTTTCCTGCACAGGAGCATGCAGGCACAGAGAAAAGTTGTCTAGATGGATTTTAGGCTTCTTAAAACAGTTTTGTGTCTTATGCAGCTCTGCAGCCTCCACAACCTGAGAGATTTACAAAAAATATAGAGCCTCTAGCGTTTGATGGAGGAACACTAAAAAAGACATTCCAGACAGTGAGCAGCTTCCTCTTCCTTTATTCATTGGTTCAGTGAATGAGGATTATCAAATGGTTCCCAAGCAACCAATCTCACAAGACTTCACAAGAAATGCTTTCTAGTTGCAGATGAGTTTCTGAAGTAGCCCACGGTTATATATGACTGTTTATGCCAGGAAATAAAATATTCAAAACACAGTCCAGCAGAATGTAATCAGACATTTCAAACAGGGATATGAAGTCATTTTACCCATCCTGCATATTGCTGACTTCATGTCTCTCAGGTGGCCTTTGCTGTGGGTCGATGCTCCAGGCCTCATACAATTCACTCAAGAATTGCCAAAGTTATTTGCACACCCATGCTCATAATGGCATTATTCACAATAGCCAAAAGGTGGAAGCAACCCAAGTGGCCATTGACAAATGAATGGATAAGCAAAATGGGGTATATACAGGCAATGGAATATTATTCAGCTTTATAAAGGAAGAAAATTCTGACACATGTGACAACATGGATGAACCTTGAGGATATATGCCAAGTGAAGTAAACCAGTCACAAAAAAGCAAATACTGTATGATTCTACTTATACGAGGTGCCTAGAGTAGTCAAATCCATAGAGATAGAAAGTAGCATGGTGTTTGCCAGGGTCTGGGGCAAGGAGGAAGAGGGAGTTGTTTAATGAGTGGAGTTTTAGTTTTGTAAGATGAAAAGAGTTCTGGAAATGGATGGCAATGATGGTTGCAAAACAAGGTGAATGTACTTAACATACAATGTGAATTTACAAACCAAGTGGTGACCCATCACGGTGCACGAAGTTATTTTCCACATGCATCTCTACCGAGTCCAATTCATTCATTTAAATATGGTTAAGATGGTAAATGTTGTTACATGCATTTTGCCACAACTGAAAATAAAAGCTAAAAAAAAAAACTGCTACAAAAAAGGGGGGAAAAAAGGAAGAAAATTCTGACATTTGCTACAACGTGGATGAACCTTGAGGGCATTATGCTGAGTAAAATAAGCCAGTCACACACAAAAAGACAAATACATCATGATTCCACTCACATGAAGTATTTAATCAAATCCTAGAGGCAGAAAGTATTAAATAGAATGGTGGTTGCCAGGGGCTGGTGGGAGGGGGAATGGGGAGTTGTTTAATGGATATAAAGTTTCAGTCTTGTGAGTGAAGAGTTCTGGGGATGGATGGTGGAGATGGTTGTATAACAATATGAGCAGAGTTATGCCACTGAGCTGCACCTTTAACACCTGTTAACGTGGTAAATTTTATGTTATGTACATTTTTCCACAATCCAAAAAAAACTGCTAATGTTAACAAGGATAGCTCTTGTTTTGCAAAAATGCTTTGTGCTTCAAGTACCAACATAAGCCAAAAATAATAGAATAAGTCATTAACATATACCTAAGACAAAAAAGCAAGAGAAAATAATGAAATCAATGACCTCAGCTAAGAAAATCTTCGATTTGGTCTTGTGCAATTTGTTTTTGTCTGTGCATATTTTAAATTTGTAGCAGTAATGACTTTGGAAAGGGGGAATCAAGTGAGTCTCAGCTCAGAGAAAACTAGGGCACTGCATCATTTATAGAAACAGGTGCAACTGGTTTTATTTGGACTTTTTTCTCAACTCTCTGGTTGATAAATAAAAGCAGACACTATGTCAAATGAACCAGGGAACTTTGCTCACAGCTGTTGGCAAATTGTTAAATTCCATGAAGATTAAATTTACTTCAAGTGTCTGTATGGTCTGACTTCTTGGCCCTCTTGGTGGTGCCTGCAACAGCACCTGCATCTGCTATGCAGGTAAGCCGAGGGATGACACATCACAGTGTGCAAAGTTGTTTTCCAGATGCATCTCTGCTGAGTCCGATTCAATTGTCACACCCTTCTCACCTTTTATAGAAGTGGTTCTAAACATTGGCCACACATGGAGTCACCTGGGAGATGTCTAAAAATCCCAAGGCCCAGTTTGAGCCTCAGCCCCACAAAATCAAAATCTGTGAGGCTGGGACCCGTGGTTGGGAATCACAGTTTTAAGGCAACTCTATAATCCCCTATATGATATCTGCAAGAGTAACAAAAGCTATATAAATGTTGTCCTCAAAAATATATTCTCTATTACATATTTTGGATGTTTGTCTCCCCCACATCTCACACTAACATGTGATCCCCAGTGTTGCGGATGGGGCCTGGTGGGAGGTGTTTGAGTCACAGGAGTGGATCCCTCATGAATATGAATATCTTGGTGCTGTCCTCATGAGAGTGAGTGAGTTCTCGCGAGATATGGTTGTTTAAAAGTGTGTAGGACATCCCCACTCTCTCTCTTGCTCCCATTCTTGTCATGTGATGTGCTGGCTTCCCTCTTCCCCTTCCCTCTTCACCCATGATTGGAAGCTCCCTCTGAAGGAGATGAGCTTCTCTCCTGAAGGAGATGCCAACACCACACTTCCTATACAGCCTGCAGAACCATGAGCCAAATAAACTTTCTTTCTTTATAAATTATCCAGTCTCAGATAAAGAAAATGTGGCACATATACACCATGGAATACTATGCAGCCATAAAAAAGGATGAGTTCATGTCCTTTGCAGGGACATGGATGAAGCTGGAAACCATCATTCTCAGGAAACTGACACAAGAACAGAAAAACAAACACCACATGTTCTCGCTCATAAGTGGGAGTTGAACCATAAGGACACATGGACACAGGGAGGGGAACATCACACACCAGGGCCTGTCGAGGGGTGGGGGGCTAGAGGAGGGATAGCATGAGGAAAAATACCTAATGTACATGATGGGTTGGTGGGGGCAGCAAACCACCACAGCACGTGTATACCTGTGTAACAAACCTGCACATTCTGCACATGTATCCCAGAACTTAAAGTATAATAAAAAATTAACCAGCCTCAGATATTCCTTTATAGCAATGCAAAAAAATGGCCCAATATACTCTATTTTCTGGATGTGTGCCCAGCACAATGGTGGTAGGATGGGGTGAGAAATGAGGGCAGGAGGCTGTGAAGATCTATAGCCATCTAAAATTCACAGATGAGGTTACTCAGTGAATTTCTTTAAACTGATGAAAGATTCAGTAGAAAACTCCTTTGATTTCAACCCTCACAATAAATTTTTCTAAAATGGTATCTTAGTCCGTTTCATGCCACTATAACATGATACCACAGACTGGGTAATTTGTAAAGAACAGAAATTTATTTCCCACAGTTTGGGAGGCTGAGAGATCCAAGATCAAGGAGTCAGCATCTAGTGAGGAACTTCTTGCTGCATCATCCCGTGGTGGGAGGCAGGAGGACAAGAGAGAGCAAGAAGAAGGCAGCCTATTGCTTCTAGGCTACGAACCTGTCCAGCATGGTACTATACTGAGTACTTCAGGCAATTGTGACACAATGGTAATTTGTGTATCTAAACGTATCTAAACATAGAAAAGGTAATGTACTGGTTACAATGGCTACAGTGCCAGGCTGTAGGAATTTGTGAGTTTTATTATAATCTTATGGAACTACCTTCTTTTTTTTTGAGACGAAGTCTCACTCTTGTCCCCCAGGCTGGAGTGCAATGGCGTGATCTCGGCTCACTGTAACCTCTGCCTCCCGGATTCAAGCGATTCTCCTGCCTCAGCCTCTGGAGTAGCTGGGATTACAGGCACCTGCCACCACGCCAAGCTAATTTTTGTATTTTTAGTAGAGACGAGGTTTCACTATGTTGGCCAGGCTGGTCTCCAATTCCTGACTTCAGGTGATCCACCCACCTTGGCCTCCAAAAGCGCTGGGATTACAGGTGTGAGCCACTGTGCTGGCCAGAACTAACTTCTATATACAGTCCATTATTGACCAAACATTGTTGTGTGTATGACTGATTTTTACTACACCCCAAATTTGAGTTACTTGCTACTCAGGGCATTCATACATATAGTTGTATGTTTATGTGGAATTGAAACATAAGTTTCATGAAAAATGTTTGCTCCTTTGTGATGCATTCTTTCATTTTAAATTTAATTTTATTTTCTAAGAAATTTGCTCACTGATATGATCCATGAATGGGGGTCCCAACAGCAGTTTGAAAATACTCATTAGATGGCTTCTAAGTACCACGCACACCTCAGATTAATCCTCACGTTAGTGTAGGGTGACCATAAACGGGTTGTGGCTAAGGAACTGGTGGCTGAGCCACTAAAAGACAATACGGAGCCCTGGTCTTTGAGACATCCAAGATATTCAGTGACATACAAACCTGCCAACTCATTTTGCTTATATGCTTGGAGTCTAATCTATATCAAACAAGCTTGAAAATGCTGGGGTTGGAAAACCAAGGAGCTCAGCCTGGCTCACACCACAGTAGGCAGCACAACCACATCAATTCACTATCAGCCACGCATGGTGCTTTTTCCAACATGGAAAGATATTGCTGCCTCTATAGATCAGAAACTTGAGACCCAGAGAGAATGTCATGGCCTAAGTCACCAAGACAAAGCTAGGACCTAAATCCAAAACTGGGTCTTTTGGTTCCCCGTCCAGTTCTCTAGTATTTACTCCTTGTGCCTGAATAGATGGAGACTTTTAGGAGTGATATAACTAGTAATGTCTTGCTATTGTGCACTTCATGGACACCTATTCTATGCCAGGCTTTGCTCCAAGGGTTTCAAATGTGTTGATTAATTCAGTCTCAAAAAGCAAACCCTAAGAAACTAGCATCATTTTTATTCTTAAGTAGACTAAAGGTGGGAGATAGAGAGTTTTTACTTCCTCCAGGCCTGGACTACTTTTAAAGTCCACAATAGGGAGTGCAGAGCTGAGTGTGTCTTATTGAATGAAACCAAGATGGCCTTTCACCAGACTCCTCTGAGTAATGGATAAATACATTAGCGAAGGATATGAATTCAATTGAGCTAATTCAAATCTCATGCCACTTAATTTTAATAGGAAAAATATTGGCCTATAAATAACCCTTTTAAATAGTCAGAATATGAATATGTGCAATTCAGTGTTGAACTGAAGATATTATTTCAACATCATTTAATCTGATTCATCTCAGGGGAAATGAAAGGGACATTTTTAGTGTCCACAGAGGTGGTTGACTGAAATACGAACAAATCTGAAAACAGAATAATAAAACAGCATCCCATGGCCCAGCTTAAGCAACTCTGCAGCATCTGGAGGCTCAGCCCATGGTGGGACATGACCCCTTCTCTTTTCCATCATTAATGTCCCAGGAGCCAGTAGCAGATCACATATGACACTGGTCATAGCCTGGGCTACTCTACTGGAACTGCTGCTATTCCTTTTTCTCTCTGACTATCCCAAGAGCCCCAGGAGGGCAGGAATCAAGTCTTTTGGGGCTTTGTGTCAGGAGCATCTAGCCCAGTGTGTTTGGATAAATGACAAATGCAGGTGCCCAGGATTGCAAAGTGCAGATCCTAACGGCTCTGGAACCTCTGTTCTTACACACATTCCTCCAACCTAAGAATTAAGCAGCCTCCAGGTTCACCAGCCTCACCCAGCAATAATTATAAGACAAATCAATTATATGCATGCGTCTCTACTAAAAATACAAAAATTAGCTGGGCATGGTGGCACGTGTCTGTAGTCCCAGCTACTCGGAAGGCTGAGGCAGGAGAATTGCTTGAACTGGGGAGGTGGAGGTTGCAGTGAGCCGAGATCATGCCATTGCACTCCAGCCTGGGCAACAGAGTGAGACTCCATCTTAAAAAAAAAAAAAAAAAAAAAAACTTTCTGGAGGACTTCTTGGAACCTATAGTATGCTAGAATGTGCTATCATTTTTCTAGGAGGACATGCAGTATTCAGCTTTTCTTCATTTGGGTTCCCCAAGAAGCAGACCCTGAGCAACAAAGATCCAATGGAAGTAATTTACTTTGGAGGTCTTCCCGGGAAACATTTGTAGAGAGTGGAGAAGTGAGAGAGGAAAGAGAAAGCAGCAATTAGCAAGAGTTTGTAAAGCAAGTTACCTGTTATGGACTAGACATTTGTATCCCCTTGAAATTCATGTTGAAGCCCTAATCCTCAGTATGGCTGTATTTGGAGATAGGTCCTTTATGGCAGTAATTAAATGAGGTCATATGAGTGTGGTCCTGGTCCCATAGGATTAGTGTTCTTACGAGACAAGTCACAGAGAGCTCACTCTCTCTGCACTCAGGCACTGACGTAAGGCCATGTGAGGATTTGGAGAGAAGACAGCCACCTGCAAGCCAGGAAAAGAGTCCTCGCTGTAAACTGAACCCTGCCAGGACCTTAGCACTGGACTTCCAGCCTCCAGAACTGTGAGAAAATAAATTTCTGTTCTTCAAGCCACCCAGTTTGTGGTGTTTTGTTATGGCGGCCTGAGCTGCCTAGTACATTCCCTCTGTGGGTAACTGGGACTAAAGCCTGCCAGGATTCAGAGTAAAGCATGCACCAGGCACTTGGTTAAACCACCAGGAAATAAACTGTAGCCTTGAGTTTGAAACCTTCAAACAATAATAGGCTATAAATGTAAAGTGCTAGGATGCTTGGCTGTAACTGCGTGGGCAGCACAACCACAGCAATTGACATGTCCTCCAGCCTGCGGTGGCTTCTTCACTCTGAAAAGATGATGGCGACTTGTTAGTCCCTATCACTGAGACACAGAAAGGAGAGAGGAAGCTGGGGTATTTATACACCAATTCCACTGCTCCCAGGGGTATAACTTTCCTGGCACTTCCAACCTGCAGTGCGGGTGGCAAAGCAGGCTCTAGGCTGGAAAGTCCTCGGGCAAAGTCCTCGGAAAGGAGGCTGACTGCTAGGAATTGGCTGCGATGCCCTGGGAGGGAAGGGACATGCTAGGCATAGGTGCCAAGCAGGTACACTTTCCCCACATGTGCTGTCAAACTGTGGAGCAGCAGAGCCCCTTGAAACACAATTTGGGGATCCATCTGAGGCCCTCCCAAAAGAACTTGACATCCTGCCACAACTGTGGTCTGCCCACTCACAACAGAATACCCCTGCCTGGGGGCCCTAAAAAAACAGAGGATTATCATCTCACAGTTCTGAAGCCTGGAAGTCCAGGATCAAGATGTCAGCAGGGTTGGTTCCCTCTGAGGCCACTCTCTTTACTCTTTGACTTGCGGGTGACTGTCTTCTCTCTCCCTGCATGCTCACTTCATCTTCCCTGTGTGTGTTTGTGACCTGATCTCCTCTTACAAGGACACCAGTCATACTGGATTAAGGCCCAGTCCTGATGGCCTCATTTTAACTTAATCATCTCTTTAAAGAACCTGTCTCCAAGTACAGTCCCATTCTGAAGTACTGGGGGTTAGAATTTCAGCATATAAATTTAGGGGGGACACGATTTAGCTCTTAACACGATCTGTGCCTTTGCTGGCACTAAGGCAAGTCACTTAAAAAAGACAAAAGATGCAAGCAGGACTTGCCTCAAACCTGACCCTGTAGATTAGCACGTCCAACTCTGACATGACTTTCCCAGGCATGGCGGACGCCGCAGCAGAGGCCCTCCCAGCTGGTCCGGGGAGAGGCTCTCAGGGCCACCAGATGCTTAGCTTCCCAGGCCCCGGGAAGGGCCCGCCCTGCCACCAGGCTCGTGCTGCCGCTGTCTTAGGCCAACCTCTCAACAGTCGATTTTCCTAGCTCCCTATTCCAATTTCATTGACCGATTCATCAAAAATAAGGCCCTTCTATCTGCCAGGCAGTGTTCTAGGGCCCTGGAGTTACAGTCACATACCAAATAGACAAACATCCCAGCCTTTGTCAAGCTTGTATCCTGGTGGAAAAGTGGAGAGGAGATAACAAGAGAAAGAAATAAAATAGTGCATACATCAATGGTGATAAGTGCTAAAGAGAAAAATAAAGCTGCAAAGAGGACTCGTGTGTTGGGGTATGCAAGTTAGACAAGGTGGCTGAGGCAGGACCCACTGAAAGTGCGATGTTTGAGGAAAGACCCAGGGTAGGCAGGAGCCAGTCGTGAGACACACAGGGGAAGAGCCTTCCGGGTGGAGCAACAACCAGGGTGCTGAGAGGAAAAGGGACAGGAGGGGTAGAGGTGGAGGAGCAGGAGGCCCAGGTGACCAGGAATGGCAGGGGACTTCAGCTTCACTTTGAGGGAGACAGGATCTCATTGGAGAGTTTTGGCCAAGGGAAAACATTATCTGACTGAGGAGCATCAAGCAGCTGGAGGAAGCCAGCAGGGGAGGGGAGCTCTTGGGGTTATCCAGGTGAGCAGTGACACTCATTTGGACCAAGGTGGTTGCAGTGGATGAGGTGGGATTGTGGGGCTATTTTTTTCATTTTAAATATTTTTTACATGATCACTTTATGGTTGATTCATTATTTGAATTTATTTTCTACAGTGTTCCTCTACTAGTTATTTTTAAAATTGACTTTATTTTTTAGAGCAGTTTTAGGTTCATAGAAAAATTGAGCAGAAAGTACAGAGAGTTCCCATATAACCGCCCCCCCACACCCCCCACCCCCACCCACACACATAGCCTCCCCCATTATCCACATCCTTCATAGGGTGGTGTGTTTTTTACAACTGATGAACTTATGTTGACACGTCGTTATCACCCAAAGTCCATAGTTGACATTAGGGTTTACTCTTGGTTTTGTACATTCTGTGGGTTTGGACTAATGTATAATCATATGGACTTACCATTGTAATACCATACAGAATAGTTTCACTGCCCTGAAATCCTCTGTGCTCCACCTATTCTTCCCTCCCTCCACCCTAACCCCAGGCAACCACTGATCTTTACCTTAGAGTAACTGTCTCCACTGCCTTTTCCAGAATGTTCATAGGGTTGGAACTGTACAGGATGTAGCCTGTTCAGATTGGTTTATTTTACTCAGCAATGTGCATTTAAGTTTCTTCTGTGTCTTTTCATGGCTTGACAGTTTATTTCTTTTTAGTGTTGAATAATATTCCACTGTCTGAACAGACCACAGTCTGTTTATCCAGTCACCTACTGAAGGACATCTTGGTTGCTCCCACGTTTTGGCGAATTTGGATTCTGGATGTATTTTGAGGGGAGAGTTGACAGGATTTCCTGACAGCTTGGTTGTTTTGTGAGCAGTGACTCCAAGGAGAATGCCAAGTACTTGGCCAGTACAGCAGAAAGAAAGGGATTCACGTGGGTCTTCACTTGCACAGGGAGACAGGAGATAATGCACTAGAGATAGTGACAAGAACAGTCATCACAATTGTTTACTGAGCCTTAGCTTTGTGCCAGGCTGGGATGAGTATACTGTGTGCCTTAGCCCATATAATGCAGCACTAGCCCTAGGCAGTAAATGCTGTTAATATTCTCATTTTACAAATGAGAGAACTGAAGCGAGTTGTTTACTTGCTCAAGGCCACATAGGTCTGCTCATATCTGGCTCCCAAGACAGTAAATATTTATTATATAATAATTGGGTTAATGTGAATCTTCCCTTCAAACATAAGCCACTCATAATGTGCTGACATAAATGACGTCTTTGAGTGTGTAATGTTGAAGGTGAGGGCCTAAACCAAGAGAAATGAATGTCGCCTCCTGAGGCTTCTTGGGAGGCAGTTGGCCAGCCATTTCCCCCAGCAACAACATCCCAACATGCTTTTGGCGGCATGAGTATTTTCTAATTCCCATAAAGGGTTGAGTTTGTTGCACAGGGCTCAGCACACATTAGGTGCTCCATAAACACTGGCTATCAATTCAGAGAGGTGAGGAATGCTCATGAGTTCATAAGAAAACAACTGCTTATAATCTGCAATTTTGCCTGTGCATTTTCCCTATTGATTTGACAAAAAGTATTAACTGTTTTCTATGATCCCTTTGAGTGGATACAAAAGGTGCATCATCATAGCCATCAGTGGTTCTCAAGAGCCATTCCCTGGACTAATCTGAGCCATGGCAGTTTCCACCCATATGGGGGTAATGAGAATAATCAGAACAATAC
Source organism: Pan paniscus (assembly GCF_029289425.2). Taxonomy (NCBI): domain Eukaryota; kingdom Metazoa; phylum Chordata; class Mammalia; order Primates; family Hominidae; genus Pan; species Pan paniscus. The sequence goes on along the minus strand of NC_073263.2, from coordinate 26,366,310 downwards.
AGTGAGTTTTTACAAAACAAGTTGTGTTTAACGTAAGCGCTCTCCTTTTGTGTGAGATATGTCTGTGTGTGTGTGTGTGTGTGTGAGTGCGCGCTAAAAAGGTCTTTACTATGAAATGATAATGAAAGTAGCTAGAAGTGTGCTCATTTAAGTGAGTGTATTCAGCAAAATATAAATTTGGCAACTCCATGTTGGTCTCTCCTTTTTGTACTTGCTGCTGTTGGTGAAATTTACCAATGCATGAAATCCAAACCTCAAGGTACCACTGGTCTTACATGATCATTGTAAACCCAGTTATGTGCAAGCCTCAAGTGTAGCATGTAGAATCAAATGTAGAATGATGAAAAGTTGGGATAGATGGGTCATCTTTATTACCAACCAAAATATGTGCTAATCACTTAGCCACATATGACCCTGGCCTGGGTAGGCAACATCTGGAGACAGAACAGAGAACTAACAATTCTTCACTGTGAGCAAGACCATAGTAGAGCTCTTCTCATCACACATTATCACACTCTGGGTACATACCTTGCAGAACTTTGGGCGTAAATATAGTGTCCCCAACCTCTGTGTGTGGCTAAAGGAGTTGAGTAGAAGTGAAGAGGAGGTGCGTCCTTCACAAGCCAGGGCAGGGCCTTGCACCCACACCCTGGGACCTTGCCATTCCTTCCTCTCGCATTTCATTCAGCAACATTTCAAGCCAGTATTTCAAGAGCTACAGAATGTGGACATGCTGAACCATCATGTTTTGGTTAAAATTTATTGATTATAATTGGCCGCCTAAGTCTCCTAATATAGTAAAAGAAAATTTAGAAGCAAAGTAGCACATCAGCAAAATACTCCACTTCCCTGCTTCTAGCCACCCTTGGACTATCCTTCCATTTTCTCTTTTCAAGAAGGCACATCCAGCAGGAGGGCAATAGAATCTAAAAATCCCATCAGAAGAAAAGGCTGTGGCTTTGCTCACAGTACACATTTCCTTCAAACCACACAGCATAGTACATCAGGTACAATTAAATGTAGGTCACAAGAAAAGAGAGAGATTGCAAACACATGATTCACAGTGCATTAAGTGATAGATCCCCCAGGATTGCTCCTTTGCAGAGAAAGCATGTGTTGTCAAGCTGGCCTGCAGACGTTTAACTCTTCAACTCAAGTATAAAGCATTTTGGTTGCACAAACAGTGCTCCCAAGTCATTAGTGATTCACAAAATCAATACCATACCTGATCACTGGCTCCTCTCCTCTAGTTCTTGCCCAGACACAGCGAGGGTGTCAAGACCTGAGAAGATAACTTCCTAGCATCCCTGGCCACAGTGCATTCCAACCCTGAGCTGGCAGTGCACTACCGATCTGAGCGACACTGCCCAAATCAGGGTTAATAGTCTTTATTACAAGGCCAGGCAAGAACAATCTCTTCTTTTTACAACCTGATTGAAACTCCAGGTGAACACTCCCTTTTTACTCCAAAACAATAGTGGCCCAGGCTGCTATTGTTGGAAGAAATGTGTACTGTGAGCAAAGTTCCAGCCTTTCCTTCAGATGAGATTTTTAAATTCTGTTGCCCTCCTGCTGATGTGTCTTCTTGAAAAGAGAAAATAGAAGAATAGTCCGAGGGTAGCTGGAAGCAGGGAAGCAAAGTATTTTGCTGATGCCCTTGCTACTTTGCTTCTAAGTTTTCTTTTACTATATTGGCCAATTATTCATAATTGTCCAAACTTGGAAACAACCAAGGTATCCTTCAGGAGACAAAAGGATAAAGAAACTCCACTGGCTTGATAGTTAAAAATTAGATGCCTTTAAACTGTCTTCCGGTGCTTTCAAGAAGTCCCCAAACAGTTATCTCCAGATGCCCAGAAACCAGTCCGTGAGTTCAGCCTCTCTTCTCATTGCACCTTTGGAAATGCTGGTCAACACCTCCCTGCTGGCCTTGGCCTTCAGGGCACTGGTGCCCATCTCCTGGTGCTCTGATGCGTCTGATATTCAGGCTAAGAGAGGGTCTCAGGATTCCACCAACAGGCACAGTCAACAGCTTCTCCCCATGCTGTTGCAAATGCCTGTGTCCAGTCTTACCCGAGCATCCCTGAATGGTCCAGCCGGCTTTCAGCTGTCATCTTTTGCCCATGACCTCGGTGAATCTGCCATGACAGATGTCAGTCAAAGTTGGTGCAAGGAATCAGCCAGGGATCAGTCATCCTCCCCTTTGGATGTAGGGCCCAGGCCTAGAGCAGCCAGCAAAAGGCCTTTGAGAATATTTGCAATGACATCAACAGGAAAGAACTCCAGAAGCAGATTCCTGAGGTTTTACTGAGGTCCTATTAGATTATAAACAGGTTTCAAAATTGAAATGATAATGGAGTCCTAGCGTAGACTTGTGTAGGACAAGCTCCTGTCTTTCTAAAAGAGATGCAAAGCTGGGTCTTCAACCTCTTACCTGAGAAGAGACATTGGATGGATGTAGGATTTCCATAAGCCCATTTTAAAGCTTACTATAAGTGGCACTTGCTCTCTAGGTGGTGTAGTCCAGTGGCTCAGGAAGCAGATCCTGGCACCTAACTGCCTGGCTTTGAGGGCAGGTATAGAACCTCACCGTGTGTCACCTCCCTCAGTCATACATAAGGTAATAGACGTGCTCTACCTTGTAGGGTTGTTGGGAGGATTAAGTTAGAATGTACTTGGAAGGCTCCTAACACAGTGCCTGGCACACAGTGAGTATTCATAAATACTGGATATCCTGTTGTTGGCAACTAGAGGCCTGGCCCTGCTGGGCATGAGTGAGGCGGTTAAAGTTTGCAAGGACCTGTGGGCAGCCCAGGTCTCCTGGGCTCATGACGAAGGCCTACATTCCTTTCCCATTGCTGCCCTCACATATTACCTCAAACTGTGTGGCTTAAAACAACACAAATTATTCAGCAACAATGGACTTTTGTATTTACCCAAATGAGTTGAAAACTTATATCCACACAAAAACCTGCACACAGATGTGGATAGCACTTTATTCATAATTGGCCAAACTTGGAAACAACCAAGATGTCCTTCAGTAGGTGAATGGATAAAGAAATCCAGACATTGGAATATTACTCAGCAATAAAAATATATGAGCTATCAAGCCGCGAAAAGACATGGAAGACCTTTAAATGCATATTGCTATGTTCAAGAAGGCAATATGAAAAGACTACGTACTGTATCATTCCAACTCTATGACATTCTGGAAAGGGCAGATCTATGGAGACGGTAAAAAGTTTAGTCGGGGATTAGGGAGAGGGAGGGATGAATAGGCAAGCACGGAGGATTTTAGGGCAGGGAAACTATTCTGTATGTCACTATGATGGTGGATACATGTCACTGCAGATTTGTCAAAACCCATAGAATAGACAACACCAGGGGTGAACTCCTATGCAAACTATGGATTTTGGTTAATAATAATGTATCAGTTTTAAAAACCCACTCATTTGTTCTGGGGGTCAGAAGTCTAAGGTTGGCCCACAGACCAGCATTCCTTCTTGAAGTCCAGGGAGGAATCCCCTTGATCTTCCCAGTTTCCAGAGCCTGCCAACACCCTGTGGCTCCCGGCCCCTGCTCTGTCCTCACAGCAGGCAGAGCAACATCTTCACATCTCTGTCTTTCTCCCTCTGCTTCTGCCCTCACATCTCTTACTACTGACCCTAATCCTCCTGCCTCCGCCTTGGAAAGACCTTTGTGATTATACTCAGGACCCACCCGGATCCAGAATGTCCTCCCACCTCAAGACGTCTAATCACTTCTGCAAAGCCCATTTTAACAAAAGTAACAGTCCCAGGTTCCTGGATTTAGGCCCTAGATATTTTTGGGGGTCATTATCCAGCCTGCCAGAAGGACCGAGAGAGTTGGAGGAGTCGGGTTAAGGGTTGGGGGCAGGGGGAAGATGCTAGGAGAAGAGAGAGGGAGCAGAACGGTCCCTGTCTGCTGTCCACACCATAAAGCACAGATAGCAGACTGACGGGTAGCTCAAAATCCAAAGAAAATGAAAAACTATTGCTCCATGCACTTGTGTGAATAAAACATTTCAGAAAGTAACACCTCATTACTCTGCCTCCTCCTCTCAAAAAAAATCCCAACTAAATTTATTAAAATATATATTAACAAAAAGTTTACAGCAGCTTTCTCTGTAAGAGTACATGACATATTACACTTTAATTTTACTTGTAGGCTCCAAATTTTCTGCAATAAGTATTATTAGTTTATAGTCAGAAAAAAGATATTTCTTAAAAAAAAAACACCAGAATATATGTAGAAATGAAGTAATGTTAGTGCTGACAACGGAGCTCTCTTCTCGCACACAGAACCGCAGACTAAATATTATCTTTGTGTTGTATGTCCCTCCCATCTTTCTTTCTTTCTTTGATATTTCCATGAACTACCTTCGCCCTCTGTTAAAATGGAAGTTTAGAGTGAATTTTAAAAGGGGAAAGGAGGGATGTGTTGTGATTTTTCATAGTCTCCTCCCTCTCCTTAAATAGCAACATGGTATTATTTTAATGGAGAACTAATTATTAAAATGTGCTTTTGAGCCAGCGTGCATCACATGGCATGTACAAGAATGTTTGTCATGGTTTTAGTCACAATAGCCAAAACCAGAAAACAACCCAATGTGGATCGATAAGAAATAGATGGAAAAATGGCAGCATATTTGTTGTGGTCTGAATGTTTACCCCCAAAATTTCTATGTTGAAACTTAATCCCCAGTGTAGTAGCATTGAGAACCGGGTTTTGGGGAGGTGATTAGGTCTTGAGAGCTCTACCCTCTTGAATAGGATGAGTGCCCGTAGGAGCTTGTTTGCTCCTTCTGCCAGTAAGGACACAGGAAGAAGGTGCCATCTGTAAGGAATGAGCCCTCACCAGACACTGAATCTGCTGGCACCATAATCTTGAACTTCCCAGTCTCCAGAACTGTGAGCAGTAAATTTCTTTGGCTTACAAATCACCCAGTCTGATGTATTTTGTTATAGCAGCCTGAACGAACTAACACAATAGTCCTACGATAGAATTCCATACAGCAATGAAAAAGATTAAACTACTGCTCCTTGCACCAAATGAATATGTCTCATTAACATAATGTTGAGTGAAAGAAGCCAGACATGAAAGTGTACATACTGTATGATTCCATTCATATAGCGTTCAAAAACAGACAAACCTAATCTGTTATATTAGAATTCAGAATAGTGGTTTCTTTTCAGAGGATAATTATTGGGAGTGGGCAAGAGGAAGGCTTTGGGGTACTGGTAATGTTCTATTTCTCAAGATGGATAGTTGGTACATAGATATATCTATCTGATATATCTTCATGGTACTGTATACTTGTGAAATATGCACTTGTCTATATGTAGGTTATACAGTTATAAAATTTACTGTCAGATGAAGAGATCAATAAAATCAAACTTTAATTTGGGATTATAGTGTATTCTTAGGTGTGTTATAGACCCTTGGCTGGACAGACTAAAGCATGGTCAGTCTATGGTTCAGATTACTGCACCAATTAATCAGATCTATGGAAACTGGGTAATAATCATTAACATAAGCAAGAAAGAAGCTGACTGGTAAAATTTCAATACAGACACCATGTGCTGTGCAGTACTGGCTCAGTTTATGACTTGCTCCAGCCAGTAATCTGTGACAGTCTCATGATTTACAAATACAGTTACAAGAAGGGGCTAATAAATGTGCCCTCAGGGTTTAAGTTGGCAAAGATGCCATGCGTGATTAAGACAGGCACCGAGCCTTTCTCACATAAAACAGTCATCGTTACTATAGGTTGTGAAAATGCCAGATCATGCTTGAAGGTTTACAACTTCTTGCTGAAGTTATTTAAAAAAGTGACAAAAAAGGTAAGTGATGAAAAGGCAATAAATGTCACACTTCTGAGGGCATCTGCGGCAGTATCCTGTCATGGGCGGTGAATACATCGAGAAGACAGCTTTGCAGACAGCTACTCTATGGCCCTTGTTACTGAGGCTGTGCAAAACGTCCCCATTGGCTCACCCAGTTCCAAGCTGTGGTGAATCCCGACCTCCAGACCTGGAGTTGGTGTGCCTGGTGTCCCAACTCACTTTTCCTCTCAGAAATGCCCATTTGGTGAAGTTCAGAGGGATGCCCATCACAGGACACCACATGAGATCCAGGCCTGGTCAACTGATCCACTCTTTCCCTTTAGCTGCCATTGTTGGTTGTGAGCAGGGGGCACAGCCCAGGCTGGGCCAGAGTTCTCCATGGGAATTCCACTCACAAGTTAAGAATACAGTCTTAGAATGCAAGCCCAGGGCTGCCTGAGGCCACTTTCCATGACTGCCTGGAAGAAACTTGTCTGGGTTAGAGAAGTTTGAAGCACACAGACACAGAGAAGCAAAGACAAGCAGAAATAAATCAGGGCAGGGCTGACTGCCAGCCACCTGTTTCCTGTAGCTTCTCCTTCTTTTATGTGAACCACTCCAGATCTTTCCTAGTCATGCCAGACAACAAAATGCCTTTTTTTCTTAAACTAGTTTGAATTGGATTTCTGCTCCCTGGCAACAAAAGTCCTAACAAATAAACCAATGAACATAGAATCCGGAGTACAGGGAAGTTACAAGTAATCATTCCAAGGGGGAGTGGGGACAGAACTGTGAACACAGTTGCTGTTACCAACAGTGGAGCTGAGTGTCCACATCAGTGTTAGCAGCTAACTCCTGGGATCTCCCCAGTGACGGTATCCAAGCCCCAGGTGTAACTTGCCTCAGTTTCCTCCTTTGACTCCTCCCAGGTTTTACAAATTTTTTTACAAAAATCTGTATACCTCTGCCATTCACCTCAATACTTTTTTCTCTCCTCCAACACTCAGCTCTTTTTTAAAAAAAATTCTCAAACACATTAACAACTGAATTAAAAAGTCTCACCCCTTTAAGCTCCGTGAAGTCAGGGCCATGTCAGTGTTATTGGCTAGAATAGTGTCTGGCTAGCCCTATGCATTCGCTTTCCCTAAACTGCAATGCCAGTGTGAGGTGCCTAAAATTTTGCCACGTAGGTTGAGCTATATTATGCCAAAACTACGACATGTTTGTTAAGTGACTGTTCATTTTTCATCGCTTCATTCTAGAATTCTTTGATGCATCATGTAGAGAGAAGAAGATTACATCCCTTCATGACAGCATTTGCTGCCTGGTATTATTGTTGATTTGTGTGTGTGTCACTACCAGACTGTGCACACTTGCATGCAGAGACCGTGTCTTACTGAATTTCTACGCCCAGCCCTTAGCCTGGTTCTTGGGACACACACGTGTCTGATGCCTCCCCACCATGAACAAGCCACTCTGAAAACTCCATAGAACCTTGCTTCTCAAAGTGTGATCTGTGAACCAGCAGCAGCAGCAGCATCACTGGGGAAGAGGCTTGCAAATGCAGAAGGTAGGCCCACCCCAAGAACTACTGAGCAGAATCTGTCAAGGTAAAAAGTTCAGACTATTCTGGAGGTAGCAGGAGGTCTTGGACATCATGGAATAGATGTGCCAAATCGAGGAGGTTGGGAAAGGGAGAGGCAGGTGGGTACCAGAAATGCAGGTGAGAGGGGATGAGGCCTCAACCAGGGAGCTGAGGATGATGAGAAGTGGCATGCAGGGAGAGCTGGAGTGACCTTGCAGAGCCAGAAACTGATTGATGGAAGAAGGGAAGGAGAAGCGGGAAGAAAGTCAAGGGTGATTGAGGCTCCCAATCTGTTGGGCTGGGATAGAGAAGACGTGAGCACCAGGGGAAGGCAGGCTGGTCAGCTGATGATGCCCCTGTAGGGTCCCTTGCCTGCAGACCATCTCCATTCATACAAGAGCCCCTGGGCAAGTGGAAGAAAAGCAGTGGGAAAACCTTCACCTCTGACAGGGCAAGACAAGACTATCACACTTTTTCCTTATCCCATCTTTAAACTGGAGGATCATCTTGGAACTTAAGATCTATGTGGTGCTCTGGCTTTTATATCCAGAGGAGGCATGGGATCATAAAAGCAGACAGCTATCAGGTTCTTCATCTTAGAATCCATTGATGTGGCAAAATGAAAAAATAAATTAATAGTGCCACTTCAGTATCTAAATGAATTGGGGTTTGGCCAATGTCTGCAGGAAGCTTCTACAAGAACTCAGTAAATGATTTCCATTTGAAAACACAGCTCAAAGAGCGCTTAATAAGTGCAATTTGGTGATGATAATGATGATCCACAGAGCAGCAGCATCTATCCAGTTAAGCAAATGTTCCTGGGGAACAGTGATAATGAACCAGGTCCAGGACCATGGGCAATTCTAAAAAAGCGTGCGGGGCATTTTGTTGTTTTAAAGATCTGCTTCCCTAACCTGTCCACCCCGCATCCCTGCTGCTAATCGTGAATATCATCCTAAGCAATTCTTTTGGCCCTGAATGTAGTGGTTTAGGTAAAGGCGTGGAAAAGCCAGGACTGTAGAGACTGGAGCTCCCCAGGGAAACCACAGGAACGAAATAGGTCACAGGGCTCCAGGCAGCGCTCCCCTGCCCCGCCCGGTGCAAGCCCGGGGCCGCCGGCTGGGGTGGGGCGCGCAGCGCGGCAGGCAGGCAGGGCTACCGTGCAGTTCTCAGCCTCCTGGCTCCTTCGCCCCTCGCCCCGCGCCCCTGGGCCGCCCTCGCCTGCCCGCACCCTAGAGCAGCCCTGACCCGTGGGGGCGCGCGCGGCCTCCCGGGGATCCCGCGGGCGGGCGGGCGGCCGGGCGCGCGCGGGGCGGGGGCGGCGCGCGCGCGGGGAGCGTGTGGGCCGGGCGGGCGCGGCGGGGAAAGCTGGGCGCGCGAGCCGAGGCTGCTGCTCACCTGCAGCCGCGCCGCTCACCTGCCGCGGAGTGCGCGCCCCGCGCCCTCCCGGCCCGCTCCGGAGCCCGGCCGCCCCCCCCTTGCCACAGCGGGCAACTGCGCCGACATGCGACACGAGTAGCCCACGCGCTTCGGAAGCACCGGAGGAGCCCCCTCGGCCTGGGCGAGCCAAGGTGACCCCCTCGATGACCCCCCCGCCCCCGCCGGCCGCCTGTCCCCGCACCCTGTCTGTCCCCCTCGCGTCCGACTCCCGTCCCCGCCGCCAGGGGATCGGCAGCAGTGCATGGGCATCTGTCTGTCTGTCTGTCTCGGTACTTCCATTGCACACACCTCCCTCTCGTGGCCCTCCCGACTGCCCCGTGCGCACGGGGGGAGTCTGGAGCCCCTCTTTGTTCCGGTCGGGGGTGCGTTTGAGGATGTGCACGCGCGCGGGGGATGCGTTTGGAGGGTGGGAGTTCGATGGAAATAGGCGATTTAAATATTCCATCGAGGATGGCGGCCCCTGGCTCGAGACCTGCCGCTGCCGCGTGGTTTTCTCGGCAGCAGCCCAGATGTCAAACAGTTGTTCGTTTTCAGCATGCAAGATGTGATTTTCCAATGTGCATTCCCAGCGCTGTTGCAAACAGAACGCCGCGAGTCCGTGTGTGCCTGCCTCGCTCACGCTGGTGTTTTGAAGTCCTACCCTGTGTTTTCCCCAATGCCAAACGGCATTTTTGTTGTGGGGTTTAAACCACAGAGACTTTGGCTTTTGTTTCATTTCCCAACAGTTCCTCATTCCCGAAGCTTGTGGCATTTGGTACTGGTATCTGAGCAGGGGCTGGCTTTCTGTTTGTCTGTGTGTTTTTTGCATGATCTTGGATTGTCACCCTGCTGTATTTAAACATTAAAAAGCCTGTCTTTTCGTTGAAGAGGACAGGGGTTAAAATGAACGAAGACCTGAAGGTCAATTTAAGCGGGCTGCCTCGGGATTATTTAGATGCCGCTGCTGCGGAGAACATCTCGGCTGCCGTCTCCTCCCGGGTTCCTGCCGTAGAGCCAGAGCCTGAGCTCGTAGTCAACCCCTGGGACATTGTCTTGTGTACCTCGGGAACCCTCATCTCCTGTGAAAATGCCATTGTGGTCCTTATCATCTTCCACAACCCCAGCCTGCGAGCACCCATGTTCCTGCTGATAGGCAGCCTGGCTCTTGCAGACCTGCTGGCCGGCATTGGACTCATCACCAATTTTGTTTTTGCCTACCTGCTTCAGTCAGAAGCCACCAAGCTGGTCACGATCGGCCTCATTGTCGCCTCTTTCTCTGCCTCTGTCTGCAGCTTGCTGGCTATCACTGTTGACCGCTACCTCTCACTGTACTACGCTCTGACGTACCATTCGGAGAGGACGGTCACGTTTACCTATGTCATGCTCGTCATGCTCTGGGGGACCTCCATCTGCCTGGGGCTGCTGCCCGTCATGGGCTGGAACTGCCTCCGAGACGAGTCCACCTGCAGCGTGGTCAGACCGCTCACCAAGAACAACGCGGCCATCCTCTCGGTGTCCTTCCTCTTCATGTTTGCGCTCATGCTTCAGCTCTACATCCAGATCTGTAAGATTGTGATGAGGCACGCCCATCAGATAGCCCTGCAGCACCACTTCCTGGCCACGTCGCACTATGTGACCACCCGGAAAGGGGTCTCCACCCTGGCTATCATCCTGGGGACGTTTGCTGCTTGCTGGATGCCTTTCACCCTCTATTCCTTGATAGCAGATTACACCTACCCCTCCATCTATACCTACGCCACCCTCCTGCCCGCCACCTACAATTCCATCATCAACCCTGTCATATATGCTTTCAGAAACCAAGAGATCCAGAAAGCGCTCTGTCTCATTTGCTGCGGCTGCATCCCGTCCAGTCTCGCCCAGAGAGCGCGCTCGCCCAGTGATGTGTAGCACCCTTGCACCCAGGAGGACTCTGCATTTACCAAGCACTTCCACTGCCTGGCCAAGGTTTGAGATGCTTCCCTTGAATTCCTTGCATTGGATTCCCTCTCAAGCCACAGGAGCACTTAGCATTCGTGAAACAATGACATCGTTCAGATGAGTTAAGTGATTGAAGTGAAAATAATGTTACCAGTGTTTTCACCATTAAAAAAAAATTGTTGAGCTCTCCACTCAATATTATTTTGTTTTGCTTGGGGGCAAGGGTTTCCTTTTATACTTTGTTTGGAGGGCTGACTGGGGGTAGGAAAGGAAGGGATATGATACGCCCATGATGTTATTAGAAGTAAATGAGTTTCAGAGTTTTTACATGGACTTTAAAATAAATTTGAGTGATTGAGGAAAATTGAGAAAGACTTACTTTTTCCAGACTATTTTTTTTTACATGATGGTAGATTTTTTAATGCTGCATGTATGTAAGAGAATATGACCCCTTTCAATCCAATACAAACAGTTTACATAATTGTGTTTGGAAGGGACCTCATTTGCTAACATGAACTCAGTAATGTCACCGACACTGAAACCGTGAACCCATTCTTATCCATTCTTTCTTTCCTTTCGGCAATTACTCTTCACAAGAATTCCTTCGGTATTTCTATAAATGTTGCAACTCCTTCTGCATGGTCGACTGTGTTAGCTAGGCCACTTGTTTCAAATGTTGCCATGTCAATCTAGATTCCAATGGGTCATTTTTCAATATAGTTTTTCAATATGTACTTTCTAAAATGAATCCTGAAGTAGGTTTTGATCTTCATATGAAGTAGGATTGATTAGATCCACCATTGTAGTTTCTTAAGCTATTGTCTGATTGTTTTCAGAAAACAAAAGGAAAAAATATTAGCAATTGAAAGTAGATTAAATTTATTTTAATATATTCTGAAAAAAACTAATGTGACATCATGAAATGAAAAAAATCACCTTTCCTCTCTCTCTGAGAATATACTAATGGTTATTCTTGATTGAGATAATTAGAATAAATATTATAGGCCAAGTTTTTCTGGTTCATACTGTCTGTGGTGCATAATGCATTTGAAACAGGCAGTCCCCTATTTTAATGATTAGGTTTGTTTGTCAGTGCACAGCGTCCGTCTATGACTGTGATATATACCAGCTATATCCTGTAAGGTCATAAACAGAATGACCATTGGCTGTTGATGAAAAGTTAAGTTTGAAATCTTTTAACTCCTTTTCACCAAAAACCAATTTATACACAATAAAAATCATATTGCCTGTTTTCAGAGAACAAGAATGTAGTCAGGCAATTGCAAAGAAGAATTCACTTTAAACACATTGTAAAATCGATGTGTCTCAGGTTTCTTTTCTGTTCATGCAGACAAATGTAGACGCAGGTACCTTCCCTCCATTTGCAATGGATTTATAGTTATGTCTATATAATCAGTGGAAAAAATTCTTGGCAGCACATTAATTTAGCCCATTCAGATGGCAGCAAAAGCAGTATTTCAGGGTCACTGGGGAATCATTTGTAATAAATTAACCTCATCTGTTTGTCCCAGATGTGATGCCCAGGGTGGTCTCAAGACCATTCTGGGAGCCTGCATGCTGATGCCTTCTCTCCAGAGCCTCTTCTAATGCAGCACACGTGTGAAAAAATCCTCTACTTGAATCTGTGTCTCCTCCCTGAGGTTACTTATGGAAGCAGGAGAGGGACTGAAATACTTAAGAAGTGGGAAAGAATTTTCAATACATATCACTGTATGATCAATCTAATAAAACTGATGCCTTTAAAACATTTCTTTTGAACATTTGATGGAGTTAGTAGGTTGAACATGATGAGTCTGTTCGTTTTTAATTAATTAGAATTGAATAGCATCACCGTAGGAGACTTGACAAAGGTAAGTTGGTTTTGAGAGGGGCTAGGAAATATCCATAATGAGGTTTTAAAGGAATAAATGATGATTTTATAAAAATAGTGGCTCCATTTGCATATCTCCAATAGTCAGAATTATAATGAGAATAATATGTACTTGTTGTGACCACGTGTGTGCCAGGCCCCATGCTGCGTGTTTTACTATAATCACAAAACTACTACTTTTATAGGTGAGAAAACTAAGACTAAGAGAGGCGGGGATAAAAAATGTGCCCGAGGCCACAAAGCACAAGGATAGAGTCAGAATTTGAAGCCAGGTTTTCCAAAGTCTAAGTCTTGCTCCTTCCCTGTACCTTGCAAGCTTTCATCCCTCAGTGGATACCAGGGCTGAGGAAACTGATTTGTAACATGTTCCTGTCACAGAGTTTTGGCTCTACATTTAAGACATAAAACTTGGCCTGGCGCAGTGGCTCACGCCTGTAATCCCAGCACTTTGGGGGGCCAAGGCAGGTGGATCACCTGAGGTCAGGAGTTTGAAACCAGCCTGACCAATATGGCAAAACCCTGTCTCTACTAAAAATAAAATTTAGCCGGGCGTGGTGGCGGGTGCCTGTAATCCCAGCTACTCAGGAGGCTGAGGCAGGAGAACCGCTTGAAGACAGGAGGCGGAGGTAGCAGTGAACAAAGATCGCACCACTGCACTCCAGCCTGGGTGACAGAGCAAGACTCCGTCTCAAAAAAAAAAAAAGACATAAAATTTCCTGTTTAAAACTACACTAGTTACGTGGTTGCTTTTGGCCCATGTTTTTAAAACATATAGTTTCAGCTAAGAGATTTTTCAGTTCAACTAACAACATGCTCTTACCGTTTAAATTGTGAAAAATGTTGGATATTTATGTGGTTTTCTACAAGGTTTCTTTTTTCCCGTGGAGCTAATTATTTTTAAATGTGCACACATCTCAATGTACATATGTGTATGTATGTATTTATGCATACGTATACCCAATAATATTAACTTTGCAACAGGACCAAAGACCTCATGGAAAACTGTCTTATTTCCAACAGTCCTGAGGTAGCAGGTAATCTTTTACTCCACATAATTAAAATTTCTAGCTACCAAGGAATTGATATTTTTCCAGTAGAAACAGTTATCCTTGTAACTAGGACAGTTCCATTACTTTACCAGAATCCTGAATTAGTCAAAACTAGTCATCGAAGTTATGACTATCTGGGGTTTTGTTTCCTTTTATTCCTTTAACTCTGTATTTCTTTCTATCAGTGAAGTTTGTTTTTAAAGGTACCTGGGGCGGGGAAGCAGGGTGGAGGTAGAGCCCCTCCTTGCCTGGAGCCTACAGTAAGGAGCCAGGTTCAGGAGGAGTGGATTCCTTGGTTGACTTGGCCATGCAGAAATAGTCTTAGACTCCCCCAGGATTTAAAATAGGATTGAAACAAGAAGTTTCAAAGAGCAGATGAGGAATAGAGATACTTAGTGCCAATAAAAGTATCGTGGAGACTTCTTCGGCTTTTTTAAAAAAAATGCTTAATCCATTATTAAAATAATGATTGACTTTATTTTATAGTAATATATGATAATATGAAGTTAGGATGACTTGCCATTTCAGATTTAAAATACATATTAATTAAGTGACTACTATGTTGTGATTTTGAATAATGTTTAAGTTTCTATATTGATTGTATGCCTGGTATAATAAAGGAAAAGACTGCCTTATTGTCCCCTTTAAAATTTGTCATAATTATTGAATGTTTCGATATATGGTTAGGACTTCTGTTTAGAATTCTAAGAATCACAAACTAATAGGTTTATACATCACGGCTTGAATTCACAGACAAATCTGTCTTCTAAAAAAATTACAGGCCGGGCGCAGTGGCTCATGCCTGTAATCCCAGCATTTTGGGAGGCCGAGGTGGGCAGATCACGAGGTCAGGAGATCAAGACCATCCTGGCTAACATGGTGAAACCCCTTCTCTACTAAAAATACAAAAAATTAGCCGGGTGTGGTGGCGGGGGCCTGTAGTCCCAGCTACTCAGGAGGGTGAGGCAGGAGAATGGCGTGAACCTGGGAGGCGGAGCTTGCAGTGAGCCGAGATTGTGCCACTGCACTCCAGCCTGGGGGACACAGCAAGACTCCATCTCAAAAAAAAAAAAAAAAAAATTACAGAAAAAAATATTGGTAATTTTGGCTAGAGCTCCTCAAACTTTAACTATTTGAAGAGTATACAAATCACCTGAGAATCTTGTTAAAATGCAAATTCTGCTTCAGTCAGTCTGGGGCATGGCTGAATTTCCAACAAGCTCCCGTGATGCTGATGCTGACGGTCTACAGACAACACTGATTCACAATGATACGTGTCACACTTTTAATATAACGTATAAATACATATATATAACATATAAATATAACATATAAAAATATATATTTGAATATATATAGCATGTACCTATAACGTATAAATAATATATATTTGAAGTGTTTATTTTTGTCAGAGGTTAATAACTAGTCTGTATTCAATGGAGATGAACTTTGAACTTTTCCTACAGCTTCTCAGGGTCTAATAAAGACCCATAAATGTATTTTTTCCATGTTAATGAACTAACTTTTTAAAATCCTAATGTTCATTATCTTAATTTAGTTCTTTCAGAAGCTTTATGTAGATGCAATGTGTTTCTCTAGGTGTGTGTATGTATACCTGACAACAAAGGTTTTCACCTCCACCTCAAGGACAGTTTTCTTTAGGACATGAGTGGCTTATGTCTGGGGGCTGCATGTGTCTGCACGAATTTATCTTGAGATGATTGAGATGAAAACCTTTGTTCTCTGAGTTCTAAAATTCAACTGAACTTATTCCAAAGCAACCTTTTCTAGACAGGTACATCAGAGAAATTTAAAAATAGCTCACCTTCATTTGACACTTATCTGTAGCCTTTTATTTTTCAGCATCAAAAATACTATTAATGTTAATAGTTACCCTGGTCACAGGTACTCTGCTACCTTTCTGCCCAAGGAAGTGAGAACATTTTTTAATCCAATAGAAGCATGTTAAAGTACATAGTTAAAGTAGATTTTAATATATAACTTATATATGTCCACTGTGTAAGATACTTACAGAAGACATCTAGGAATTTTTTAATCATAAAAAATTCCAATACTAACATCAAGCATAAGTGAACAAATTTCAATTGAAAATAAGTTTGGGACATAAATAAAAACATTTACTAGGGCACAGATTCCCTTGGTAGTTGACTATTTGAACAGACAGTTACCAACAGAATATTTTAAAAGGCAAAAGAGCATCTTATGGAATTCTCTCTATGGCTTGGATTTGCATTTCTCACCAAACAACATATTTTGAATATACGGGATTCTTATATGGGTTGACGAAAATACAAACCTTCCACATATGGAGAAATGAAGGCCTGTCTTTTACAGATATATGTGGTTACTGGGATCAAACCTAAGGGAAAATGTGTTCTGATCCAACTATATCCTTACTCCTTCCTAGATCCTTTTGAAGCATGAACAAATTTACTCTGGGATTCTATAGAGTCTAATAATTGGAAGAAAACATATGAAGTAGAATTTTCTATATCAAATCTAAATCACCTAAGTCAAGATCTCTTTGGAAACTGAAGTTGTATACTTTTTTCTCAGTGCCTTGCAGTGTTTTGATATTGCAAATCTTGATCTTTCTTATTATATTGTAATTCTATTTTTGTCTTGGCCAAGCCCCTGGAGGTACAGAGAACCCCTTAATCCCAGCTCAACACTGATATATTGAAAATATTCATTAAACAATATTGTTCTCTTCTTCTTCAAATAAAACTCTAAATTATTTATGTCATATGTTTCTGATTTTATTTTATATCCTTTTGATCATTTTCCTGATCCCTTTTTCCATATCATTTACCATTTCTCTGCATACCTTTTCATATCTAGTGATCAGAATGAGGATACAATAATCTACTAAATGGAGCAGAATGATGGATTATTCTCTGCTTCTGGTTACTGGATGGCAGTGGTTCTTTAAGTATGAGCCCTCACCAGCAGCACCAGCATCTCTTGGGAACGTGTTAAAAATGCAGTCACCCAAGATTTACTGCTGAAAACTCAGGGTATGAGGCCCAGCAATATGAGTTATAATAAGCCCTCCAAGTTGATTCTGATGCATGCTAGAGTTTGAGAACCATGCCATATAGCTTTGACTGAATCCTAAAGTCTTCCTGACATTACTAATAACGTTAATATCTCGGCAGTACTAGGACCTCTCAGCATTTTTTGCTATGTCTATGCAAGGCAGTCTTCACATTGTACTGTAGCAAATTATAGATGATTTTTGTTTGTAGATGTGCTGCCTTGCACTGATTTCACTGGAACTTGTTGCTCTTTTCAAGGTTATTTTCTAATTCATCAAATTCAATTAAACTTCTGCCCCTTCTGTTAAAGTCATATCACTGTCATGTGCCTCAGACAGAAAGACAATTCAGTGAGAAGAAAAAAACCCAATCAGACCTCTTTTTTGGCATCATGGAGATAAGTCTTCCTGTTCGTATTTGTTACTATCTGTAAATTGCCCCGAATATTCCACAGTTGCAGCCTCAACCATCCAGCAGTGCATCAACTGTCCATCCCTTCCCCCATCTGTGGTCTGTGGTTGTGCATAGACACACACACACATATGCATGCGTACAATCACACCCTTTACCTTCCTCTCTCATACTTCCACACCCTTCCATTGTCCTTCTACAATCCCAGACCAGAAATCTTCAGTGAGGAAGTCCAGAGAACTAAGGCAGTTGATTGAGGGTCTCATTTTAGGCTAGTTTTGTGGTGTTGATAGGCACAGCTTTGGCAAGCCTAGGTCAGGATGAAAACACTTCCGTGATTCCAGACCGAGGACAGTTTCTATGATACAGGTTGGTTTACATCTCACCCCACTTCACACTAACCTCAAGATGCTGTGATTCATAGTCCAGAAAGTTCAATAAATAAGAGCAATAAACACATTTTACATAGGAGTTTTCTTAATTCTAGGGATTGACTTGAGGCTAGAACTATGAAATAGTTGCATCTACTGACAGCACAGAGGGATGTCATTTTTTCTCTTTTTTCTTTTTTTTTTTTAAGACAAAGTCTTGCTCTGTTGCCCAGGCTGGAGTGCAGTGGCACAATCTTGGCTCACTGCAACCTCCATCTACCAGGTTCAAATGATTCTCCTGCCTCAGCTTCCTGAGTAGCTGGGACTACAGGCGTGCGCCACCACATCCAGCTAATTTTTTTTTTTTCTGCATTTTTAGTAGAAACGAGGTTTCACCTTGTTGGCCCGGCTGGTCTCAAACTCCTGACCTCAAATGATCCATCTGCCTCGGCCTCCCAAAGTGCTGGGATTACAGGCATGAGCCACCACACCCGGCCTAGGATGTCATTTTCATGAGTGCTCTTTAACCTTTCAAATTACTAAATCAATTCTGTCAATTTTCTTTAGGAATATTTGAAGCTAAGAAAACATAGTTTAAGTGCCCAAAAATGTTTCTTACTAAACACACTCTCTTTTTAAGTTCAAGATCCAGTTTAAGAAGCAGCAAATCCCACAATACAGGCTACAGAGAGGTTTTTCACCTATTAATGAAGACTATAAATCAGATATGGTGGCTCGTGCCTCTAATTCCAGCTTTTTGGGAGGCCAAGATGGGAGGATAGCTTGAGGTCAGGAGTTCAAGAACAGACTGGGCAATAAAGCAAGACCCCATCTCTACAAAAAATTAAAAAATTAGCCAGGCATGGTGGTGTGTGCCTGTAGTCTTAGCTACTTGGGACTTAGGTGAAAGCTCTGAATGGGCTTTGGGACAGAGGTGGCTACTCTCCCAGCCCAATGACCCAATATTTTTCAGATGTAGATGCATTTTCCCTTGAGACTTTTGAGATGTCTCAAGTGAGGATCTAGCTATTTCTGAAACACCTCAATCCAGAGGTGATGATAACTAAAGTAACTAAAAAGACTGAGGTTTTGCTCTCCTAAGCCCTAATCCAGGAGCTAAAAGCCATGAGACGTGCCCAATGGGCCTTGTGTCCCCTCCTGTTTGCATTCCTCTTGAAGTTTGTCACAGGGATGAAGGTTTCCTCCCCACCCTCGCACTCCAGAGAACGGAACACAAACAAACCGTGCCCAGATGGTGAAAAAGCAAAGCTGCCCAGGGCTGTGGGCAGCCTATTTCAAGCTGTTCTTATGAAAAAGTCTTCACTCTGCATAAGGTAATTGTTTCAGTCCAGGAACACTTGACAAACCCTGACAGTACTTCCCAGATAATATGCTTTGAAGCTTATCCACTCTAACCAGCTTACTGTTCATATGAAGACAGTTTCTCCCACTTTTAGACATTTTCCCCCGTCTAGTTACTAGCTGGCTCTCAGGGACTCATTCCAGGATGTCTGGAGAGGTTGAAGAGGTTTGGAAAAGAAAACCTGATGGCTACAGGGTGCCTCCCTCGACCTGCAGACCTTGATGGAATGACATGGCTTGAACAAGCAATGTTGATGACAGATGCCATTGTGATGTAAACTGACAGTTCCATAGTCTTTTTATTTATTTACTTATTTAATATTTTTAGAGATGGGGTCTTGCTCTGACACCCAGGCTGGAGTGGAGTAATGTGATCATAGCTTACTGCAGCCTCATGCTCCCAGGCTCAAGCAATTCTCCTCCCAAGTAGCTAAGACTACAGGCACACACCACCATGCCTGGCTAATTTTTTTATTTTTTGTAGAGATGGGGTCTTGCTATGTTGCCCAGTCTGTTCTTGAACTCCTGGCCTCAAGCTATCCTCCCATCTTGGCCTCCAAAATGCTTGAATTAGAGGCATGAGCCACCATATCTGATTTATAGTCTTCATTAGTAAAAAGATTAAGAACTCTTGCTCTAGACTTAGGCTGCCTGGGTTCATTTCCCATCTCTGTCACTTTCTACTTGACTAGCCTTGGGCAAGTTACTTAACTTCTCTGAGGCTCCATGTGTTGGTTTGCTAAAATGAGCATGCTGCAAGAACCTTCCTCATGGTATTGGCTGAGATAAGACATACGGACGGTTTTATATAGTATTTGGCACATATCTACTTGGATGCTACTTTCCAGTAGTATTATTATCACTACTGTTGCTGCATTGGTATTATTATTACTGTTACTTACCCAAAACCTGTCAATTACTAATATTGCTTCCACTAGTTAGTGAGGTAGAAACCCAGATAAAAGCTTTACATACATAATCTCATGTAATCTTTTCAGCCGTGCTATGAGGTCTGCATTGATATTCTCCATTACAAATAAGGAAACTGATACACAGAGAGGTTGATTGGCTGCCTAAAACCACACAGCCTTTATGTAGCTCACCGTGAACTCTTAGAAACAAGCAATGCCTGCTAAGAAATCCCAAGTCAAACCAGCCTTTGCATAAAAAGGTAAGAGGAGTCTTCAAAGGCAGCCCAAGCTCAGCTCGAGAGGCGTGGCCCAGACACACCCAGGCACTCGGGGTTAGGGGTGGGGGGCGGCGGGGCCCGCCTTGTGGGCTCTGGAAGGCAGACTCCCTGGAGACAAATGGGATGCTGGTGGATCTCAAAGGGCAGACTGGACCTAGGTAAGTGTAAAGAAGACTGAAGAGTTTTCTGGGAGAAGTAACTGTGATGGGATTCAAAGGAGTGAAGAGGAAGTGACTTTAGCTTATTTGAAATGGGGCAAAATTGACATTTTTTTTAAATGACATTTTAATTTGAACCAATTCTCAAAAAAAATCCTGCAAACTATATTTATATGAATTTCAGTTTAATCACTAAAAGCTCACATTTAGGTGCTTTGTAAACTTTATAAATGTAAGATTTTAAAAAATGTATTCATGTTTATTGAAATCCATCAAAGCATGTGTTCCAAAAAAGAACTTAGAGATGAAAAGTTTGCAGTTGTATAGACATGGATTTACACAAATAAAAAATATTTATTTTTAAAAGTCAGCTATTTTATGTGTACTTTTCAACATAAAACATAACATGCTCAGAATTTTTCATTTTAAATAAACCTGTTAGATGTACTGGTAGCGTCCAGATTCTTAAGCTGGAAAGGACTTTGCAAGCATTCATTTCACTGACCAGGAAGCCCAGGCCCTGGGCAAGCTCTGACCTGGCAAAGTCATTAGCCAGGGAGCGGCAGACCCAGAACGTGAACCTGGAGTCGTGATTCCTTGTCCAGAACTTTGTTCTTGGGCAGAATTTCATTGACAAGGAAAAGCTTGAAATGTGAAAGACTTTGTCTAGTATTTGCTTTCTAGGTTCGAATAATTTTTTTCTTTTCTTTTTTTTTTCTTCTTCAGATGGAGTCTCGCTGTCACCCAGACTCGAGTGCAGTGGCGCAATCTTGGCTTACTACAACCTCCGCCTCCCGGGTTCAAGCGATTTTCCTGCCTCAGCTTCCCGAGTAGCTGGGACTACAGGTGCGCGCCACCACACCCAGCCTTAAGTTTGAATAATTTGTAATTACTACTGGCTATAAGAAATCCTTGTTATAGTTGAATAATAATTATCACTATAAGGGCTAACACTCTGCACTCAATTTGTTTCAGGGGCCATACTAACGACGTTATGTGTATTGACTTATTTATTCTCCACATCCACAAAGATGATATTTGGTAGTATTAATTCTACTATTTAAAAGGAGAGTGTTCACACATGCAAATTGAGAGTGATTCTTATAACCCTTCTTTTGTGTCTCCTAATCCTGTGTTGTACACATCCCTGGAGCTTAACACACTTTCACTATGTCTGGGCCAAAACTCTTCAACAATTTATTGGCTTAATAATCAAGGTTGCATTTCAGAAGCCATTGCATTTAAATACAGATTGTATTATGTTTTTGTGCCTAACATATCAGTACAAAATTTGACAGACACAGTAGTCATTGTGATTCTTTGTCATATCTGGCAAGCTATGAAGAGGGGTAGGCAAAAGTCCAGAACCCGTCTCTATCCTGCCAGAGTGTGTAGCCCTTGCCAGACCTCACCAGTGTGTCTTGTGTCTTTCTCGCATTTTTGAGAAGGGGCAGGGAAACTCCACACATGGCAGAGTGATGAGCTTGTGGAAATAATAATGACACAACTAGATTAATGTGTGCAAATACACAGTTAGATGGAAGAAATGAGACCTGGTGTTCAGATGAGTAGGATGCCACAGTTAACATTAACCAGTTGTACATTTCAAAATAACTAGAAGAGAATACTTGAAGTGTTCCTAGCATAAAGAAAAGATAAATGTTTAGGTGATGGATATGCCAGTTACCATGATTTGATTTTATGAATGTATGAAATTATCACATGCATCCCTAAAATAGGTACATATATTTTTATCAATAAAGAATTAAAAAATAAAATGAATGACAAAAAGTAATGACACTATATTTAAAAGTCACAGCAAACAGCACAATGTATTGAGTATTTGCTGTTCCAGGCACTGTCATAGGCGTTTTACATAAGTGAATTCTTTTCATCTTTACAATGACACAGTGACATTTAGGTACTTTTATTATCTCCCTCTCACAGATGAGGAAATTAGGGATTGAAAGACGAAGTAACATGCCACGATATCCCACCTGTTAAGTGGCTGGTCCATCCAAGCCTGCAACCTCCCTCTTTACTACTAGACACACTTGCTTCCTGTCTGTCCTTGAGGATTAACCTGGTGTTTGTCTCTGAGGCCCAACTACATGATATTCACACCAACTGCAATTCCTGGAAGACATAGATGCTCAGAATTTCTTTGTTGTATTGCCTCTAAATAGAAGGCTATTTTCCACCAATGTTGGAGTCAGATTCCTTGCTTCTCCTTAAACACCTGAACACAACTTAAGTCAACTGCATTAAAGGTGTGGACAGGCCGGGCGCGGTGGCTCATGCCTGTAATCCCAGCACTTTGGGAGGCTGAGGCGGGCGGATCACAACATCAGGAGATAGAGACCATCCTGGCTAACATGGTGAAACGTCATCTCTACTAAAAATACCAAAAATTAGCTGGGCGTGGTGGTGGGCGCCTGTAGTCCCAGCTACTTGGGAGGCTGAGGCAGGAGAATGGCGTGAACCCAGGAGGCAGAGCTTGCAGTGAGCTGAGATCGCATCACTGCACTACAGCCTGGGCGGCAGAGCCAGACTCCATCTCAAAAAAAAAAAAAAAAAAAAAAAGGTGTGGACAGAGGATGGCTCCACCTCCACTTCCATCTCACTCCCCCTCCACTGGGCCAGTGGGGCACTGGTCCTCTTGATACGAGATTATTTCATGAGCCTCAAACAATATTTTTTTCAAAGAAAGCATAGAAGACATCTGAAATTATACATAATCTGAAGAAATTCTTAAAGTAAGCTAATCAGTCAAAATAGGATTTTTTTTTTTTAATGGAAGGCAGTTGCTTTCTTAGTTTCACTGAGTGAGAAAAGACATAGACTGGCTATTTTCCAGTCTGCCAAGTTTGCAAGATTTTTAAAGAAGATGACCTACACTTTATATTTGATGACAGATGTCACTGAAAGTGATGGATTTGGAAAGTCCATTTCAATAAAGCAATCAGCTGACTCATTGACCTTGAAGTCCAAGAATAATAATCCTTACAGCAAGTGACATCTAATACAAGTGTACTTCAGTAATGTGTGTGTGGTTGTGTGTGTGTGTACACACATTAGTGCAGACATCTAATCTATGCGTTCACATTTAGATTTTGGCAATGAGAAACTACTGAAGATATGTAAAATCAAGCTTGCTTTTTTCTGTAAGAGATATGAAACAAAATAATGAGAATCACGCCAAACAAACACCTACTGAATCATTCCAAACTTGTGTTTTTATATAGTTTTAAAAGTACACAATTCACTAAGGAGGGAGGTTTTAAAATTTCAATGTTACTGTACATATTTTGGAATATATAATGTTAGTTGGCAAATATTTAGTATAGAACTGCCCAATTTAGATGGTAACTTATTTAAAAAGCTCTATCAACTGTATTATTATTTATTATTATTTGATCACTGTGGCAATTGAGCATTTGAACTGTGACTAGTGCAACTGAGGGATTGAATTTTGAATATTATTTAGTTTTAAGTGACTTTAATTTAAGAAGGCACACATGGCTGGTAGACACTGTAGTAGGCAGTAAAGATCTAGATATAAACTAATTTTCTCATGAAGACTACTATAACGACAGGTCCTATTTTCAGAGCTCAGGTCCCTGCCTCGTGGTCCTCCTTACTGGTCTACCAGCTTGAAATTATTCACCACAACACGATTTAAGAAAATCTAATGTTAGAGATTTCAAACTGATAAAACTAAAAAAATCAGGAGTGATTATCACTTTGGGCAAGAATTATTACTTCAGAAGATTCACCACTATCCTTTTAAAATAATATGCTTTTTTTCCTTCCGCCTTTAAAATAAAAATCGTTTTCAGAAAGTGAGGCAAAATGTAACAACTCACAGAACCCCATGAAGCATTCCAGTGACGAAAACCAGGCTGTGTGGAGCTCCAGGCCGGCGTGTGCCTGTTTTCGCCTGGGTCACGGGTCTAGGCTGGGATTCCGCGTCTGTGCACTGCTTGTCACGGTAGTGTGAGCTGAGGAGACGCTCATCAAGGTATGTAGGGTGGGGACCAGGACAGGGCACGCCCTGTCTCTCCAGACACACACTGAAGGAACTTGCTTCCCATATCAGTCTCTCTACAGAAGACAGTTGTAGTTTGAGCTTTTGATTTTCATTCCTCCTTTTCGAAAATTTTAAAAGGTCCTGTCAATGTTTGCCACAAAAAGACTTCATCATCGGCTTGTCCGCATTCTTGTGTTGATTAAGCCTCTGTCACCTGGACCCAGTGTGCTAGGCAGACTCGCTTCTCATCCACCAAGCGAGTTCCTGGAGATAGCGGTGGCCTCAAGTTCAGATCAGGTGGTGGGTGACAGTTCGTGGGGCAGGGCAGTGGGGAGCTGAGGGAGGTTAGAATTAGAAACAGTGCCATCGGTCACAAAACATCAGTGTCCAGGACTGGTGGGTGAGCTAGCACCAGAGAAGGAGGAATGCAATAAAAGTGGGAATAGTCAGGTTTCTGCCTCCAGGAGCAGTGGACACGGAAGCAGATGAAAGGGTGGTGGTCATCACAAACACAGCTGCCTTCAGGCTCACTTGCCAGATCATCTGCAATGAGGACATTTTCTTGATTCTAATAAAGCACTTTTATCTTGGAAATTGTGCATGTTCTACATTTCCCTCCCTCACCCTCATGGACTTAAAAAAAAACGGGTTGTTTTGTTTTGTTTTGTTTTGTTTTGTTTTTGAGACGGAATAGGGCTCTACTGCCCAGGCTGGAGTGCAGTAGTGCAATCTCGGCTCACTGAAACCTCCGTCTCCCAGGTTTAAGTAATTCTCCTGCCTCAGCTTCCCAAGTAGCTGGGATTATAGATGTGCACCACCACGGCTGGCTAATTTTTGCATTTTTAGTAGAGACGAGGTTTCACCATGTTGGACAGGCTGGTCTCAAACTCCTGACCACCTCAGCCTCCCAAAGTGCTGGGATCGCAGGCATGAGCCACCTCACCGGGCCCCCCATGGACTTTTGAGTGAGAGAAGGAGGAAAATGTACACCAGTTTACAGTAGTCTTCCTTCTATATAATTTTTCAAAAATCGCTTTTCCCAGGGAATTTAATTTGCTTTAATCTCAGCAGGTGGTTTCAGCACAAGATGCTCACAATGCGAGCCCCAGTGCCTCTAATGAAGGCAGACCGCACTAACTCCGCGGTGTGACTGTGCGTGAGCTCTGAGAGGCTGCTGCTCACAGTAATGTTAACAACTGAATGATTATGTGAAGATTCTGTAATTAATTTTCATATGGCCTCTTAAAAAACTATTGTGACACTTAGAAATCTGATCTTTAAACAGTTGAAGACTGAAAATATATTAAATTCTGTCCTCAATGTCAAGATTTCAATTGTGGATTAAAATCAGATTCATGTGATTTGCGTGATAGGTAATGCACTTCAATATTTAAAACAGAGTGAGTAATTATTTGTCAGATATCACAATTGCACTGTGTTGTAACCCTTGCTGAATTGAAGATATACAGCTTTGTAGCTCACGTTGTAATAACAGCTTAGTTAAAAGCAAAACAGTTGTCTGAGTTTCGTGACATTTCATATGTGGTATATATGACAAATTTTGCTTTGTAAAAAGATTGTGCATTTCTTAATGTTGAATAGATGCATTGTCGTTGTTTTCAATTTACCTAAATATGCCATTTAGAAACAGGGGATTCTGAGTCTCAAATGCAGAGTGTGACTCAGGAAGTTTAGATCTGAGAAAAACAAAACCTTGTAAATGTAACAAAATTTAATTACCTTTCTACAGAATCCTGATTACACTGATTTTTGCATAAACTAAAAAATTTTAGAATGTATAAAAGTGCAAAGGTTAAACCATAGGTTAAGCAGCAAATACATATTTACATGTACCCAAAATAATGAATTCTGAATTTGCTTTGAAGACTTAACTTTAAGATTATTTCTACGGCAGATTTGCTTTGCACTCTTTTCTTCTGGGCTGGAGAGAGCCCGTGAAGTCTGACTCCGGCAGGTGAACCTGTGGCCTGCCCATGGGCTCTGGGAGGGAGGTCACCAGCCCCCTTCCCCATCTCTCTGCCGGGCCACCACAGCCTGTGCTTTTACATGTGGTTTTAACTGGAGCATGGCCCAGAAAGGGTGGGTGTGGAGAAAGACCAAACCCGGAGAGCGCACCTCTCCTGTAGGTGGGAATTTGCCGCCCCTCCCCTCCCCGAGTGTCTATGCTTTATAGAGCAGTCTGTACCAGGAGCTCCCTTGTGGCCCCGCTGGCTCTTCTGCGTGGGACAGGTGTCAAATGAAGAAGGCCAGCTCTGAGTTCTAAACAGGCCGGAGGCGAGGATGCCGCCGGCTGCCAGCACATCGCCCCACCACACATCACAGAGTTTTTCCTTGACCTGTGAGTTTTAGAGTCAGATGTAAAGCGGTCAGGCCACACCTCCTTACAGACAAGGAGAGACTGCGAAGGACTGGGGGAGGAGCAGGGCTAGGATCCCCTCTCCTGTGTCTGGGCTCAGTAATCGCTAAGCGACTGCGCGTCCTTTTCTTTCTGTGAATTTGGGGGAGACACACAGGCGTGGTCTGGGCAAAGGCTCTCTCTCCTGTTGGTCAGGGCCTACTCGCAAGTGGTGCCCCCTTTCTGAGCAGGGCTCGGGGTGTCGTGTTCCTAGCACGTCTAGGGTGGTCGCTGGGGCTGCTGAGGAACAGGGAGGGCCCACTCAACCCCACCTCAAAAAGACATCAACTGTCTCCCACCGAAGGGTTGCCGGAGGGGAAAAGAAACAGCGCAGAGACCTATTTCTCTCTGTTTTGAAAACTTTCGCACAAGCTTAAGGTGGAAGCGTTGGGGTTGTCCTAAGCTTGTAATCCAAAGGAAGGCTGCCAGAACGGGTAGCTAGATGGGGCTCCCTTGCTACTGTCCAGCTGGGACATAGGAGTGAGGCCTTTCCCCAGAACGGACCTTGTTCGTGAGCGCAAGCTCCCCGCAGCAGGGGCGTCGGCTCACTTTTTGTATTATGGTCTAGAATTAAGCGAGGTGAGGTGATATCGGTTGGATTTAGAGAATGCTGACCCAGACAATTTTCTGGGACGAGGATTTCGGGGGCATGGTTCAGCTTTACCTAGAACACATCTGCATGAGCCTGTCCCCTGGGCTTGGCAGCAACTCACAGAGCCCATGGAAAGAGCCCAGGTGTACCCCACACCCTCCCCAGACACCGACTCAGTGCCCTCAGCTTCCCAGCCCTCAGGGTCAAGTGGCTTTCATGAGAATGCTTCCTCACCAAAGGCCAGCAATGAGGACCTCTCCCTCTGAGGCAGAAATCTCACCCGGGACCAGCCCTGGGCTGCTCCTCTATCCCACGTGTGGATGCTGAGGTCTGGGGTTGATTGGGGACACTAGATCCACTTGTGCCTCACTCTCTCAGGCTCCGGAAAGCCATAACCCCAAACTCCCACCCTACCCCATCGCACACTTTTCTTTTTAGCCCATCCTGGATAGAAGTCACATGCTTCAGCTGGATTACAAGAAAAATCCCCTGGGGCCAGTTTCCTCTGTTAAGGCAGTTGACTGGTCCTGGGGTTGGATAGACCTGTCCAAGTCCTGGGGTGGTCACTTTCTGTCTGTGTCACCTTGGGTAAGTCGTTTCATGTCTCCAAACCTAAGTCTCCTCACCCATCAGATGCTGCTGAGGATATCATGGATATACGGTGGCATCTACTAGGGGCTCATGACGTGGAAATATCTTTATTATTATGAATGAAAATTCTCCCAAATGTCAGCATAAGCAAGTATCCCCTAACCTTAAAAAGTCAGCTATTATCCCCAAAAGGGTAAACAAAGCCTAGAGAGCTGAAGGGAAATACCTAAACTCATAGCTCAGAGGTACAGGGAAGGGTTGGTCCATCTCCCGCTTCCCAGCACAGGGCTTTGTCTAAGACCCTGATGGTGGTAGGACAAGTTAGCAGCTTTCAGTTAGATTCTTTTGTTACTCTAGAGTAAAAGTACTAGTTCATGACAGACAATTCACAAAATTCAAAATCACAAAGAAAGACACACAAATCCATGATCCTTCTACTCATTGATAACCACTTGAAATTGTAATATACTTTTCTTTCATTAATTATAACTGCTTCTCTCAAATCTGAGATTATGCTTTTAAAAATGATGATAGCTAACACTTCCAGAGCCAGGCAAAGTGCTAAGTGCTTTACTAGCATTCTGTTGTATAACATAATTTTTTAAACATGCTGTGTTTTCACTTAATGTACAGTGAACGCATTTCTATTAGCATGACACAGTTTTCTACCAAGTAATTTGAATGTTTCCATAGAATGATATAAAATGAAAATACCATTGCTTATTTAACCAATTCTCTTTTTATCTACATTCCAGACCATTTCCAGTTTTACTGCTGGAAACATGCTTCGAGGGATAGCCCCATGTACGTTTGCCCATGCCTATGATTTTGCTCTAAAAAATCCCAGAAGAGGAATAATTGCATCAGAATTTCAAATTGCCCTCCACTCACTCTTCACAACCACACCAGCCAAACATGTAAATGTCCTCAGTAGACTTGATTCCATTCTGGTGTCCATTGCACAGATAAGGGAAAAGGCAGAATGATGTTGATGACTGTGTTGGGTGAGAAGTTTCGCTTGCAGGTCATACTCCAGCAGTGGCTTTTTGGGGGCTCAGTCTGACCCTAGAGGGAGAAGAGAGACTGGTGAGGTAGAAAGGCTCCAAGCAGAATTGGAAGGAAGGCTGAGAACTACCTTCCCTCTCACTTCCATGCCCATGAGATTTCTCCTAGTCCATGTGGGAGCACTGTATTGGAAAATGGTTACAGACAAACTTGAATGACTTCAGCTTAAAAAGTGATTAAAGTTGGCTGGGTGCAGTGGCTCATGCCTGTAATCCCAGCACTTTGGGAGGCCAAGACAGGTGGATCACCTGAGGCTAGGAGTTCAAGACCAGTCTGGCCAAGATGGTGAAACCCTGTCTGCACTAAAAATAGAAAAAAAAAAAAATTAGCCAGATGTGGTGGTGGGTGCCTATAATCTCAGCTACTTGGGAGGCTGAGGCAGGAGAATTGCTTGAATCCGGGAGATGGAGATTGCAGTGAGCCGAGAGCATGCCATTGCATTCCAGCCTGGGCAACAAGAGCAAAACTCCATCTCAAAAAAAAAAGTGATTAAAGTTATAGGAAATATAATCAATGAAGAAAGATGAAAAAATTGAGGATTATTTTTCCTGAAGAAATGGAAGCCAGTTACTGATCTAATAACTATCTTAAAGTTACAGAGAACTTTAAAGAGAGTATTTTTTCTCAATATTAATCAAGTAATTGAATAAGAAGGATAGGTCATATTAAAACAGGACTTTTCTAGCTGGATACAATGAAAATGCTTTAAATGTATTATCTCATTTAATACTGATGACAACATTTTGATGCAGGGATCATCTGCAATTTATAGGCAGGACACTTAAAGAGATTATTTAACTTGCTAAAGTGCCTATTCTAATCATCATTGTATACCTGAGTACCTATCACTATGCCTAACAAATAGTTTGTGTTAAGTAAATACTTATTTATTGAATGTGGACTGTATTAGTCTGTTTTCATGCTGCTGATAAAGACATATCTGAGACTTGGCAATTTTAAAAAGAAAGAGGCTTATTGGACTCACAGTTCCACATGGCCTGGAGGCCTCACAGTCATGGGGGAAGGTGAAAAGCACATCTCACATGGAGGCAGACAAGAGAAGAGAGCTTGTGCAGGGAAACTCCCCTTTATAAAACCATCAGATCTCATGAGACTTATTCACTATTATGAGAACAGCACAAGAAAGACCTGCCCCCATGATTCAATTACCTCCCACCGAGTCCCTCTCACAACATGGGGGAATTCACGATATCAGTGGGGACACAGAGCCAAACCATATCATTCTGCCCCTGGCCCCTCCCAACCTCATGTCCTCCCATTTCAAAACCAATAATGCCTTCCCAACAGTTGCCCAAAGTCTTAATTAATTTCAGCATTAACTCAAATATTCACAGTCCAAGGTCTCATCCAAAACAAGGCAAGTCCCTTCCATCTATGGACTTGTAAAATCAAAAACAAGTTAGTTACTTCCTAGATACAATGGGGATACAGGGATTGGGTAAATACAGCCATTCCAAATGGGAGAAATTGGCCAAAACAAAGGGGCTACAGTCCCCATGCAAGTCCAAAATCCAGCAGGGTAGTCAAATCTTAAAGCTCTAAAATGATCTCCTTTGACTCCAGGTCTCACATCTAGGTCATGCTGATGCAAGAGGTGGGTCCCCATGGTATTGGGCAGCTCAGCCCCTGTGGCTTTGCAGGGTATATCCTCCCTCCCAGCTGCTTTCATGGGCTGGCATTGAGTGTCTGTGGCTTTTCCAGGTGGACGATGCAAGCTTTCAATGGATCTACCACTCTGGGGTCTGGAGGACTCTGGCCCTCTTCTCACAGCTCCACTAGGCAGTGCCCCAGTAGGGACTCTGTGTGGGGGCTCTGATTCCACATTTTCCTTCTGCACTGCCCTAGCAGAGGTTCTCCATGAGGGCCCCATCCCTGCAGCAAACTTCTGCCTGGGCATCCAGACATTTCCATACATCTTCTGAAATATAGACGGAGGTTCCCAAATCCCAATTCTTGACTTCAGTGCACTCGCAGGCTCAACACCATGTGGAAGCTGCCAAGGCTTGGGGCTTGCACCTTCTGAAGCCATGGCCCGAGCTCTGCATTGGCCCCTTTAAGCCATACCTGGAGAGGCCGGGATGCAGGGCACCAAGCCCCTAGGCTGAACACAGCACAGGGACCCTGGGTCCAGCCCATGAAACCATTTTTTTCCTTCTAGGCCTCCAAGCCTGTGATAGGAGGGGCTGCCTCAAAGTTCTCTAACATGCCCTGGAAACATTTTCCCCATTGTCTTGGCAATTAACATTTGGCTCCTCGTTACTTATGCAAATTTCTGCAGCTGGATTGAATTTCTCCTTAGAAAATAGGTTTTTCTTTTTCTATGGCATTCTCAGGCTGCAAATTTTCTGAACTTTTATGTTCTGTTTCCTTTTAAAACTGAATGCCTTTAACAGCACCCAAGTCACCTCTTGAATGCTTTGCTGCTTAGCAATTTCTTCCCCCAGACACTTTAAATAATCTCCCTCAAATTCAAAGTTCCACAAATCTCCAGGGCAGGGTCAAAATGCCACCAGTCTCTTTGCTAAAACATAGCATGAATCACCTTTACTCCAGTTCCCAAGAAGTTCCTCATCTCCATCTGAGTCCACCTCAGCCTAGATTTCATTGTCCATATCATTTTTAGCATTTTGGCCAAAGCCATTCAACAAGTCTCTAGGGAGATCCAAATTGTCCCACATTTTCCTGACTTCTTCTGAGCCCTTCAAACTCTTCCAGCCTCTACCTGTTACCCAGTCCCAAAGTCGCTTCCACATTTTCTGGTATCTTTTCAGCAGTGTCCCACCCTGTTGGTACCAATTTACTGTATTAGTTCATTTTCACACTGCTGATAAAGACATACCCAAGACTGGGTAACTTATACAGGAAAAGGTTTAATGGACTCACAGTTCCACATGGCTAGGGGAGGCCTCACAATCATGGTGGAAGGCAAGAAGGAGCAAGTCACATCTTAAATGGATGGCAGCAGGCAAAGAGAGAGTTTGTGAAAGGAAACTCCCCCTTATAGAACCAAGAGATCTCATGAGACTTATTCACTATCATAAGCGCTGCACAGGAGAGACCTGCCCCCATGATTCAATTACCTCCCACCAGGCCCCTCCCACAACACACGGGAATTCGAGATGAGATTTGGGTGGGGACACAGCCATACCACATCATGGACTAAAGACAGTAGAACTAGAGCTTGAGCCCAGATATGCTAGCCTCCTAAGCTTATGTGGCAACCAGGGAGATACATAGTCCCCAAGGTACCCTAACCTTAACCTAAGGTACAATCTGTACTTGAAGCACTTTAAAGCATCAATGCAACCCAGATTATCAGCTGTTCTCTTGCAAGCCTGACAGAAATCTTAGTCCTGTTGTCAGCTGTCACTCCGATCATATTGTGGCACACTTTGGCTTACACAACATTTGTGAGGTCAAGGGAAGAGTTCAGGGTTCAATGAGTCACCTCACTCCCAAATCCTCCTTGGGCAGCCGCTCCTCTAAACCTCATCTCTGCCCACCCCTGTGCCCTTCTCTCCAGGTGATTCAATCAACTGTCACACCTCTTTCTGAAATAAACTCTTTTCTTTGCTCATCTCAGCACCACCAGCTTTCTCTGGCAGGCAGCAGCTGACCCAAAGCCCCTGGACCCAGCCTCTGTTCCTAATCTTAAGGAGTTTATGGAAACATTCACCTTCCAAAACATCTCATCAGGGAACAGTTTCATAGCAGCTGGTGAGAAAATGACTTTGAGTCCCAATCATCTGGTTTAATAAAATGTATCACCTGCTATGAAGACACAAAAGAATTTCCCTCAGCTTGAGCCCACACAAGCCCCCTGACTATACTTCTGTTACATCCCATGGCTGTCCTGGCCCCTGCACTTCCCACCCATGTCCCCTCTAACCACCAGCATGGCATGGACCAAGCAGGTCTGATGGCCACTGGGTTGGTTTCCTGGGTCTCCAGCCTCTGAGACATTAAAGGCCTGTGGGTTCTTTTAGGAAGAATAGGAAGCCGCTTGCCTGGAGCTTGGAGAGCCACGAAAGTCCAGCTCAGGAACCTCCCTCCTGGGTTGGAAATGGCCAGCGAGGAACAAACAGTGTCAGGAGGAAATAGAGTTGGTGGATGCAGGGAAGCGCATATTATTATAAAACTAGTCTCTTCATCAGAGAGGAGAAGCAGTTTTATTTTCCAAAGCATCTTCTTTGGCTGAAATTCAGTTGTTAATGTGGATTTTGAATTTTTGTTGGCCAAAGTGTACGTGTGTAATTTTGCACACAGTGTAGCCCTCATAAAATTTCAAAGCTGAACTTCACTGACAGTCTACTAATGACACTCGTTGAGGTTCCACTTGTGACAGCATGCCTGCGAGATAGCTTCTCTGCCACCACATCACATAGGACATGGAGTGTGCAGGGTCTTAGATTGGTCTAAGCCCATATTTGCCATTAAAAGTTTTTTTTTTTCTGACAAAGCCAAGGTTTCATTGTGGTGGTCAGTTGAAAGGCAGTGTTTTCGATGTAGAGAGTACCACATGAGACCGTCTTGAGGTCAAAGAGAATTCGAACCCCAGCTCACACCCGCAGTGAGTGGTATTCCCAGGTGAAACACAGTCCTGAGCCGTTACAGAAACGGAGGACGTAACTCCTCCCATTTCAATTTCACTCAAGAAAGCAAGTGAGAATGACAGTCACTCTGGAGATAACCTTGAATCTGTTTTACACGGGTTTAAATAATTCAAGCGTTAGCATGTATTGTCGGTAACAGCTTACTCAGGACACACGGTGGCATGTTGCACGGAAACATGAGTTATTTCTGAAACTCCTGGAACAGAAGGAAGGATGGATTTGTGTGTTAGTGAAAACAAGACTGTTTTCACAGGCAGAGATTCCACAGGCAGAGCAATCGTGGGTACTCACAGGATCAGACCCCAGGAGGAGGTGGGAGAGGCTGCGCTGAATGTTGAGAAAGGCATGCTGCTGATCTTGGCGATGCGCTTTTCAGGCACTATCCCAAACTCCACACCTAAGGTGGGATCAGTGCTGTGATGTGTAGGACACAAGGTTTCTTCATGGCGTTTTTCTTCTCACGTCCTGCCCCGGCCAAAAAGAATTTAATTCCGTTCACTCAAGTCCTCCTTCTCCCCTACCCCTAGCCCAGAAGAGTATCTTTTGTGACAGAATTGGAGAAGTGGGGAGGCTGGCAGGAGGGGGAAGAAAAAAATGGAGAAGCCCAGTGAGCTGGAGGCAGGGGCTTGGAGTTGGGAAGGGGGGTGGGGATGAAGGGGCCTCATAGCAGTTGAGGACATAAAGTGTGTCTTTTCCAGAGTCTTGCTGCAAATTTGTGGATTGAATATGCTTTCATGTTCTTCTAAATATGCAAGCAATTATTGAAATGGCTCGAATTGGAGCAGGATGGGGGCTTCATGCACGATTTTGGTTTTCTAAGATGTAGTGGTTAGCAAATCCAGAGAAGCCACCATACTGCTCCCATAGCTCTTGCTGAGGTCCCTGACGGTTTTGCTGTTGCTAAATCCAATGGACATAATACATTAATAAATACATAAATCCAATGGATGTAATACATTACGTCCAAGTGTCGTCTAAATTCACTACTGCTTTTGGCACATTGACCATGGTCTCCATCCATCGAGCTGCTTTAAACCTGCGTCCTGAATCCAGGCTGTGGCTACAGCTAACACCTATGAGGTGATGTTGAACAGACCTTTCAGAATCTGACCCATGTATATCCCTCCAAAAACTTACTGCTGTAAAGTGGGGCTGATAAATGTACCTATGTCGTAGGAGTTATTCTTCAAGTACATTTTGAGCACCTAGTGCCTGACACTATTCTGGGTACAGGGGACACAGTCACACAGCAACTTAGGGACAAACTGATCTCATGCCTTCCAGGGCAGAACTTAGTGTTGCTGTCAAAGTCCATCCATTCCTTTTCAAATGGTCACAGGAATAGACCGGTGGGACATAGACAGTCCGAGCTTTGCCCTCATATGAAGGAAGACATTTACCACACGTTATCCTAACATGTATTTGGAGTCTTGCCCCTTCTAGCCCCTGGCTTCCCCCCATCACAGCCCAGATGACACTTGGTTGTCCTTAATTGGTGACATGTCTGTCTCCCAGAAGACTGTGAGTTTTGCAAGGACAGGGAGCAGAATGTCCTGAGTGCCCAGCCTGATGCATGGCTGGTGTGCCCTGTACTGCTCAGACCCACCACTGAAGACTGAGGCTAGCATTCCCCAGCTACTGATGGCGGAGTCTCTCCCCGGGAACTGGCCTTGTTCCCTGGGTAGCCCCCATCTAATGACTGGTCAGTGAGAAAGGGTAGGGACCAGGGCCCAGTCCCTTGCCTCAATTCAGGATAATTTGGAGAGGATAACTCTCTGCTCTGTGCTGCTCTCTTTACAGGTACTGTGGCTCAGAGCACTCTTCTGCAACATCCTACATGCAAACCTTCACCCCAAAGTCCATTTCCTGGAAGTCTGACCTGACCAGTAGGCATTCAGGGAACGTCTTTGAATAAATAAGGCCACTTCCACCACCCAGCAAGTCCCCCTCTCTACCCTGTGGACAGATTCATACATGTGTGAAGTTGTACAATGATACTTATTCCAGAATTGTTTGCAATTATTTAAAAAGGGTGAGGGGGAAATAAACTGCATGACCACTAGTAGAATTAGGGCTGAATACATTACGTTCTTTCCATTCGATGGCCTGCAAGGCAGCCATCAGAGTTTAAAAAGGCAGCTTTTATGGAAAGATGTAGAACAATCACAAGCCTATAGTACTGAGAAATGTGGAAATCAATGAAGACCAACAAAGGAGAGCAGGCAAAGGCCATTTATGCAGAGTTTGCTCCAGCAAGGAGTCGGCCACCATCATTTGCGGTTGGCCAAGACTCAAAGGCAGGCAGAGGAGTGGGAGAGCTTCACAGTGGGAAAAACGGAAGGCTTCGGGTGTGCCCTGATTGGAGGCTGTTGGCGTGAGGAAGCTGGAGGCAGCTAACTAGAAGGGGTATCCTATGAGATTAGTCAAGGGGGCCAGTATTTGGCTTTCTCTGGTTGGTCCTAAGTTGGAAGCAGGGACAAAAATTAGGGAAGCTACCAGTCATTAATCAAGTCCTGACCACTTGGGACCAATGGTTATAGGACTTATTGTTTGGCTTTCTGGGCTGTTTGCTAGGGACAGTGGTCTGACTTCCTACAAGTCTAACTTGTAGACAGTTGGCTTCCTGGTTTGGTTACTGTGGATCATGGATTGGTTTCTCGGGCTGGTTTCTGCACATTTTGGATCAGAGTTCCATTTTTATACATGGTCTGTCCATTGTCTACTTGTATATTTAGTCTCTCAGTAAAAGAAAAAAAAATCAAGGTGTGTATAAAGATCCTCCACAGGCCACCCACACAGCCACACAAACATGCTAGATGTGATGAATCCTTTGGATGCAATTCTGCAAATGCTCTGTGAATCCCCTGGCTTTGCCCTTGAGGAGTTCATGTTTAGTACAGCATGACTGGGTAGTCATAACCGTGGTGTTCAATACAGCTAAGGGAGTAGCAAGGAACTCTTCATTCAATAGCAAGACAGAGCTGGGCCTGGTGGCTCAGGCCTGTAATCTCAGCACTTTAGGAGGCTAAGGCAGGTGGATCACTTGAAGTCAGGAGCTTGAGACCAGCCTGTTCAACATGGCGAAAATCTGTCCCTACTAAAAATACAAAAAATTAGCTGGGTGTGGTGGCACATGTCTGTAATCCCAGCTACTTGGGAGGCTGAGGCACAAGAATCACTTGAGCCCAGGAGGTGGAGGTTGCAGTGAACCGATATCGTGCCACTGCACTCTAGCCTGGGCAACAGGCTTTTTTTTTTCTGTCTCAGAAAAAAAAAAAAAAAGCAAGACAGAAAGTTGTAAGCTCGTGTAGCTGGAAAAGTTTCTGAGAAAAGGTGATAATAAATGTGTTTGCTCAAAATGAGGATTTTAATCCCCTTCCGCCAGGGACCTCTGACAAAGCTGGGGCTAACTGCACCTTTAATTTTTCTGGAGCCTTTCAACTGGTCTTATACATACTCCCTAGGGGAACCGATGGGGCTTTCAAACAGTCACCACCTCTGGTTGGTACAGTGTCTGAGAGTCTCTATATTCTTCACACTTTTGGGTGGGTCCCCCTATAATGTCTCTAAAATGCAAAGAACTCTGGGAAGCTCTATGTCAGAGACTCAACTTGATGATGCCTGCAAGAAGTCATAGGAGAAGGTAAAGTGATTTTTGTTTATTTTTAAATAAACAAAATGATGGGAGAAACCTGAACATTTAAAAATGGTGAGAGGCTGGGTACAGTGACTCACTCCTGTAATCCAAACACTTTGTGAGGCCAAGGTGGGAGGATTGCTTAATCCCAGGAGTTCAAGACCACTGGACAACACAGTGAGATCTCCATCTCTACAAAAAAGAAAAAATTAGCCAGGCATGGTGGTGCACCTGTTGTCCCAGTTACTCGGGAGGCGAGGCAGGAGAATTGCTTGAGCCCAAGAGGTAGAGGCTGCAGTGAGCCATGATCATGTTAATTGCACTCTGGCCCAGGCAACAGATTGGGACCTCATCTCAGAAAATAAGTAATAATAATAATGATCGAAATGAGCCAGTGAGAGGAAGGGCTGAAGATACAGGGGAAGAAATAATTAAAGGAACAAGTTTCTGGAGAAATCAGAAGGTGAGTGAAAACAGAACTAAGACATGCAGTAAGAAGGAAGAGGCAAGAAATCTGTTTGTAAAATTGTATAGCAACAATAATCATCATAATTTTTCTAGGGCTGGGTTTTGACATGTATAATCATCTGGAGGAAATCTTTTTCCCTGCAGAAAAGTCTTCTCTACCATGAGAGCTGCTTCGGTTTTGTGAATGATTGCCTGTTCAGAAGCCTGTGAATGCCTAGATTTAAAAGGTAGACAGAGGCACTGGAGAAAGGACATCCTTTTCAATAAATGGTGCTGGGAAAATTGAATAGCCATATGCAGAAGAATAAAACTGGACCCCTATCCCTCACTGTATACACAAATCAACTCAAGATGGATTAAAGTCTTAAATGTAAGACCTGAAACTATAAAAATCCTAGAAGATAATCTAGGGAAAACTCTTCTGGACATTGGTCTAGGCAAAGAATTCATGACTAAGTCCTCAAAAGCACAAGGAAGAAAAGCAGACAAATTAGACTTAATGAAATTTAAAAGCTTCTGCACAGCAAAAGAAATAATCAACAGAATGAACAGACAAGTTGCAGAATGGGAGAAAATATTTGCACATATGCATTTGACAGGAAGTAATACCCAGAATTTACAAGGAACTCTAACAACTCAACAACAACAATAAAGAAAAATCCACAAATAATCCCATTTAAAAGGGGGAAAGGACATAAATAGACATTTTTCAAAAGAAGACATACAAATGGTCAACAAACATGAGAAAATGGGCAATCATTAGAGAAGTGCAAATTACAACCACAATGAGATATCATCTTACAACAGTCAGAATGGCTATTATTAAATGTGGTTAGTACAACCTTTATGGAAAACAGTATGGAGATTTCTCAAAGAACTAAAAATGAAGCTACCATTTGATCTTACAATTCCAGTAGATACTGAGTATCTACTCAAAGGAAAAGAAATCATTCCATCAAAAAGACACCTGCACTTATATGTTTATTGCAGCATTATTCACAATAGCGAAGATATGGAATCAACCTAAATGTTCATCAATGGATGACTGGATAAAGAAAATGTGGTATATATACATATATACAATGGAGTACTATTTAGCCATAAAAAAAGAATGAAGTCATGCCTTTTGCAGCAACATAAATGGAGCTGAGGGCCATTATCTTAAGTGAAACAATTCAGAAACTAAAAGACAAATAATGCATGTTACCATTTATAAGTGGGAGCTAGAATATGTACATACAGGCATAGAGTATAAAATGGTAGACACTGGAGACTCTGAAGGGTGGGGTGCTGGAAGGAAGGTGAGGGGTGATAAATTACTTAATGAGTAGAATGTCTGTTATTCAGTTGATGAATACACTGAAAGCCCTGACTTTACCACTGTGCGATATACTCATGCAACAAAACTGCACTTTTATGCCATAAATTTATACAAAATTTTAAAAAGCAAGCAGAGATGTGTTGCTATGCATAGGGCGGAGGGCTTAAAATTTGGGTGGAAGAAAGTGTTAATGCAGAGAGAGTGAGACCCAAGAACTGGCCCTGAAGAGTAACTTTGAGCGAAAACCAAAACCCCTAATGGGAATTTAATTAAGCTGGCTGCCATGATGTATGCAAGGTTCTTCTCATCCATCTTCCTGGGAATTCTTAAGTAGAATCAAAGAGCTCAGTCATGCTTTATGATATGGGCTTGCTTTAGGGAAGGGTTTACAAACTTTCACTGAGTTTCAATCTTCAGGGATGGTGTAGAAATAAACTTGAGGCCATCATGGGGAAATAGACATGTAAAGTGTGCCTACATATCATTTTTTCATAAAATGACCCATGCTTTTTTAGAATTTTATCTCTGCTACATTAACGTATTTCCCAAAGGGTACCTTTGTAGTTTGGTTTTCAGATAACCATTTTCATTTTGGTAAAACAGTGGCCATAGAAAAAAGCATTCTTTAGAGGTAATGTGGGATTAGAAAACAAAGGAATCAGCCTTAGGCTGTATCTTTTCTAAGCTATATTTCTTTTCTAGACATTCAATTCTTAGGCACCAGCCTTTGAAGATGATCAGTTGCACAAAGTGTCCAAAATGATGAATAATCCCCAAACCTCCTCATCCACCACTGTGACTTTACTTTGTCTCACTTATACTGTGGGTCAGCCTTGTGAACATAGATGAAATGGGCCTCCTGATGTCCTCCACACCTTTGTTTTAATAATAAAATTAAGGCCAGACATGGTGGCTCACGCCTGTAATC
This sequence comes from Pan paniscus, assembly GCF_029289425.2. NCBI lineage: Eukaryota > Metazoa > Chordata > Mammalia > Primates > Hominidae > Pan > Pan paniscus. Next base: position 26,326,350 of record NC_073263.2, on the reverse strand, counting down.
CCAGCACTTTGGGAAGCTGAGGTGGGTGGATCACCTGAGGTAGGGAGTTTGAGACCAGCCTGACCAACATGGAGAGACTCCGTCTCTACTAAAAATACAAAATTATCCGGGCATGGTGGCGCATGCCTGCAATCCTAGCTACTCGGGAGGCTGAGGCAGGAGAATTGCTTGAACCCGGGAGGCAGAGGTTGCAGTGAGCCGAGATCCCACCATTGCACTCCAGCCTGGACAACAAGAGGGAAACTCCGTCTCCAAATAAATAAATAAATAAATAAAATAATAATAAAACTAAAATTGCTCCAGATCCTGTGACAAGCTTTTGTTCCCCTAATATGAGTTCTCCCCTTCCATTAGTATTAAACCTCACATTTTAGCTGAGTACATAACCACTCAAAATAAAAACGATGCTTCTCCATATCCCTTGCACTTAGTGTGGCCAAGGGAACATAAGCAGAGATGTTTTCTAGAGCTACTTAGAAATTTAGTGTACTTGGAAACACACCCCATTTCCTCTTCTTTATTCTACCTGGCTGGAATGTATATGTGATATGGAGCTACAGCGTCCATCTTAGCTGTCAAATCCCCATGCTGAGAACTGTCAGAAATCCCAGATCCTTCTCCCTTGAGTCAAGGATAAGTAAAACAAGCGTGCTTTACAGAGCAGATAACCATGTGAAGTGTTGCTGAGAATGGGCAGAATGAGGCAAGTGAAAAATCAGAGGCTAACCCCCTCGAGGGGAAGGCCTCACTGACCTCCTCCCCGAGGCTGAACAGTCCTGAGAGGTGCGAAACACATCAGCCCTACTACATCAAGCCACACCCACCCCAATTTTGAAACGTGTGAATCACAGCTAAACTTGAACCTGGACTTGGCTCTGTACTCATCCACAACTGTTAAGTGTGGACCTACACTAAAGCACAGCCCCAAACAGGGAAGCTGGAATTCAGGGCCAAGATGTAGCCAGACTCCAAAACACCATGTGAGTGGGAGAAGGGGTGAAAGACACATGCAACAGACAATGTTGCCCCTTTTGACGACCAATTCCTGAATGTCCCTTCACTATTTAGATGAATTTCCACCTGTCAGTATAAAACCAAGGATGCTAGAATATCACTCCCCTGCTGTGGTGCTGAGAAGCAAGGATCCTGTTGACCCAGGTTTGGCAGAGTTGTGGGGGCCAGGACAGCTTCACTCAGTTTCCGGTGCAGCAGGTGGACCAGCAGGGCTCGTGACACCACGGGGCTCCTGCAGCATCGTGTGCTCAGGCACATAGTTCTGCAGAGCAATTATGGGCATTTTCCTGCTACACAAACCTTGAGCCTGCCTCTCTGGCTCTTTATCTGCCTGCTCCTATTTCTTGAAGTCCCAGAATTGGGCTTTGTGATGGTTTTTATGTGTCTGTGCCACAGAACATCCAGACATCTGGTCAAACATTATTCTAGGTGTTTCTGTGAGGGTATTTTTTGGTGAGGTTGACATTTAAACCAGTAGACAGAGTAGGGCAGATTTTTTCTCCCATTGTGGGTGGGTCCCTGGATGGGTGCCATCTAGTCAACTAAAGACCTGAAGAGAACAAAAAGGCCAACCCTCCCACCATCAGTAAGTAGGGAGTTCCTCCTGCCTGATGGCCTTGAAAAACACTTGTTTCTTTCCTGCCTTTGGACTTGAATTGAAACATCAGCTCTCCTGGGTCTCAAACCTGTTGGCACTGAGACTAGAACTGTACCATTGGCTCTCTTGGGTCTCCAACTTGCCAACTACACAGCTTGAGACTTCTCATCCTCCATAATTTCATGAGTCAATGCCTTATAATAAATCTCCCCCCTCACCTTGAACTAATACAGGACCAACCAGACTGGTTTCTGTTGCTTGTGACTAACTACGCTGCTTAACAGAGAGAGAGATTGGCTCCGGGAATGGTTGCTGGCATCAGGCTCTCAGAGAAACAAAAAAAAAGTCTGGAACTATGAGAAAAAGGCAAGTTATTAAAAAATGGGCAAAAGTCTTTGCATAAAGGATATCCAAATGGACAACAAGCATATTTTAACAGTGTTCAACCTAGAAAAATGGAAATTAAGGTGAAATGCAAATTAAAGCCATAATGAAAAAGCACTATACACCCAACAAAACTGGTCCACTGGAAAGGATGGAAAATCCTGCTGAGAGCGTGGAGCAACCAGAATGTTCATGTGCTGCTTACAAGAGTGTTACAATTTTGGAAAACTGCTTGGAATACCTTCTAAAGCTGGAATACGCACATTCTGTGACCCAGCAATCCCATCCCAAGTAATACAGCCAATACACACAAGACATGCAACAGAATGTTTATAGCAGCTCTACTCACAGTAGCCCCAAAGGGGACGCTACCCAAATTCACACCAAGAGTACAGTGGATAAATAAACCATATCTGCAGGATGGAATACTCTAGGGATTAGCAAGCTACAGCTCATTGCCTGTTTTTGTACAGCTTGAGAGTTAAGAATCATTTTTGTATTTTCAAAGTGTTGTAACTAATCTCTGAACCTCACAGAAAAGAACAAGAAGAGGAGGAGGAGGAGGAGGAAGAAAATGTGACAAAGATCACATGTGGCTTGCAAAACCTAAACTATTCATTATTTGGCCCTTTATAAAGTTTTCTGACTCCTACAATACTCTACAGCAAGCTTGTCCAGGCTGCATGAGGCCCAGGACAGCTTTGAATGCGGCCCAACACAAATTCGTCAACTTTCTTAAAATATTATGAGATTTTCTTTCCAATTTATTTTTAGCTCATCAGCTATTGTTAGCATCAGTGTATTCTACATGTGGCCCAAGACAATTCTTCTTCTTCCACTGTGGCCTGGGGAAGCCAAAAGATTGGACGCCCTGCTCTATAGCAATAAAAATAAGCAACAAACATAATGTTGAGAAAAGCTAGACACAAGAATACATACCGTGTAATTATATTTATAAAAACTGCAAACCCAGGTAGAACTAGTCTGAGCTGTTGGAAATTAGGATCGTGGCTGCCCTGAGGGCAGGAGGCAGTGGCTGGAAAGGAGGCGAAGGGGTTTCTGGGGCCTTGGTACTGTGCCATTCCTCCATGTGAGTGTTAGTTACACAAATGTGTTGTTTGAGAAAAACATTTAATTTCAATTTCTGCAATTTTCTGTATGTTCACTGGGCTTCATTAAAAGGTTCAAAACAAAAAAGCACACCACCTTTTCCCACCACACTCAAAATCACTACACAGGTGTAGCCTGTATGGGGGGGGGAGAAGGGAGGGGCTTCAAAATCAATAAACAAACAAGAATGGGGTTAAATATCTACTGAAGTGAGACTGTTTAAGAGCAAAGTGGAATCTAAATTGTCATTTCCCTACATGTCAGGAAACGGGCGTTCAACATAGCCCAGAAATAGGTCCACACAAACAGAGTCAACTGACATTTGACAAAGGAGCAAAGGCAGTTCCGTGGAGCAAAGACAGTCTTTTGAACAATTGGCTCTGGAACAACTAGACACCCACAGGCAAAAGAATGAATCTAGACACAGAACCTCACAAAAATTAACTCAAAGAGAATCACAGACCTAAATGCAAAACACGAAACATCTGTGGGATACCAAAGGAGAAAATCTAGGTAATCTTAGACTTGGTGGTAAGCTTTTAGATACACCACCAAAAGCATAATCCATGAAAGAAAAAAATTGTTAAGTTGGACTTCATTAAAATTAAAAACTTCAGCTGGGAGCAGTGGCTCTCACCTGTAATCCCAGCAATTTGGGAGGCTGAGGAGGCCGGATCACTTGAGGTCAGGAGTTTGAGACCAGCCTGGTTAACATGGTGAGACCCTGTCCCTACTAAAAATACAAAAAGTAATCAGATGTTGTGGTGCATGCCTGTAGTCCCACCTACTTGGGAGGCTGAGGCAGGATAATCACTTGAACCCAGGAGGCAGAGGCTGCAGTGAGCCAAGATCATGCCACTGTGCCTTAGCCTGGCTGACAGAGTGAGACTCCATCTCAACAACAACAACAACAAAAATTAAAAACTTCTGTTCTGCAAGAGACACTGTATGTGACTGAGAAGACAAGCACCTGTGTCCAAAATATGCAAGGAACCATCAAAACTTAACAATAGGAAACAACTCAGTTTTAAAATGGGCGAAGGACATGAGCAGACATCTCACCAAAGGAGATACACAGATGGCAAATAAGCATATGAAAAGATGTTCAACATCACACCATAAGAGAATTGCAAATTAAAATAAGATACCACTACACATCTATTAGAATGGCCTTAATCCAGAACACTGACATCACCAAATGCTAGTGAGGATATGGGGCAACAGGAATTAACATTCACAGCTGGTAAGGATGCAAAATGGGACAACCACTTTAGAAGACAGTTTGGAAGTTTCTCGCAATGTTAAACATAATCTTATATGATCCAGCAATTGTGCTCCTAGATATTAACCCAATTCAGTTGAAAACCTATGTCCTTACAGAAACCTGCACACAAATATTTATAGTAGCTTTATTAATAATTACACCAAACTGAAAGCAACCAAGATGTTTTTCAGTAGGTGAATGATAAGCAAATGGTGGTACAACCAGACAATTAAATAGTATTCATCAATTTAAAAAAATGAGCAATCAAGCTACCAGAAGACATAGTGGCTTTCTCTTTTCAGGAGGAACCTGAAAAGCATATTGCTAAGGGAAAGAAGCCAACCTGAATGATTCCAACTATAACACATTCTGGAAAAGGCAAAACTATGGAGACAGTAAAAAAGTTCGGTGGTTACCAGGGGTTGGTGGGAGGGAGGAATGCATAGGTGGAGAACAGGGGATTTTTAGGGCAGTGAGGCTGTTCTGTATACTATAATGGTGGATACTTGTCATTACGTGTTTGCCACGACCCATAAAATGTAAAACCCCAAGAGTGAAACCTATGAAAACTCTTAACTCTGGTTAATAATAATTCGTCAATATTGGCTCCTCAATTGTAACAAATGTATCACACTTGCAAGATGTTAATCACAGGGAAACTGTGTGGGTGCAGAGAGTGTATATGGGAATTCTTTGTACTTTCTGTGCAATTTTTCTGAAAACCTAAAAATACTCTTTTCAAAATTCTATTAAGAATTTAAAAAAAGAAAGTTGGTGAAGTGATATGGAATCTGGCCAAGTTGTCATTTCTTGAAGCAGTAGAAAACGGAGGTTCACAAAGCACAGTTCGAGGGGCAAATAAGGAAAGCAAGACCCTCTTGTTTAGAGCTCAACCAAGATTGTAACTCACTAAAGCAATTACATCCATCCATTGCAGATGAGCAAAGCGGATTTCAGAGCCTTTGGCGATGCATCCAAGGCCCCGCAATGGGGAGGTGGCAGAGGCTGGATTTCAGTGCAGCTCTTCTTACTGCAAAGATCTGTATCATGCACCACTCTGAACCCACCAGCCTCCACTGATGGAGGAGGCACCCCTGGATGAGGAGATATAAAAATCAGGTACTTTGATATGACTTGCACATAGCAGGTGTTCCTATATTACTGTTTTACATGAATTGGAAAAAAAAGAAAAGAAAAGGAAAAAAGAAAGTTTCGTACTAGAGTGAGCATTTGGGAAAGAATCAATACCCCTCACTCACTATGGAGATGAAAATAAAAAGTAGAGGGCTGTAAAAGCAGACCAACTCTGACCACGGTGGTTTAAATACTGTATTTAGGGGAAAATGAAGCACAGTCTAAAAACAGTCCCCTTCTCGGGTGGGTGAGTGGCAGCGAGGACCACCCACCCGTCCTGACTGCCAGACCACAGTAGCCCCATGAGTGAGGGTCCCATTGTTCAGCACTAATTTTTACTGTTAAGAGCAGACGCAGTTACAAGGCTCATTAAGGCTGTTAGGGCATGGTCTGCTGTTTTTCTGAAAACATCCAGTACAAAGAGTGCGACTTGAGGCTGAATGTGGAGCTCGGGCCAGCAGCTCTGCAGAGTGCCTACTCCCACCGCCACCAATGCGCCCTGGTCCTATGCGAGGAGGAGAATCAGCCGGCACACAAACGTGCGCTCATGGTCGCCACGCTGAGCCCGCAGGGACTGCTTTGAATGTTTGCTTTTTGCTGAACAGCAAGAGGTCGCTGCCCGGGCCTGCACCGCTCTTTGGAGAAACACAATGTCCTGGTGGCTCCCAGTTCTGCACTCTGCAAGCTGGCATTGCGCGGGGGCCTACCCTCTGACAACTAATTCCGGAAATGTCTGAGGCCACCGCGAAGGAGGCTGTGCAGAGGCTCCGTGTTAACACAGTCTGGAGGCAGGTGACATTAAACTGCGTGAGGGTGGGCGAAAGCCCTTGCCCCTAGGAATACAAGCCTCATTCTAGGCAGTTTCCCTTGTTCTGTAAACTCTGAGTTTAGATACTGATGTGAGAGGAGTATAAGGACGGATCATGCTCCCAGGTACCCCCGAGCCCCATCCAGGGAGCGGCGGATGCAGCCATGAGGCCACAGGGGGCAGGGCAGATGGCCCCTCCTGCCTCTAAGCCTCCTGAGGATCTTGTCAGATGGTGACCACATCCTTCCTGCCTGCTGAATTTTGCACTAAGCTTCTCTCTCTCATGCACATTAGTCTGGCATTTCCAAGACCGAGTTCCGGAGGATAGCATGGGATGAGCAATACAGGGTCTCAACTGTTAAGGTCTCAATCGTAATAAACATTGCAGAACCCCTGCTATGAGTCTAGGACTTTGTCCATTTCCGCTACATTTTCAAACCTATTGGCATAATTCACTTATCTTTTTAATGATGGTAAGATCATTAGCAAAAATTTGCTTCATAGTGCCTGACCACTGATTATTATTTTAGCTTTTTAGTTCCTTTTTTCCCCTAACAGGCTTGCCAGGGAGTTGAGTTTCATTCACCTCCTAAAAGAACCGCTCTTTGGCCCTCTTGAGCCTCCTTGGTGTGTTAATTTTTCTAAGTCATTATTTTTGGCTTGTATCCTTGTGTATCCTTACTTCTACTTTCTTTGTTTTATTTTCCTGTTCTTCTCCCCCCAGACTTTATGATAGATTCTCAGCACATTGATTTTTAGCCTTCATTCTTTTCTAATATAAACTTTAAGGCTATAATTTTTTGCCAAGCATGGCTTTAACTGCATTCCACAAGTTTTGATATGTAATATTTAATAATAATGTATTTTAAAATATTTTCTAATTTCCATTATGATTTCTTCTTTGTCCCATAGGCTCTTTAGAAAAGTACTGCTTAATTTCCAAACACAAAATAATTTTCTGGTTATCTTTTCATTATTGATTTTTAGCTTAATTGCATTGAAGTGAAAAAAAATCTAATTTTTATCCTTTGAAAATTTTCCAGACTTGTGTAACAGCTCAACATATGGTCAGCGTGTCACAGCATCCTTAAAAAGATGTATGTTCTGCAGCTCTTAAATGCAGTCTTCTACATATGTTCATTAGTTCAAGTTTGCTGATTACAGAATATTATTCATTCTGTATTCCTCTATATTCTTAATAAATATTTATCCATCTATTTTATCAATATCTGATAAAAAGATATTAAAATATCTCACAATGATTATGAATTTGTCTTTTTATCCTTTTTATTCCACAACATTTTGCTTTATATATTTTGAAGCTATATTATTCTGTGTACATAAATCATGAGAATGATTGTATCTTTCTGGAAAATTAAACCTTTTATTATTATGAATTGTCTGTCTTTATCTAGGATAATACCGATCATGCATTTTATCCTAAAGGAAAAGATGTCTAATATTAATAGAGCAATATGAGCTTTCATTTGGTTAGGGTTTGGATGCTACGTCTTTTTTAATTCCTTTCTTTCAGCCTTTCTGTATCTTCCTTATATTTTAGTTGCTCTCATAAAAAGTATATAGTCTGACAAACTTTGTATTAATGAGAGCATTTCATTTACAGTTAATGAAATTGTACATTTTAGATTATTTTTATTATCTCATTTCCATCTCTATTAGCTTAGAAATTGCACATTTTTCATATTCATCTAGTGGTTACCATAGTGATTATAATAACAGTCTAAAGGTGTGAAAGTCTGATATTAATTGGCTCATCTGCTGACTCCTGCTGTGGCCTGTTTCCTGTTCCTTTTCTGCCTAGAGCCCTGGACTGTTGAGTGTGTTTAACCAGATGTCCCAGCAGGGCCAGAGCTGAGGCTCCAATTATCCAGCAGGTGGAGTCTTTGCTTTCTTAAGGATCTATTTGTACCCACGATTTTCCATTGGTGAGTGCACTCAATCTTTATCTACAACTTGCAACCAGATATCCACAGATCATCACCATGATCTGATACTCATGACGCAGATGGCAGAACAGTCAGATTTCAGGAGAGAGCTCAAGGCTCCTCAGAAAAAAATGCACCACCCAGGAGAAGGTGCTGGACTAGGGTTAGAGACCGTCTCTAGGCCAAGGTTCTAGAGGGTGCTGGACTTGGACTTGTCCAAGTGTGGACCTGGGTGGGTACGTGACCTGGAAACATGTGGATCCACCTACTAGCGGGGACCTCCCAGGGTGGGTGGTTTCTCTTCCCCCTGAAGGGCATCACTGACAAACCCTCTGTGGTCAGAGGAAGATCTGAGCCAGCAGGAGGGGCAATGGTAGTCCTCCTAGTCCTCCACAAAGGGCAAGTGGTCACCTGGCACACCATGCAGAGATGCTCAGAAATATTCGGGACGGCGCCATGAGATCTGTCAGTGCTCCTGTGATTGCTTTTATCCCAGTGGATAATCCAGACACATGAGTGTCTGTGCAGGAAAAGGAGGCCATGATCTAAGTTGAAAAGATCCACGTGGGGATATTTTGTCTTACAGATTGTAAGAAAGGGGTATGGAAATCCCCAGGCAACAATGTGCTCCTCAGCTTGCTGAAACAGACCAAAGACTATGTTATAATCAAACCTTCCAGGAATCTCATGGAAATTTCATTTAATGCCTCTCCAGGCACTTTTCTGAAAGCCCCCACGTTAGGGATGTCTTGGCTAAGACATCTCTCATGGTATCCACAGCAACCCTGATGAAGCTCATTTCTGGAGAAGAAGAAAGTCTCTCAACACCTCTGCTAAGTCATCATTCTCCCATCCTCACTGCAGCAGTTCCTGGAATCTCATGAAGGGAAGCTGGGACCCACCGCACACCCTCTGCAATACCTCACAGTAACTTGGAAATGCCGACTCAATTCACAGGCAGCCACGGTGCGAAAGAAAAAACTCTAAGTTCAGGTGCTGGGAGGGCAAATCCCATCAGTCACAACCTTTTCCTGAGAAGATAGCAGTAGACAGGGCCCTGAACAAAGGGTCACACTCCAGTTGTTGAGAGTTGACTCTGAACAGCTTTTAAGCCTCACCCCTCTGCCCTATGGCTGATCAGGAAGCCCAGAGCTCTCATCTTTGGTACCTGGGGGAGACTCAAAGCATGCGAGCACCTGCCTGCAGGACCCTCACTCACTCTGACCAGCTCCCTAAACACCGCAAAAACCCCACGCCAGTCTCCTTTCTCTGCTCTCTCAAGGCATGTGGGGCCTGCTGGGTGCCTGCCCTGCTGTCTCCAGAAAGCCTCATTATGTGCATCATAAACCTCCTCCTGGACCCTCTTGGTGTGTGTGTGTGTGTGTGTGCACGCGCGTGTGTGTGGTGTGTGGTCTCCCTCGTCTCCACGTCTGGGCTCAGCTTTGAGTGGGGGTCCCTCCTGCTTCTTGAGTGCCCAAACAAGGTCACAAGGACTGGCCCACACTGGGTTCTGAGCCAACATGTCAGCGGGAATGTCTGTCACTGACCCCTAAGCCCAGGGGTGCTTGCTTGTTCATTTCGTGCTGTACTCTGGGGACCAAGGAGCAGTGGAGTCCAAGCAACTGGCAGCTTTCAGTGAGAGAGGGTTACTCAGAGCATGCAGGGTTATTGGAACCACCTGTGCTAAATGTCATAAAGCTGAAAAAATGGGGCCAGTTGTGGTGGCTCATGCCCGTAATCCCAACACTTTGGGAGGCTGAGGCGGGTGGATCACCTGAGGTCAGGAGTTCGAGACCAGCCTGGCCAACATGGCGAAACCCCATCTCTACTAAAAATACAAAAATCAGCCAGGTATGGTGGTGGGTGCCTGTAATCCCAGCTACTCTGGAGGCTGAAGCGGGAGAATTGCTTGAATCTGGGAGGCGGAGATTGCAGTAAGCCGTGATTGTGCCACTGCACTCCAGCCTGGGTGACAGAGTGAGACTTCATCTCAAAAAAAAAAAAAGAAAAAGAAAAAAATGGCCCAGTGCAATGGCTCACGCCTGTAATCTCAGCACTTTGGGAAGCCAAAGCGTTTGAGCTCAGGAGTTTAAGACCAGCCTGGAAAACATAGGAAGACCCTGTCTCTAAAAAAAAATACAAAAATTAGCTGGGTGTGCTGGTGCACGCCTGTGGTCCCAGCTACTTGGGAGGCTGATGTGGGAGGATCTCTTGAGCCTAGGAAGTCAAGGCTGCAGTAAGCCAAGATTATACCACTTACCTCCAGCCTGGGTGACAGAGTGACACTCTGTCAAAAAAAAAAAAAAAAAAAAAAGATGAAAAAGTGAATATGTGACCACTCCCACTACCAACTAAAACATCCCCCAGAGCAGTTTCCTGGCCCAGGGCTAAGATCTGGACTCTCACCACCAGGACCTCCCCATGTTCTCTACTCTGGCACACACAGCCCTGGAGCAGGGATGCCCCTACCCTGCCCGCTGCCCTCCTGAGGGATGAGGGAGCTTGGGCTCAGGTCCCCGGGATCCTCACCACTGGGAAGCCCTGGCATGGCTTTATACTGGGAAAAGCACAAGACAGGAGGTGGAAAAACAGGCAGCTGAACCCAGCCCCCGCATTTGCGGGATGAATGATTTGCCAACTCCTTCCCCTCTCCAAGTCTTTTTCCTCCTCTCTAACAAAGACCCAAGGAGGCAACATGAAATTTAATTTTAAATTTCAAGAGACAACACCTGAAATCTAGCACATCATAAGTTCTCAGTTACTTCCTCCCTATCACTGTTTTGAAAGCTAGATCCAATGCTATAGGAGACTTTTCCCTAATAGGCCCCCACTTCCAGGCAGCCCTCCTGCTTCCCTGGGGCCCCTTCCCTGCCAGGGCAGAATTACTCATTGCTTTCATCAGGAGGCAGTTTGGGATGGCACAAGTGGATTTTTTTGCAACTGGAAAAAGCAACGTATGGCTTTCAAAATACTGTGCAAAAAATGTTAATGGCCTCTTTAAGATCTGGGTTCTTGCTAGCCATGAAAAAGAATTCTGAACAATATCACCCAGGCTCCTCACCCTGTTTTCTGGGAAGACGGGGAGGATGTATCTTTTGGCAGGAGGAGGTCCTTGAAAAAACTTGTCTAGGTCAAGGGGCTGATGTAGAAAATGGAACACTGAATTCCAGTGCCAAGCCAGCCCTAGACTATGAAGTTGACTTGAAAGTAAAGTACGTCGATACTGCAGGTTTTCCCCTAACTCTCAAATGAACTCAGATCTACAAAACTCTGCACTTATGTACAGCATTTACTCAACTGGCAAGACCAAATGAGCCCTCCAGGAAGGGATCCCTGGGGCATCTTGGCCTGTGACTGTATTAATAGCCACCGTGACCCTTCTCACCCTGCTCCCCTCACACAGCTAGGACTGCAAGGAAGCAGACCAAGGACTCCTCAGATGGGATTTGCACAATGCCCTTTAATTAAATCTGCTGGCTAATAAGTTTATTCAACTCAGGCAAGGAATACTGCTGTCAGGCCTTTAGGGAAATCAATTCCAGCCCTCAAAACATTTTTCCTGAACTGGTCATTGTGCAAAAAATTTTAAATAAATAAATAAATAAATACAACAACTATCAACCATTCTAGACCCACTGGCCTAGACCCAAGGAAAATGTATTGTTTTCAACAGACGATTCGTATGGAACATTTAGTGCACAACCTGAGATCAACAATTCCACTTCCAAGAATTTATCCTAAGACAGTAATCAGACAAGTGTAAAATGATATAAATCCAAAGATATATGTTATAAGCATTGTTTAATAAAATGAAGTGGGGGAGTCTTCAATGTCGGTCAAAGGGAGGTTGATGAAATATTATGCAACTCTTTAAAATATCTACATTTATTTACATGAAAAAGATTCCCATGGCATATTATTGTGTGATAAAGCAGACTGTCATTGTAAATTGAAGTTTTTAATGAATATAAAATTGTTTGTGTATTGAAATGTGCATGGACATTTTTAAAAAATCTATATGACTATCAAAATATTAACAGAAAAATATTATATGATCACATTTATATGAGATATCTAGAATAGGTAAATTCATAGAGACAAAAAGTAGAATTGAAGTTACCCGGGGTTGAGGAGATGGGGAAAGGTAGTTATTTCTTTTTTTATTTCTTTTGAGAGAGAGTTTCACTCTTGTCACCCAGGCTGGAGTGCAGTGGTGCAATCTCGGCTCATTGCAACCTCCACCTCCCAGGTTCAAGCGATTCTCCCTCTTCAGTCTCCAGAGTAGCTGGAGCTACAGGCACCTGCCACCACGCCCAGCTAATTTTTGTATTTTTAGTAGAGACAGGGTTTCACCATGTTGGCCAAGATGTTCTCGATCTCCTTGGTGGCCGGTCAAGGTAGTTATTTCTTACTGGGTAAAGAGTTTCTGCTTGGGATGATGAAAAAAGTCTGGAGATGGGTGGTGTTGACGGTTGCAAGACATTGTGAATGTATTTAATGCCACTAAATTGTATACATAAAAATGGTTAAAGGCCGGGCGTGGTGGCTCATGCCTGTAATCCCAGCACTTTGGGAAGCTGAGGTGGGCAGATCACGAGGTCAGGAGTTCAAGACCAGCCTGACCAATATGGTGAAACCCCATCTCTACTAAAAATACAAAAAAATTAGCCAGACGTGGTAGCCCGTGCCTGTAATCCCAGCTACTCAGGAGGCTGAGGCAGGAGAATTGCTTGAACCCGGAGGCGGAGGTTGCAGTGAGCTGAGATTGTGCCATTGCACTCCAGCCTGAGCGACAGAGCAAGACTCCACCTTAAAAAAAAAAATTAAAATGGAAAATTTATATTATATATTTTACCACTATAAAAAGAAATTGATAAATTTAATTGAACCCCCTTATCGTTCCCGATTGTAATTGATTTTTCCTTTTTGCTACTGAAAAACTCTTCAAATAAACATTGTAGAACATTTATTAAAAAGTTAACCATGGCTACCTCAGGGTGGTGGATATGGGGTGAGGCTGAGTAATATATAAGGAAAAGAGGTTTATTTGGCTCACAGTTCTGCAGACTGGACAAGAAGCATGGTGCCAGCATCTGCCTATGGCGAGGCCTCAGGTTGTTTCCACTCGTGGGGCAAGGGGAAGGGAAGCTGGTGTGTGCAGATCACATGGTGAGAGGGGAGTAAGAGAGAGGGGCGGGGAGATGCCAGGCTCTCCAACAACCAGCTCTCTCAGGAACAAATAAAGGGAGAACTCCCTCACTCCCCAACCTTAGGGAGGGCATTCATCTGTTCATGAGGGATCCACCCCCATGACCTCCCATCAGGCCCCACCTCCAACACTGGGGATCAAATTACAACCTGAGGTTTGGCAGGGACAAACATCCAAATCATAGCAGAGGTATTTTTATTTTTATTTTTATTTGATATGCTCCTTGGTATTGTTGGTAGCATCTTTATAGTCAGAAAGAGAAAACCAGTTTCCTTTGAGGGAAACAAAACAGCGTACCTGCTGTGTGTCCTACACGTTCAGTGCTGTGTCTATATCACAGGCACTCAATGAAGGGGAGTGGCCTTGAGGAATGAATGATTGCTTGCAGAGAGAGCCTGTCTGCAGACAAAAGCCACACAGACATGAACAGAAAAGAGACAGATTGAGAGAGGAAGGACAGGCTCTGAGGTACTGACTCCCCAGTTCCAGTCCCTGAGGCCTGGCTTCTGTAGTACTTCCTGCAGTTCTGTGGCCCACTGGTAGCCTTCCCAACTAATCATTTCTTTTTGCTTGAATTAGTTTGAGTTGGATTTGACTCTTGCAACCACAGAGATATTGACTAATAATCCACATAAGAAACAGGAAGCCATCATCTACTAGTTTCTTTATTATAAAGGAGGCCTCTAGGATGGCCCAGGGGTTCTGATGCCTGGTCAGTGATCAAGGCTCCTGGCTATATTCTCTCCAGAGCTCAGTAATTCAGGGGAAACTCCAGCCCCTAACTTTGAGGACTCCAGAAACGTCTGGGCACAGGGCAGAGCAGAGCAGTGTGAGCGGAGAGCTGGAGACAGCTCCCAACCAAGGATGTGACCATCCTACAAGGTGGCTGCTTGTGTATGTGCCTCCATTAGCTCTTGTGTAACAGCTCATCCTCTTCAGGACTGCTAGGGCATTTGTTTCAACCTGATTTCAACTGGACAGAAGTGTGGTTTGGACACTACAGCTGAGATTTGACCTGGACCTCAGAATTGCTGCCCAACAACCCCTCCACCACAATAGAATTTGCCTTTCTTAGAGGGTCAAGACAAAAGAGATTCTTTAAAAATGGGCACTGTCACATGTGCCTTCTTCCCCATGCCAGCCAAGCGTAGGCAGGACAGGCTAGGACACTGGCACAGAGCTAAAGGCCAGATCTACCCTTGGTGTTTCCTGGGAAGCTCCAGTGCATTCTCCTAGGTTGTCTTCCTCCCAAAGAAGCCCTGGCCCCTCTCTCTGAGTCTCCTTTCTTTTCCCTAATTCCTAGCTCCCACTGCTGCCCAACTCTACATTCTGCCCAAGGACCACTCTCCATTTCTTAAAATCTAAGACTCCAAACCAACTCTCTACTATCATCCAACTTTTTATTACTATTCTTATGGAGAGATTCTAGGTTGGGGGAAGCAGGTATCTCAAAAGAATCACTAAGTCACATACACACAAACTGATGGGTGATGGCTTTGGTGCAGTGCATGGGAGACACTTCGCAAGAGGCTTCAAAAGGACATCAAGTCTCAGCACGCTAGAAACAGAGGGGAACTTCCTCAACTGGATAAAGAACATCTACAAAATAACTGAAAACTAACATCACACTTAATGGTGAGACACTGAATGCCTGAATGCTTTCCTGCTAGGATCAGGAACAAGGCAATGGCGTCCCCTCTCACCACTGCTTTTTAATATCATGCTGGAAGTCCTGGCTTATGCAATAAGACAAGAAAAGGAAATAGAAGGTATACTGACTGGGAAGGAAGAAATAAAACTATCTTTGTTCACAGATGACACAATTGTCTATGTGGAAAATCTGAAAAAAATCAACAACAATAAAACCTTCCTGGAACCAAAAGCAATGAGAGCAAGGTTGCAGGATACAAGATTAATATACAAAAGCCAGTCACTTTTCTGTATACCCACAATGAACACACAGAATTTGAAATTAAAAACACAATGCCATTGACACCAGCACTCTCCCCAAAATAAAACACTTAGGTATGATTCTAGCAAAATATGAACAAGATCCAGATGAGGAAAACTACAGAAGGACATGGGGAGGCAGGGCAGTTGGGTTAATACCGGGACTTGAGCAGGGTTCTCAACGTTGCTCCACACTGGAGTCACTTGGGGCTTTAAAATATACTGATGCTGGTGTTCAACTCCTTCCCCTTGAATGCTGTTGGAATTGGTCTGGTACACAAACTGAGCATTAGGAGTTTTAAAATCTCCCCAGGTGATTTTTACGTGCACCAAGGGTAGGGACCACCAGCCCAGGACACCTGGCCTGTTCCTTTGTGATTCACTTCAACAAGGCCTATTACCTGACGACAGGGAAATAACCACAGCCAGCTTTAAATGATAATTTCTTTCTTTAATTTTTTTTTTTTTTTAGATGGAGTCTTACTCTGTCACCCAGGCTGCAGTGCAGTGGCGCAATCCCAGCTCACTGCAACCTCCTCCTTCTGGGTTCAAGTGATAAACCTGCCTCAGCCTCCCAAGTAGCTGGGATTACAGGCACTCACCACCATGCCCAGCTAATTTTTGTATTTTAGTAGAGATGGGGCTTCAAAATGTTGGCCAGGCTGGTCTCGAACTCCTGACCTTAAGCGATCCACCCGCCTCAGCCTCCCAAAGTGCTGGGATTACAGGCGAGAGCCACTGTGCCCGGCCTAAATGATAATTTCAAGTTTGCATTATGCTGTGAAATTCAGCTATCTTGCTATTTTTCCTATCCTAATCATTAGAAAATTGTACTGCGTGGCATAATTTGGAATCTTAATGAGAACTGCTTTCTTAGCCTTAATTGGATTCCAAGTTACATTAATCCTTTATAAAAATCTCTCAATATATTATGCTTACTATGCCAGAAATATTTTGTTAGCACTGCATTTCAAACAAGAGAAGAGAAAAAAGAACAGAGCAGATAGCTCATTTTAAAAACACTCTCAAAAGGCAAAAAAACAGTCCTTCACACATACCACACTGCAGACGTGGATGTAGTCCAAGCTCACTTTGTAAAAACAAGACTTCTGCTTGTAGGAAACAGAAAATGCCCACCCAGGAAGTGGCAAGACCCTGCTTAGGTTACCTAACCTTGGTTTCTCAGTTTCCCGGGTAGGGAAAGAATAGAAACCTAACTAGCTTTTCACTACCTTAAATGGGTTAAAAAACCCTTAAAAAGGGCTTTATGTCTGCTGTCCCACTTAATCCTCCCAGCAACTTTATGAGAGGAATAGTATAAGACTTGCCTTAGTTTTGGGGAAACTGAGGTCCAAGAGACAGTAAGTAAATTGTCCAAAGTCATACAACCAGAAAAGGTGGAGACAGGATTCAGATGCATGAGTCCAAAGCCCAAGCTCTGTCTACACCAATCTGGTATCAGAATTCTGACTGAGATCAAAAACTGGTTCAGCTTTGAAGACACCAGGCTAAGTGAAATCTGCCAGACAAAAAAAAAAAGGACTAATAATGCATGATTCCACCGAGACAAGGTACCTACAGTAGTCAAACTCACAGAGACAGAAAGTGGAATGGTGGCCAGGGGCTGAGGGGAGGGGAGGAGAAGAGTTATCCTTCAATGGGGATAGAGTCTCCACTTGGGAAGGTGCAAGGTGTTCTGGGGGTGGGTGGTGGTCACGGTGGCACAACAAGGTACTTGATGCCCCTGAACTGCGCACTTAAAAATAGTTAAGATGGTAAATTTTACAAGTATTTTACCAGCATAAACAAAAAAAAAATTATATTTTAAACATGTAAGAAGTTTAGAGAAATAGGCAAATAAAGGGGTTGTGACCCACTTTCCAGCATGGAAACTGGTAGAATTTCGAAGCCTGAGACTGCCAGCCGCTCAGCTGGCTCCTCCCACCCGTGGGCGATAGAGAGAGAGAGAGGGTGAGAGCGAGCGCCAGTCCAGAGCAGCTGCTGTCCCGTATCAGGTGACCTGCGACGACTGCTCAGTACCAGACCCCACCAGGAAGCCCATCGCATTAACTGCCATGAGCCCAGGAAGACGGGCCTCTGTGTTGGGCTTGCCCCCCTCACCTCTGAAAGGGACCCCTCTCATGCTTGGATGGGAAGAAATACAGTCCCTGAGGGCAGAAACGCTCCCCGCACACGCAGTGGGGCTTCCAGCTAGAGCCCCAACCAGTGGCCCCAGCTTCCCCTGGGGACTTGTCAGGAATGCACGTTCTTGGCCCCACCCCAGACCTTCAGAAACAAAAACTCTGAGTGCAGGGACCCAGCAATCCGCATTTTAACAAACGCTTCAGGTGGCTCTGATGCCCGCTGAAGTTTGAGGCCCACCTGCGTATATCACTCCCCATAAGGAAAACACAATCACCTCTGCGCTCACGGGACCTTTTGTTCAAAGCAGTAGAGGTGAAGTCCCAACCTCCGCTGCATATGGGAATCGCTTTCAGAGTTCTAGAAAACATGGGTGCCCAAGCCCTACCCCCAGAATCCTGACGTAATGGATGTGAAGTGGGCGTTCCAGTGGCGACAAGGGGTGTCCAGACCACTTTCTAACTTGCCCATGCCCTTTAATCCTGGCCTGGTCTCCTCACCAGCCACAGTGCTTCCTGGCCCTTCTTAGAGCAAAGGCAGGCTGAGGTCCCGGGGAGGGGCGAGAGAGGTCCAAGAGACAGTAAGTAAATTGTCATCTTGGTGGTTTCCCTCACTGCTGTCACACAATTCTGGGCACACCGTGGGACACTTGGCTGAAGAAAAGCAGACCCCCGAGAGGTAGGGCTCAGAAGCGAATAATGTATTTATGCAGCCTCAAGGGAATGGTGAACAAGCTTGTAGCATGTGGCTGCGAAGACCGCTGTGAGCTCTGCAGAGACAGGGAAGTTTTGAAGCAAAATTAGATCGTTGGTTTCCAGGTGGAATGGTCTTCCAAAGAGTTGCCTTAGCCTTCAGTGTATTCTACAAAGACACAGACATTCCCAGGTGTAAATAAACAGACCCTTCACCACTTTCCATGAGGAATTACAGGAAGAGCATGAGAGGTCTCATGGCGAATGCAGACTGAATGCAGATGGTCTTGGCGGCACAGGCCACATTGTCAGAGTCGCCAGGGCAGCCTCGGGTAGAATCACCCTCAGTGGGCTGACAGCGGTGTGCTGTGAACTGTCCTGCTGTAGTCTTACTCTGGATCCTGTCAGCGAAGGCAGAGCCTTTCCTCTGTCTTCATATAGAATTTAAAACTTGAAGGACAGGACTTCTGCTGGTGAGAATTAGGTATTTTTAGGAGTTGTTGGGCCTCATTCTCCTGTGAAGCTTCTAGGCCTGCTCTTCTGTGCACGCCTTTGCAGGAGAGGGTCACAGGAGGGCTGTGACTCTGAGCCACCGCAGGAGTTCCAGAAGCTGGGCAGAGGGGCACGTGAGGTCAAGGCAAATAGGTTATCTCTTATATTCCGGAAAATCTAATTTCATGTTGCACTCTGTTTGCATCTTTTTTTTAATCTTCCTTGGGCTTAGGTAGAGTCTTCTTTGAAGTTCAGCCTAGTCTTTATTTTTAAATTTATTTTTTATTTCAATAGGTTTTGGGGGAACAGTGGTGTTTGGTTACATGAATAAGTTCTTTAGTTGTGATTTCTGAGGTTTTGGTGCACCCATCACCCAAGCAGTGTACACTGTACCCAGTGTGTAGTCTTTTATCCCTCACCCACCTCCCACCCTCTCCCCCAGGTTCCCAGAGTCCACTGTATCATTCTTATGCCTTTGCATCCTCACAGCCTAGTCTTTCCACACCCTGGGGATAGGAAGGTAATAGTTGTAAGTCCCGCTTTGCTGAAGGAGGAGTAGAAATTCCCAGAAGCCAGTGGAAGCCAGTTTTTTTTTTTTTAATTAGGACCCCAAGAAGGAGACGACTAACCAACAGGACAAGAGGAGGCGATGAGAAGCTCCAGGGATGAGAAGCAGCCGCGAAACCCTCTCAGCACTCACAGATGCACTGCAAGTGAACTTTATTATGTCTCTGGGGTTAGGTATATATGTTTCTTCCCGGCTAATTCCGCTTATAAAAGTCCCCACCAGGATTATTTAGAGAAAATATAGAAGAACCTATAGGGAGTTGGGAGTTAAACAGAGATTCTGGAAGTCAGACAGTGCTTCCACAAAAAACCTTCCACCTGCCCGCCGCCCCTACAATCTCCCTCTCCCAAGCTCCATGGAGGAGACATTCCTTCAGGTAGGAAGCGTGTACTTTCAAACAGGGTCAGTCTTGGGGAGCCGTAGTTTCAGAATGAGTCGCTCTAATTATATGCCCTTCATGAGAAGGCCCAGTGGTGGTGCCCACCTGGGGACTGGGCAGCCAGGTCACCTGAGGGCATAGGGGAGGCAGTGGCAGGGGCAGGGGAATGAGGTGGGTGGGAAGGCTCCAGGCACCACTCCTGGACCTGCAGGGGAGCTGAGAGGCCCTGGTGACACCTGGCACCGAACATCTTATCCTAGTCCTTTCAAACACGCTCAGACACCGGGATGCCTCCAAGGGTACGCTGAGCACCACTGACACCCAGTGGAAAGCCTTTGAACTTCTCTGTAAGTTGGTTTCCTAGAAGGCCTGGCAGGATGATCTAAACTCACGACAACATGCATCACAATGGTCATAAAACAATACCTGGCATTTGCTCCCCAGCCCCCAGCAAGCTAAGGAAGAGTCCTCATTGTCACCGAATTTAGATTCATTGATGCTTACAACACACTCTAAGGGTAGGTGCCATTCTTAACAGGGACCAAGGCTCCCAGAGGTGAGCGACCTACCCAGGGCCATGAAGTAAGTGAGGGGCAGGTGAATGACTTGTGTGACTCCAAGGTCAGTGCCCTTCACTTTCTAACACACTCCTCCACCGCCCCCACCCCAGCAGGCAGGCTGCACACAACACTGCCTGGACCCTTCCCATCAGGCCTCTGTGCTGAGTAATGGGGCAGGTGGGATGCACGCATGCATACACACACATACACACACATGAAAGCACACAGAAACACACACATGCATGCACAAATGCACACACACACATGCACACACACGCATGCATGTGCACACACCTGCACACACTCATGTACACACACATGCATGTGCACACCCAGGCACACTCAGGGCTTGCCCCTTTGCTGGACTCGGGCCTTACTTTGAACTCTGTTCTGAGTGGCCCTAGGCCAGCCTACTTTCTTTTCTCTAGCAAACCTGTGGGCTGGAGCAACAGAGCCACAATGCTGCACCTTTGTGAGCAGCTGTCCAGATGGAAATGGCTGATGACACTGTTAGTATTCCAGTTCAGGGTCATGGATGGCCTGAACATATCCCAGCAGCTCAGGGTGCAGGACAGGAAGCAGCCCTGCTCAGGATGCCATCCCATTGCAGGATGCACCCACACACCCACACTCACTCAGACCGGGGCAATGTAGACACACCAGCAAACCTAACATGCACAGCTCTGGGGTGTGGGAGGAAACTGGAGTACCCAGAGAAAACCCACAAGACGTGGGGGCAACTGCACACTCCACACAGACAGTGCCCCAGCTGGGAAGCAAATTTTTTTCTCATCAAACATAATGAATGACATTGATCAAAATGACATTATTCAAGGACTTGCTGTACTTCATTCCTTCATTGTCCTCCTCGCGCTAGAGGCAGTAGCTGTTCTTTTGCATCTACTAATTCTGGGCTCCTGTGGGTCTCCTTTTACCTCTTTTAATAATGAACCACCTTATACTGTTCTACCTAATAATTCTTTATATTAAAATATTCCTATTTAAATAACCGGTCCAGCTTGTCTCCTGCTTGGAAGCTGACTGGCCGAGCCCCCTACTGGCAGGGTCACACAGGGGCTGCTGGTGAAGGCAGGAAGGCAGGGGACAGGGTCCCAGCCTGGTGTCAAGGCAGGGCGTGGAGGAGGATGTTGGGGCTAAGAGACTCCGTAACTGGAACAGAGGTCACATAAAGATCTTTTCAGGCCAGGCATGGTAGCTCACGCCTGTAATCCCAGTACTTTGGGAGGCTGAGATGGGTAAATCACCTGAGGTCAGGAGTTCAAGACCAGCCTGGCCAATATGGTGAAACCCTGTCTCTACTAAAAATGCAAAAATTAGCCGTGCATCATGATGGGCACCTGTAATTCCAGCTACTTGGGAGGCTGAGGCAGAAGAATCGCTTGAACCTGGGAGGCGGAGGTTACAGTGAGCCGAGATCACACCATTGCACACCAGCCTGGGCGACAGAGCAATTCCGTCTCAAAATAAATAAATAAATGAATATCTTTTCAGATGAGCAGAATAAGAGCTTGCCACCAGCAGATCCTCACTAAAGAAAGTTCTAAAATAACGTACTTCAGGAGAAAAGGACCTCAAATGGAAGGTCTGAAATATACAAAGAAATGATGAGCAATAATAAAGATAAACATTATGATAAATCTAAAAGAACACTAACTGCATGAAACAATTCTATCTTATGAGGTTAGGATGAAGGAAAAAAACATGTAAGTCAGACAAAAAAAGATTGCTATGGGCTGAACTCCCTCCCAACCCCCATAAATTCATATGTTGAAGTATTTGGTATTTGGAGACAGAGCTTTTGGGAGGTGAGTAGTTTAGATCAGGTCAGGAGGGTGGATCAGGTCAGGAGGATGGGATTAGTGCCTTAGAAGAAGGGCCTCCAGGGAGCTCTCTCTCTCTCTCTGTCTCTCCCTCTCTCGCCCTCCATGTGAAGACACAGTGAGAAGGCTGCCATCTGCAAGCCAGGAAGAGAGCCCTCACCAGACGCAGAATCATCTGGCACCTCGATCTCAAACTTCTAGCCTCCAGAACTGTGAGAAGATTAATCTGGGTTGTTTAAGTTGCCCAGTCTGTGGTATTTTGTGATGGCAGCCTGAGCTGACTAACACAGAGGCAAATGGGGTATGGCCCATGTGCCGTCCCAGAGGCACGTGAGCACGGGGCTGTGTCCTGGTGGTGAGCATCCCTGCATCCCCCTGCATGACCTGGCCGGTGTGCTTCTGATTGATCTATGTGTGCCACACTGGCTGTTAAAAATCTCTTTTTTTTTTTTTTGAGACAGAGTCTCATTCTGTCACCCAGGCTGGAGTACAGTGGTGCAAATTCAGCTCATTGCAACCTCTGCCTCTCAGGTTCAACTGATTATCCTGCCTCTGCCTCCAGAGTAGCTGAGATTATAAGCACTTGCCACCATACTTGGCTAATTTTTGTATTTTTTTAGAGACAGGGTTTCACCACATTGACCAGGCTGGTCTCGAACTCCTGACCTCAAGTGATCCACCCGCCTTGGCCTCCTAAAGTGCTGGGATTACAGGTGTGAACCACTCACCCAGCCTAAAAATCATTTTTTATTACCTCTGGGAAAAATTATTGGTTAACTTTAGACTTTGATACATTGTTTCCATATTACAATTCTTAGAGTAGTGATTTTTAAAAATATAAAAAATAACTTAAAGGAAAAACTAGAATGATTAAAAAAATCAATCCAAATGAAGGCAAGAGGGGAAAAGAATGAAAGAACAAAGAAAAAGTACAACTTAACCTGCTAGCTCTAAACAACAGATATAAGAAGTCATATTAAACTTAAGTTTTTCCAACTAAAATACAAATCTGTCAGAATAGAAAGAACAAAAGTATTTGTTGTTAACAAGAGACATATCTAAAACATAAGGATGCGGAATGTTGAAAGTGAAAGGAGAGGAAAAGATAAACCAAGAAAATGTGAATTTTAAAAAGTCGGTGGAGCATTATTAATAGCAGACAAAATAGATTTAAGACAAAGAAAACTACTAGAATGTAGTTCATGTCATAAAGTCAGGAGTTCACTCCAGAAAGATACACACATTTGGTTAAAAGAACAGAGTCCAGAGTCAGCCTGCCTATCTCAGCCCGGCTCTGCTCCTTTCTGTGTGTGTGATCTTCAGCACATTACTGAAATCTCTGCTATTTTCACTGTCCTCCCATGGAAATGGGGATAATACTCATACCTCCCTTTTTTTGTTTTTTTGTTTGTTTGTTTGTTTGTTTGTTTTGAGATGGAGTCTCACTCTGTCGCCCAGGCTGGAGTGCAGTGGCCCAATCTCGGCTCACTGCAAGCTCCACCTCCCAGGTTCACGCCATTCTCCTGCCTCAGCCTCCTGAGTAGCTGGGACTACAGGCACCCGCCACCACGCCAGGCTAATTTTTTGTATTTTTAGTAGAGACAGGGTTTCACCGTGTTAGCCAGAATGGTCTCATTCTCCTGACCTCGTGATCCGCCCGCCTCGGCCTCCAGAAGTGCTGGGATTACAGGCGTGAGCCACCGCGCCAGGCCAATACTCATACCTCCCTCTAAGGGTAGTTGTGAGGATATAACGGAGCTAGTATGTAACGAAGGCAGTTAGAACAATGCCTGGCGTGCGTGTTCATAGCAGGCACTACATAAATAGGACACGAAATTACAAACCCTAATAACAGGTATCAAAGTATGTGAAGGAAAGGTTGATAGAACTTCAAAAATAAAGATATACTAGTCCGAATTCTTTTTCAGACAGAGTCTCTGTCTGTCACCCAGGCTGGAGTGAAGTGGCATGATCTTGGCTCACTGCAACCTCCACCTCCTGGGCTCAAGTGATTCTTCTGCCTCAGCCTCCCAAGTAGCTGGGATTACAGGCACGCACCATCACGCCCAGCTAATGTTTGTATTTTTAGTAGAGACGTGGTTTCACCATCATGGCCAGGCTGGTCTCCAACTCCTGACCTCAAGTGATCCACCCGCCTCTGTCTCCCAAAGTGCTGGGATTATTGGCGTGAGCCACACACCTGGCCTGGACTTTTTTTTTTTTTTTAACAGACATCCTCTCAGTGATTTAAAAAAATTCAGTAAGAATATAGAAGACTTGACAATACAAAAAAACTTAAATCAATGGACAGATATAAAACACTGCATCCAATAACCTCAAATACACTATTTTCTAAAACTGGCTATATCCTGGATCATAAAGTAAATCTCATCAAATTTCATAGACAGCATGTATGCTATCATGCAAAGTGTCTTCTAAAACTACAGTGCAATAAAGTGAGAACTAAAATCCAAAAACCTAAGCAGAAAATCCTCATCTGTTTGCAAATTAAGAAACCTGCTTCTGAATCACTCACACATGCAAATTAGAAAATATCTTGAACTGAATGTTAATTAAAAGACTCCATATCCCAACTTACGGAATTTAATTAAGCAGAATGTAGTAAAACTATAGCCATAAAATGTGTATGATGGAAAAGAAGATTGAAAAATAATGAACTAAGAGTCCATCTCATGAAGTTAGAATAAGAATAGTAAAATAAACCTGAAGAAGTGAGAAAGAAAGAAATCACAAAATTCTGAGCAGAAACAAATAAAATTGAAAACAAACATAATAAAGAGGACCAACACTAAAGGTTACTTTCTTTAAAAACAAAAACAAACAAACAACGAACTAATAAATTTGGCATAGCACCAGTGAGCTGGACTCAGAGGCAAAAGACAGCACAAACTGCTTTCAATAGAGCATCATGATAGTGGTTGCTGGCATTAAAAAGATAACAAGAGAATATAACAGATAACTTTTTTCTGAAGTTTAGAAGAAATAGTCTAATTTTTAGGTAAAGATAACTCATCAGAAATGACTCAAGAAGAAATAAAAACCGACAATTGCCCTAAAATACAAAATACTAAAATACAACAAAAAAAAATTGAATCAGCATCAAAAACCGAAGGCCCAGCCTCAGATGGCCTCACTCTTGAGTTCAGCCAAACCTTAAATTAAAGACCAAAAGTGCCAATCTTATAAAAGCTTTTCTACAGAATAGAAAACAGCAAAAATGCTTGTTTGCTTATTCTCTAAAGCGGACACAGCCTTGTTCCCGAAATAAAAATAGTTTTAAAAAGGAAAATTGTAGACTAATCTCACTCATGAAAATAAATATAAAACTTCTAAACAAAATAGTAACAAAATAATGTAATCTGTAGTTAATGGGTTAAGGGAGAAAAGTCACATGAACATCTGAATAAATATAGAAAGTCATTTGTAAAATTCAACAACTACTTGTGATTTTTTAAACAAAATTTTAAACTAGAAATGGAAAGAAACTATTAATCTGATGAAGCTATTTTAAATAAAGATTAGAAAAGAAAGCTGTTCATTACATAGATGTATGTATATATGTACGAACATGTGTATGTATGTGAAACCTATTTAAAATGAAAGGATACGGAAAGTTTCTTTTAAGTTATTAAACATATCCCAGGCAAATATAAACGAAAAGAAAGCTGTATATCAATTTTGGTATCAAAACTGTTTTAAGGCCAAAATTTTAAAAATCAGAAAGAAAAGGAAAGAGTATTAAAAATAAAAATATAAATTAGATATTTTAAAATATTCCTTTGAAGCTAACAGATCAACCAGGCAAATAATAACCAAAGGCATAGAAGCTTCGATTAATATTTTGAATAATCTTGGTTAATTAGAGATTAAAGAAAATGCGCATTGCCTCTAAGTGCACACAGAACAGTCATGAACACGAGCGATACATAAGCCCATGAAGGAGGGCCCAATGCATACCAAAGAATCAGCAACATTCAGCCCATCTTCTCTAGCCTTATATAAAATTTAAAAAATCGGTATCAAAAGTGGGAGGCTTGGGCAGGAGAATTGCTTGAACCTGGAAGGCAGAGGTTGTTGTGAGCCAAGATCGCGCCACTGCACCCCAGCCTGGTCAACAGAACGAGACTGTCTCAAAAGAAAAGAAAAAAAATCAATATCAAAAGGATCAATGTATATAATCCCATATGGATGAAAATCAAAAACAACACATACATCATCTTTGTAATAAAGAAGAAAAATAAG
This sequence comes from Pan paniscus, assembly GCF_029289425.2. Taxonomy (NCBI): domain Eukaryota; kingdom Metazoa; phylum Chordata; class Mammalia; order Primates; family Hominidae; genus Pan; species Pan paniscus. The sequence goes on along the minus strand of NC_073263.2, from coordinate 26,299,996 downwards.
GAAAATTATTAAATATTTCACATTGAATGACAAGAAAATGACCACATGTCAACATTTGTAGGACTAAGAAAGTTATATTTAGAGGTAAAACTATAATTTTAAATGCATTCATTCAAAAACAACAAATGAGGTAAGCTCTGAGTCAACAGGCTTCACAAAGAAGAAGAGTAACCCCAAGCAAGCAAAAACCCGAGATAATGGCTGACATGAATGAAAGAAAGAATAATACAAAAAGAGAGAAGATGAATCAAACCAAATACTCATTTCTTTGAAAAAAGTTGGAATATAGAAAAGCCAGTAGTAAAACTAATCAAGAAAAAGAGAGAAGCAATTCAAATTTAAAAATATATATAAAAATAAAAATAAAATAAAAAGAGAAGGGGAAATGGACACATTCTCTTAAAAACTTGAAACGCTGGCCGGGCGCAGTGGCTCACGCTTGTAATCCCAGCACTTTGGGAGGCCCAGGCAGGTGGATCACCTGAGGTCAGGAGTTCGAGACCTTGCTGACATGGTGAAAACCCCGTCTCTACTAAAAACACAAAAAATTAGCTGGGCGTGGTGGCAGGCACCTGTAATTCCAGCTACTCAGGAGGCTGAGGCAGGAGAATCGCTTGAACCCGGGAGGCGGCGGTTGCAGTGAGCTGAGATCACACCACCGCACTTCAGCCTGGGCAACAGGAGTGAAACTCTGTTTCAAAAAAAAACTCGAAATGATTAATTGACATAAGAATTAGAAAATCTGAATAGCTCAACAGCCAATTACCAAAATCTGAATAACCCTTTGAGGTAAGCACTATTACTCCCCCACTGCAGAGATGAGAAAACTAGAGAACTGGTCATTTGAGTACCTTGGCCAAGGTCACAGAACAGAGCCAGGATTTGAACCGAAGCAGTCTGATTCTGTGACTTCTCTCTACCCTGTGGTGGTGGATTCTGTGTGTCAACTTGACTGGGCCACTGGGTGCCCAGATTAAATAGTGTTTCTGGGTGTTTGCAGATGAGATAAGCATTTGAATCTGTGGGCTCAGTAGAGCAGACTTCTCTTCCTAATGTACGGGGGCCTCAGCCAATCCCTTGAGGGCCTGAGTAGAACAAAAGGAGAAAGAATCCGCCCCTTTTGCTTCCTGCCTGCCTGCCTGGGCAGATCTCATCTCATCTTCTCCTGCCCTTCAACTGGGATTTACACCTCGAGGCCCCTTGGTTCCCAGGCCTTTGGACACAGACTGGAATTGCACTACCCACTCTCCTGAGTCTCCAGCTTGCAGATGGCAGGTCATGGAACTTCTCAGCCTCCATAATAGTGTAAGTCAATTCCTCATAATAAGTCTCTTCATGTATATGTTAACTTGACTAAGCCACTGGCTGTTCAGATTAAACACTACATATTTTTTTTATAAATACATATATACACATCTCCTACTGATTCTGTTTCTCTGTGAAACCCTGAATAATACAACCCCCCATTGCTTTACTGTTTTGCCTCGATAGTAGAGCAATAAGGCAAATTGTATGACAGTGAGCAGCAGCTGTGTCTTTCATCTCAACATCACTCTGCCTAGCATATCAAAGAGGATTTTTACATTTAAAAATAATTAGGACTTTTTTTAGATAGGTAAACGCTCACATGATGAAAAGTACTAAAAAGGTCTGCAGTAGAGATCTCCCCACCACTTTACCCCAAGATACTCAGGGGCTCTGCCCCGAGGTAATGCTATCACTGTCCTGTGGATCATTTTAGAAATATTGTATGCACGTGTAAATGAAGATATATATTGTTTTTTCCTTTTTTAATCTAATATATAGCATATTATATACACATTTTCCTGCTCCTTGCTTTTTTTTACTTTAACAATCTATCTTGAAGATCATTTTAACTCAATGAAAATGGCCTCATTCCTTTTACAGCTGCAGTGTATTCCAATGTGCATAGACTATAATTTAATCAATATTCTGCTGCAAGAACAGTAAGATGTTTTCTAATCTTTTGTTATTTCAAACAGTGCTGAATTGAATATATCTTTTTGTTCATGTGCAAATAAATCTGAAATGTATATCTGTTATAGTTATGAAAGCTGTATAATGAATTACCCCAAGTCTAAGTAATCTAAAATGGAGACCATATTTATTTTTGCTCAGAAATCTGTAATTTTGGCAAGCTGAGCTCAGTAAGGTTGGGCCCTGTCTGTCTCCCTGCAGTGGCTAAGACCCCAGCTGGGAGCAGACCCTCACCTGTGGCCTCTCTATGTGGCCTGGGCTTCCTCGCAACATGGCGGCTGAGTTCCAGAGGTAGCATTCTGAGCAAGAGAGCCAAGCAGAAGCCTCGTTACCTTTTAGGGTGTAGCCTTGGAAATCAGGCACTTCCAAAATCCCACCAGGTTCAAGGAGAAGGAAACAGGGCACACCTCTTGATAGGGAGTGGCAAGATTCTGGAAGAGAATATAGGTCTAGAAATACTGTCATCAGCATTTTTGGAAAATCCAGCCTGCCTCAGATATATTTCTAGAAACGAAATTGGTCGGTCATGGGTATGTACAGTTTTAATTTTGATACAGGGTTGCTAAATTGCCCTCCAAAGAACTCGTACCAGTTCACTCTCAACAGCAGTGCATGAAAAACACATATTTGTTTAATGAAGGAATGAAGGATTGAGCAAGTGAATAGGGAGCCGAACTTGTGAGCCTAGTCTTCAGAGAACGCACTTCATCATCTGGCCACCAGAGGGCGGTGTTTCCCCACAGACCCGCAGAAGGGCGCCCTCGGAAAGGAAGAGCTACTGGCTCTGCAGCGATATTAACTAGCTTCCAGGAGGCGGAGGCCAGCGCCTCCCTGCATCCCCGTCTCGGCATTAAACCAAACGTGGACGCCCTTGATAGACTTTTAAAGGGAAAGCAGGAATCGTCCTTTACACTTCACCTGCTTTTTACAGCGCAGGGGCCTCTGACATTTGTGTAAAATCCACCCGCCAGGAACTGCAGGCTCAGAGCTCAGAAGCGCCCTGTCCTCTTCAGGAGCCCGGGGGCTGACGCCACTCCTTCGAGGGGGCCAAGGCTGAAAAATCAGCTGGCAAAAGGCAGATTAATTGGAGAAAAGGCATACACGTTTATGTAACGTATGTACACAGGAGCCTTCAGCATAAAGAACGAACGTACAGGGGAACTTGTCCACTTTTATGCTTCTGTCCAACAAAGTATGGACGGCCGGGTAGAATATGATCAGACAAGAAGGGTGTGATCTAACGCTGAGACCGAGTGAGGACACCCAGCAAGGCCTGTCCGGCTAGATTCTGCCTGGCCTCTCTGAGCACACATTCCTTCCTTCTGGAATGAGGGGGTCTTACGACCAGCAGTCAAACAAGGTAGGTCAGATCATTTCTTTATGACCAGTTTTTACACAGAAAGTCTGAGAAAGAAAAAGAGTAACAGGTTTTCTGGCTGGCTTTGGAGAGAAGAGGGTGTGGTTTCTATGACCCATCTTGGGGAAGAGGGATTCTGGTTTCTATGGGTAGCCTTGGGGGAAAATGGGACTAAGAGACAGGAGGACGGGAGGAGGTCAGGGAAAACCTTTTGCTTCTGAGGCTGCTTCCAAGACTTTCATTTTGGGGTACAATTTTCTGAGCCCCAACACTTTCAAAGACAGATTTCCAAATGGTTTTAGTTTTAAATGTTCAAATACCTAGGCCTGCACTCCAGCCCTGGGAGAAGCAGGAACACAGGTAGAGGCCAGGGACACGGTGATGCTGCGTCCCCCGCGTCTCCTCCAGAGTGGTCACAGAGGACACTGCCACCCCACTCCACCTTCATGCAGCTCACTCCTGAGGAGGGCTCTGAGCCACAACCCTGAGCCTCGCCTGCCTCCTTCCTGCTCAGGGAGCCCTTGGGGCTGGGGGGTGGCATCCCAGGGTTTGGGGGGTGTCAAGCAAGATTTCCCAGCCCACACCCACATTGGCAACCCCACTCCGCTCTCTGTACACATGGTGTGCAGGCTGACCTCCATATCCTCAGCTCCCAGGCCACTCCGAAGCTAGCCTGGTCACACAGCTGCCTGTTCCCCGACACTCCCCAGCTCCCTTCCAGCAGCCGCTCTCCAAAACAGCCACTCCTCTGTCCCTACTCCTCTGCCCGGTGTAGAGCCAGTGCCCCGTGCATGCTCCTGGAGGAGGCCTGTGCAGCGCAGGGCTGCTCTTGAGGAACCCCGAACCCTCACCCCTCACCCCTCACCCATGGGGCCAGCCCTGCTTCCTGCCTCCCTAAACACCCTCCTTCAACATTTGCAGGGAAAAAGGCAGGACAGTTCAACAGCGCAGCTCTGATGTCAGGATGATTCCATCACGGGTAAACTTAAAAATGAAGTGAGCCAAGCAGACGTCCCCTACTCCATCCCAGACATTTACTTCAACCTAGACCCAGGGTGGAGCTGGGGAGGGTGGGAGTCAGGACTGGGAGCAACCTACAGCTCTGGGAGTTTAACCATTGGCTTCTAGGCCAAATCTGGGGGCAGGCCACATTCTGAGGCTAGCCCTGCAGCCTCACATTCAAAGAGGCCACATTGTTCCTTGTTCCTCCTATCAAGCTCATCTGCTTTTGGGTGTCCATTTGGGCCTCCAGCCATCACCCTCCAAGTGGCAATCAGGGCCATGGCTTCCAGGCAGAGCAGCTGAATGGCTGCGAGCTGACCAGCTTCCTCCTGCAAAGGGCCCTTGGGGAGGAGCTCAGAGCCAGGGATTCAGGTCTGGCATCAGAAGGGCTGGGCATGGAATACAACATAGCAAGACCCCATCTCTACAAAAAATAGCCAGATGTGGTGGTCTGCACCTGTAGTCCCAGCTACTCCGGAGATTTGAGGCAGGAGGATCGCTGGAGCTCAAGACTGCAGTGAGCTATGATCGTACCACTGCACTCCAGCCTGAGCAACAAATGAGACCCTGTCTCAAAAAGAAAAGAAAAGAAAAGAAAAGATTGCTCAGCCCAAAGCTTCTGCTTCTTCATCTAAGCGGGAAATGCGACGGAGGATGTCACCACGCTCCAGCAGAGATGCACCAGTCTGAGGCTCAGACCTGCTTACGCTGTAGGGCCCACAGCTTCCCTCCGGCAGCTACAGCTGTTCCTTTGGCGGACATGTGGCGGTCCCGGGGATGCAGTGGTTGATTTTCGTGTCATCTGCCCCTCTAGGCGGGGTCAGGCACAGAGGGGTCCCCAGTGAGAAGTTCACACACTGAGTCACGCTAAGGTGGAGGACTGGGGACTCCAGGCTCCACTCACCTGCTCCCCACCACCCGACCCCGCTGTCAGTGGCCCAGGCCCCAGAGGGCGGGACTGTCCTCCTTTCCTGCCCTGGCTGCACCTCGCACTGCTTCCTAGTTAACACCCGCTGAGCTGCTGAACTCAGGGGGCCCCACCTCCTCCCTCACTAGGCCTGAATCAGGGAGACGCTCTTCCTAATCGCCTTCCACAATCTCTTCCTTCCAAGGGCCTTAGCACAGACAGCGCTGCTCCCTTTCCGTGCTTGGCTGGGAACAAGTCCAGCTGGGCGACAGGGAGGGGCAGGCACCGACTGACTCCAGTCTCCTGGGCCACCAGGTTCAACACAGATGTGGCCTTTGTCAGAACGAGGTCAGGGGCCCACCAGGTGTAAATCAGTCTCTGGCCCAGGTCTTAGCAGAAGGCAGATAACCAGGATTCCTAGGTATGGTGGCCACCCAAGAATGTTTACTCTGTTTCCCATTTAAAGTCAAGTAATATGTGGGAAAGTGGATCTGGGGCAGGCCCCACGGGTGGCCCCTGCGCACCCCCAAGGGAAGCCGGTCAGGAAGAGAAGGGGAAGAAAGCTTCCTTCTCCACCTAAGTGTGAAAGCCACAGACAGCCCCCAGCAAAACATCTTTGTAAAAGGTGTGACCCAAAGAAAATCAGTGCAGGCCTTTGCTGTCCTAAATGCGTCCTCTGATGCTGCCTGTCCCAGCTGGGGCCAAGGGGTGGGGTCCTGCTGCTGTGGCGCATTGCCTCTTAGGTCTCCACTGCCTGCTGGAGGAGGAGGGAGGGCTGGCCCGACAGCGCAGGAGATGCATCACGCAAACAGCCTAGGGCAGAAGTCAGGGGGCAGGACACAGGGGCCATGCAGCGACACATAAGAGTGCCAGGCTGATGTCACGGCAGCCGGTGGGGGGAAGCTAGAAGAGGCCATGCTGACTTTCTCCGCCTGCATGCAGTGTGCCAGCCCCTGTGTCTGCCACAAGGACCCAAGCAGAGACTATGGCCCTCTCCCTACTCCAGCCCGGGAAGGCCATCCAGTGAGTAACATCAGTGGGGACAGCCCACAGGCAAAGCTCAGGCCCCCACCTCTCCTCCCTAGGCCCTGAATAGGAAGGAGCTCCTGAATGGCCTGTGCCAGGACCGTGAGCTCCCACGTGCTTTGTGCGGCCAGCACCGTTGATCTGACCAAGCAGGAAGCTCAGGGGCATGCAGACAGCAGGGGAACAGCAGGGGCGTGCAGACAGCAGGGGCTGTGGAACAGGGAGAGCTGCTCCGAAAGGAACATGGGAGTTAAGGATGGCAGCTCTGCATCTTTCCATCTGGGGTCCAAAGATGAAAACAACTGGGTCATAACCCAGCTCACCTTTGTGGGCAGGGTTTCGGCTGCTGCCAACCAGACACTGGAGGAAGGGACAGCCCCTGATGGAGAGGGCGCTGGGTCCCCCTGGAGTCCATGAGGCACCATTAGTCGTCCAATAGCCCAGAACATCGCAGGTGGCATCTTCAGGCTCCTGTCAATCATTCCAGGTCAGCACGAAGGCAGGGCCTAACTCTGGCATGCCTAGTAAGAACCACTCCAGAAGGCTGCCGGGTGAACTGCGGATTCTGGGTCCTGTGCTCCAGGTTTTGATGCAGTAGGTTTGGGATGGGGCCTGGAAATCTGCATTTGAACACGCATACCAGGGGAGCGGGTGAGTGGAGCCCAGAGTCCCGTCCTCCAGCTTAGCGTGACTCAGTGTGTGAACCCCTCACTGGGGACCGCTCTGTGCCTGACCCCGCCTACAGGGGCAGATGATGCGAAAATCAAGCCCTTCTGATGCCAGACCTGAATCCCTGGCTCTGAGCTCATCCCACAAGGTTCCTTGTGGGAACGAGCCTGGGAGGAACCCAGGCTCAGCTGAGAAGGCACTGAAGGGGACTCCTTCCTGGTGCCCAGGGGCATCTCGGCTGAGACACGTCTTCTAATCTCTGCTGAGAGAGGGCCAGCTCCTTTATTAACTTATGTGGGCTTCTGCACCCCCAAAACCCAGTGTGGCAGGATCTGACCGGGCTGGCATTGGAAGCATCAGGGGAAGACAGGAGAGGACAGGTCCCCTGTCGGGGGAAGAGGGAAGGACAGCAGAAACCAAGGCGATGTGGGGGCCACAGGGACCCACGGCCTCTGTGAGGAAGGAGCCTGTCAAGGAGGGAGGAGGGAGGCTTGCAGTGACAAGGCGAGCCAGAGACCAGGGACAGGAGGGACACAGGGCTGCTGGAGCCACAGCAACACTGCGACCTGTGCAAATGGAAATGTGGCCAGGTGCCCTGGGAGGAGGCAACCTGGGGCCCTTCATGGTGAGTCATCCAGTGCTGATCACCATGCTGCTTCCTGCCCCGACCTCAAGGCATGTCGCTGAAATTCCCCAATTGGAAAACCAAATGAAGGCCCAGGTCTTTGATTCTTGGTGTGTGGGTGTGTGTGATTTTTGTTGTTTTTTTGTGAGACACAGTCTCACTCTGTCACCCAGGCTGGAGTGCAGTGGTGTGATCATAGTTCACTGCAGCCTTGACTCCCTGGGCGCAAGCAATCCTCCCATCTCAGCCTCCTGAGTAGCCGGAACAACAGGAGTGAGCTGCCAAGCCCAGCTAATTTTTCTTTTTGGAGCAATGGGGTCTTGCTATGTTGCCTAGGCTGGTCTCAAACTCCTGAGCTCAAGTGATCCTCCCATCTTGGCTTCCCAAATTGCTGGAGTTATGGGCATGAGCCACCACCATGCCTGGCTAGGTCTCTGAAATATTAAAAGACATTTCAAGGAGCTGAAAGCTGCTCCCCTAACTTAATTATCAAGATCTTCAAGTGTGGCTCTCAGAAGATACACTTCAAACCACCGTCACCTACACACATGCAAAGAACGCATTCAGAAACATCTTCTGAATGCGGATGCTAAGTCATGTTCACAGGTTCAGGACGTGCCAGCTGCAGAGTCAAACTGCTGTTTAAACTGGTTTTAGGCCACAGCAGCTGACGCACATCCTCGAATATGAAATGCTTTTAAATGTCACTTCATGTTAAGTACCACTTGGTAGGTTTTTAAATTACCCTTAAATGGCATATTTTCTTAATTTTTCTTCATGGTAAATCATCGGCCAATTCACCACCTCTAACTAATCATGGTGCTGTATTTAAAGCTAATTACTCACATCACAAGTACACAGGGCAAATGCAGTGGGGCAATTAAAAGATCGCACATACAGATATCCACAGGACAGTACTCGCGTGTTTTGGCAAATCAATGTCCAGGTGCCAGGCCCGGAAAGAAAGTATACTCGGGAAGCAAATCTCCTTCTCATCTAGTTCCCTGTTGGGACACCTCTACAAGTTACCCACACCTCCAAATTAAATATCCATGTCCTCAAAAGCTTGTGACACAGCTCTGTATTAGGACTGTCTTCACAGAACACAAAATCTGAGTACAGTACACGGTCCCATAACGACGTGAACCCTTACATACTGGTGATGCTAGGCAGTGGTTACGAAGTTTTAGGTAGTGGAACCCTTGATTCAAATGAACCCCAATAATTAAAAGTAAATATTTTATGTGTATAGATTTATTCCTGAATCTAAATTTATAAAACTCAGTGAAAATATTAAAGTTATTTGATGAACATAAAAATGGAGACTGGGGGTAAGGCTGACGATTTGTTAAAGTAGTCTTAATGCCCATGTGACTCACATACTGTTCTGCTTGCACGGTTTAAAGAACATTCTGGGTTTGGGTTTTTTTTGTTTTTTGTTTTTTGAGACATAGTCTCTCTCTGTCACCCAGGCTGGAGCGCAATGGTGCAATCCCTGCTCACTGCAACCTCCGCCTTCCAGGTTCAAGCAATTCTCCTGCCTCAGCCTCCCGGGTAGCTGGGATTACAGGCACACACCACCATGCATGGCTAATTTTTGTATTTTTAGTAGAGACGGGGTTTCACCATGTTGGCCAGGCTGGTTTCGAACTCCTGACCTCAAGTGATCCACCCACCTCAGCCTCCCAAAGTGCTGGGATTACAGGCATGCCACAGCATCCGGCCTTAAAAAACATTCTGATTCACAGATAAGACGCAGACACATGTTTCCTATCACATCATGCAATACTTGGATACCATTTTGTTAAAGAACTATGTCACCAGTTTTATTGTGGGGTCCTTGCAAACACAAGTTTGCTTGGCAGAAAAATGGAGACACTGATCATTTGTTGTAATTGGGTATTAAACATCAGTTTGCATTTTTAAATTTACATTAACATTTTTAAAAATAAATGTTGCATCAAATATTTATAGAATGAGGCTTCTGGGACTGGAGAACTAGCTCATTTCAGACCAAATCACTACAGATAACAATTATGAACTGGACAAAATACACCTCACAGCCATCGAAGGCATTGCATAGAAATCAAAACCAGAAACACACGAGAGGGGAGCTAACGCTTGGCAGAAGAAAAAGGCTTTGCATTTCTGATTATTAAAGGCGTTTTGGTGAGGGCAGGCCCTGTTCTGCCAAGCAGGCAGCTAAGCCTGAACAGAAAATCTGCAGTCTCGGCTGGCTGACTTAACCCACCATCTTATTGGCTTAAAAAAATGAGAGGGCTGAGTTCAGAGCGATCAAAGAAGATTGAAAGTGAAGTGTTCCTACAAACAAGAGCCAGAGGGGGATCCAAAAATTCTGTGTAAAACTGCCTGAGTCTCTGTTTGATTCTGTAACCAAGCGTGAGCCAAATAAACTCCAAACAGCCTGGCTAAGGTTAAAAGAACTTAAGAAATTTCTGCTATTGTCTATTGTGTGTGTGCTGGGTGATGGGGGCAGGGAGGAATTGAGAGTTTAATTCTAGCCATGTTAACTGTCTTCTTTAAAAAAAAAAAAAATCAGTACTTTTTGGAGGAACATAACAGAATCCAGAGTCTCTAAAATGTATCATTCACTGAGTTTACAATACAATCCAAAACTATTAGGCATGCACTCAAGAGTGAAAATAGTCAATAGCGACTGATCCTGAAAAAAAAAAAAATCCAGATGTTGGAATTAGCAAAGATTTTTAAAGAGCCAGTATAACTATGCTCAAAGATGTAAAGGAAAATAAGCTTATAATAAATGAACAACAAAAAAGAACCATTAGGACATTCTAGAGTGAAAAAATCCAATGTCTGAAATAAAAAATTTACTAGATGGGCTTAAGAGCAAATTATATAACAGATGACAGAATAGAGTCAGTGAACCTACTCTAAGTGTATTTTACATTAGAAATATTAAACTCTAATGATATGTATGCTGAAGAATTCAGGGGTGAAGTATACACATTACTTTGAAATCCATAAAAAATAAGAATTGATGAACAGATGGAGAGGGGTATATGAGTGTTTACTGAACAACTTTATTGTAGATTTTAATTTTTTTCATAATGAAACAGAGGGTGAGGGATATTTACCTAACTCTGAAAGGTGGAACAGGAGGACCTTGAACTCTTGAAAATTCAAGAGTCAAGAGACCAAGCTTTGAGCCCCCATCAATGGAAACAATGGCCTTTTCCCCATCTTTAAAGGTAGGAGCTAGACTAGCAGAGCACTAAGATGCCTTCTAAATACATATAAATAAAACGGACCTAAGATCCTTTCTAATATTAGTGCCATCTAAGGCATGAGGCTATCAAGATCAATTAAAAAACCAATAGGCTATAAATATGAATATTTTGATAGGTGTGCAGCTATGGCAGACATGTCATCATGGTGGGGTTTGTTGGTTCAGAAAGCTCCCTAAATCCCGAATGCTGGGCATGGGAGGTTTCCAGCATCTTTGTATCCCATCTCATGACACTTCTTCCTCTCAGTGCTTCCATTCCACGATACTTTAGTTCCATTCTCACCCCATACTATCTTTCCCATCTTAGGGAATGCACAGGCTGTTCTCTCTACTGAAAAACTCCTTTCCTTTCCCTGAGCTAACTTCTGTTCATTCTCAAATCTCAGCTTCTCTTGGCCCACTGAGATTGGGCACTTCTCATTCTGCCCCAAACTACAGCACATGTCAAATGATCTAAATTACTTATTCGACAATATTTAATGTCCTTTTTTCTCATTAGATGAGCAGCTCCATGAGGGCAGGGCCCAGCCTGCCACTCTTTTTCAGCCAGTGGCTTGTAGACGAAAGAGGTGGGTCACATCCACTGGGTGTCTGCTTAGCACCAGGCACTCTTCCAAGTGTTTTACACATATCCATGTATTTAAAATCTTATTAGGCTCACAAACAGTTGTTGAAGAAGCCTCCCCTTTTTCCCTATGAACAACAATCCCTAAATAACTATTTGAAACCTAGAAAGTGCCAGGCACTGTGCTCAACACACAGGACACAGCAGAACAGGCCCCTTCCTGCCTCCCAGAGCTCAGTCTGGTGGGGAATACACACCATAAAGAGGGAGCCACACATCAGATGACAAGAACTAAGGAGGAAATGCAAGGTCAAGGTATTTGGTAGAATTCGCCATGTTTTAAAAAGTTGCTCACACTTTACTTTTTGCTAAAGAAAACCACTCAGGAATCCATCCACTCATCTAATCATGCAAAAAGCAGCTGCTCATTGTCTAGGAGACTGGGTGCTGTGCCAAGGCTCTCAGGATGCAAAGATGACTTAGATCTACAAGGAACACACAGTCTAGTGAAAGGCTACACACAGAACCAGCCATCGTACCACATGATGCGTGCCATGGTAGAGGTACACACCGTGTGCATCAGGAACTTGAAAGCAGCTTCTACAGGAAGCCTGACCTCCAGTCTGGCTGTCTCTGATGTATGTGGCCACACTTACCCACCCAATCTCAACTCTCATTACCCCCACATGTGATTCTGCCCCAGAACTGAGTTTTCTATCGACCAAGGTCCCTGAGAGAGTAACTTAGCTTCACTCTAGTTTTCCCACATATGAAACAGAATGTTAAGGATTATTGTAAGGATTAAATGAAAACATCTCATAAGCAATACATACATACTACAGCGTGTTATTCACTTTTACCGTTGAGAGTAAATGTGGTTAAGACCCTCTTGCCCCAGGCTCTATCCTCTCAACAGGTGGCTGCCCTACTCCCAGCATGGCCTTTTCTTTCTAACCAGACTAGTGCTGCCCTGAGTCATTCAGGAATTCAATCTGAACTCTTGGTGACACAAAAATTATGTAGAAACTTAAATGGAAACCAAAGTAGTGTCTTCTGTTGTCTAATAAGGAAAATGCTAAACAAAAGCAAAAACAAAAAACCACTTAACACCAAGTTCTCTTCCAAAAAAGCCAAACATACAACACTGTTATTAATAAGCAAAACCTCTTAGGGTTAAAAGTGTGATTTTATTTAGATGTTACTTGTACATAATCTATAGTAAGATATACAAACAGATAAAAATTGTTTAACAGTTTTTTTTAATACCACTTTAAATTCAATTTACAACAGCATTGGTAATACTGCAAGATGACTGATACTATGATTTATAAAACAAAAATTACTTGCTACTCTGGCTGATACATTCCCACTAGTCTTTAATGGATTAATATGTATCATGTATTTTAACTGCAAATTATTATAAAACTTTTACAACCTAGCCACTTGGAGCTCAGAAAACATTCTGATGTTCTAAAAACTTACTGAGATGAAAATGTTAATTTTTGAATAGTATCCTTAGTAAAGAAAAACATCAGTGTAGCCAAGCTTATGGTCTGGGGCTGACAGTGCAAACTCACTTGCCTTGTGCTCCGCCGCCTCCTGTGTGCGCAGCCATCGGGGACTGGGCAATCTTCCCATCCCTTCCCTAGGTCTACGCTATGAGAGAAAAGCTTAGGAGACATTAAACTAAAACAGACGTGGAGAAATAATACGAGGGACAATTTAAAATTACCTTACAATTTATAACTATAATTTAAAACACAAAGTTTGGAGAAATGAAATGTGCTTTTGGATGTTTCTTCTCCATTTGTTTTGGTAAATAGTTTTTGAAAATGAAACTGAAAGTTCAAATCTTCTCTTTATTCTTTTCATTGTAATACCATATTAGAAAAGATCTGGATTTAAATTTCAGAATAAATTGAATTTGCTGGAAAAATACTCTAAAAATAATCTAAATTGGATTTCAGTCATTTTCCATTCTTTTAAAGGTTATGGTACACAACAGGGCAAAAGCTTTTTCGCAAGTCATAAAATTGAGTTGAAAATAACTTGTTGATTCAGCTACAGGAAGACAACTAACAATTAACAGGCTCATGAATATTTATGAATAAAGTGCCACTAATTTTATTGTAATAAGATATAAACAGAATAAATCCTGACATGGATAGTAGCTTCTGTGTTCTCTCCATCCTGAGAACAGAAGGACCATAAAAAAACAAAGAAGCATTACCAAAGGGGAGTTCTAGACCCACACGGGGAACTCCTAATACAAAAGCAACAAGAAAGACAAGTAAGACTTTAAAAGTCACAGAAGTCCTAAGAATAACGCCAATGTAGTAGGCCCTTTTTAACAACAACAACAACAACAAAAAAAAAACAGAGAGAGAGAGAAATTAGAAATTTAGAAGTTCATTAATAACTGTTACTTATATTCAAGGAATTTATAGTGACAGCCTAGTGGTGACCAGCTCTAGGAAGAGACGCTGAAGAGGACGCTCCCAGCACCTGGGACAGAGGAGAGAACAGACACACCAGGGAAGCAGCCTTGGAAAGGGGATGCAGACATGAGGCTTTTCAGGGCTTCAGATCTACATGACTGCACCCAATGGACAGGCTCTGTACAATCACTGCCCACAAGCCCAACAGGTATCCACTCGAGACACACACACTGAGGGTACTTCGGGGCTGGCTGACTTGCTCAGATGCATTTTAACAAAAACCCCCATCACCATCCTGCTCACATTCCTACCGTCACCTCAAACATCTCTTTTAGCTCCAGATTCTTCTCAACATAACTGAGTAACTAACCACAATGGATATGAAATACTGTTGAGTAGGTTAAAGTCCTTAATAAGTCAAGCGTCTTAGCATATTTTTGAAGTCGTATCTATAATCAAAGCCTGGAGCACCTGTTTGTTCAACACAGTTATCTTTCATCCAGAATTACAAAATATAGAAGCTGTCATTCTTGAGTTTCCCCATGGGTCCCTGGTATTGCCCACGTGGGAACAACAGGAAGGGTGGAGGTGAGGGCACAGCGCTGTACTACAGCTGCAGGGCTGATCAAGGGAATCTCATGAGGTGCTTTTTATCATTTAATGTGCCAACAACAGGAGAGAGGAGAACCATGTGCTTCTAGAACAGGGTGAAGGCCCTCCTCACCGGAGTGATCCCTAATCTGGCCCCAGCACCGTGAAAGGTGAATAGCTGTCAATATCTACTTTCACCTAAACCTAAGCTTTTAAAATTCTGACCAAGTGGCGAAAGGTGCCATCTAAAGTGCTCTCTGTTGCTCGCTGAGGAGCTAAGAACTCCTGCGGCTCACTCAGGACACAGCTGTCAGGAAACTAAAGGAGCGGGGCTCCTTTGCAGCCCAGGCCCTGCGCCGCAGCTCTGCCCAGCTCAGCGGTGTAGCTCCCAGAGTCATGGACTGCTCCCATCTGTTCTGGCCGGCTGGTGCCCACACTGGAGAGGCTGGCAAGTATCTTGAGTGTCATCCCCAATGGCCCCAGGAAGGAAAATGGACTCTGTTCTTCACTTTCATTACTGTTGAGCTGCTGAATTCTCTTGCAAAAACCATCAACAGGCATTTACTAAGCAAATGCCCACAGGGAACCCAGCCTGAAAAGGGCCCTTCCAATTTCATATTTGACAGGCATGTGCAGAGGTAATGAAATTATTCAGCAGAGCATCAGATTCACTCAGAGGCTACCAAGCCAAGAAACTGAAAGCAGAAACACTGGATTCTCCCTGTTTGTTGAACCTTTCCCTCTAAAACCAACTTCTTCAGAAACACATCCTTTAAAAAAACAAAAGGAAAAACCAAAGCGGTGAAACAATATCACTTACTGGTTGGAAGACATCACTCTGACATAGTCATTAGTCTTGCAGAGACCTAACACCAGGCAGCTTCACAAACACACAGCAAGTCTGCAGAGTTATATTGATCAGTAAGAGTAAACCCAAACTGCACTAAATACTCTCATGGCCAAGAGGAAAGCAGATGCTGTTTTCAGGACAATGTGATAGTGACAGCCTATTTCCTCATGTGCAGCACAATTTGCTATGTTTAGTGGCACTTAAGTATTACACAGTAAATACTGAAAAGACCCAGAATTTTTGGATGTGCAGAAGCAATATCACATTGTTTATACAAAAGGTGCTATGCTACGGGATTAGAATACCACTATTTGGGTGTAGAGACCACTTAAAATCTTCAACACGCTCCCACACGCGGCCTCTCCGCCGGCCTTTGCTCAGTCGGACCAGTCGTTCTCGTCGAACTCTGAGTCGTCGTCAGAGTCGCTGTACTCCACGGCAATGCGCCGGGACAGGATCGTGGCCACGTCATTCCCCACCGGCTCCCGCTTGGCCTCCTGCTCCCGCTGCTCCTGCACCTTTTTCAGTTGAATTCCTGCAGACACAACATGTGGTTCAGAATCACATCCTTTTGCTGGCTCCAAATTAAAGATAAATGAACAAATATGTCTATTGGACTTTTTTTTCTAATGACACTAAGGACAGAAAGTTTTAGAAATTTGAGGGGAGAAAAGCTCAGGGAATATTAAAAGTTTCATGAGCAAAAACATGCATTCAAAGTGAGAAGTTTTTTTGTAACAAAGTAATGTGTTAAAATATTAAAAATTCCTAATTTCAGTGTACATGAACACCATTAGAGAAAACTGTGGAGCTGCACCATCCCAGACAGCAGCCACTAGGCACATATAGCCTTAAAAGCATGAACTGACATGTGGCTAGTGGCTACTCTCTGGGACGCTGCAGGCTGGAGCATTTCTATCACCACAGGACATCTACTAGGCAGCAACAGCATCCAGAGCCTTGGAAACAGTGTTCTATGCTACTCACTCTCAGCTAACCCAAGAAGTAACTGAGAAACCTTTATTTCAACAATTACTGTGGAAACAAACATAAAATACAATCATCTACTTTCTAGCTTAGTAACAAAGTAAGATATTGGATGATTTAATGTTTATCCATTTTTTTTTTTTTTTTGAGATTGGGTCTCACTCTGTGACCCAGGCTGGAGTGCAGTGTTACGATCATGGCTCACTGCAGCCTCGACCTCCTGGGCTCAAGCAATCCTCCCACCTCAGCCTCCTGAGTAGCTGGAACCACTGGCGCACGCCACCATGCACGGTTAAATTTTGTATTTTCTTTTTTGTAGAGACAGAGTCTTGCAATGTTGCCCAAGATGGTATCCATTCATTTTTTAACTGTTTTGAAATAATTTCAGATTTACAGAACAGCTATGAGACCAGCAGAAAAACATTCCCATATACTTGGATTCCCCAACTGCTAACATCTGACCACATTTATTTCCCAATCTTCCCCTATCATCTTTACACAGACAGACACAGACACTTTTCTCTGGACCATTTGAGAGTGAATGGCATATAATGTCCCTTTACCCCTAAAATAGTTCATGTGTTACCACCCCCGCCTCGCCCACCCAAAATATCAAAATCACAAAATTAGTTTGGATACACTACTACTATCTATCCTACAAATACTATTCAAATTTTGCAAAAAGACCCAATCTAATTGCAAATGGAAAAGATTATCCCTGGTTCAGAATCCAGTGGAAATTATCCGTGACATTGGTTGTCAAGTTTTGTTAATGTCCTTTAATCTGGATAGTTCTTCACAGTCTTTGTGTTTTACAACCTTCTCATTTTTGAAGAATATAGGAAGCTATTTTGCAGAATGTCTGTCGATTTGGGTGTATCAGATGTTTCCTCGAGATTAGATACAGGTTATGTATCTACTCTTGGTAGACAGGGCTTATAAGGTGTTAAAAAAAAAAAAAAGCAAATCCAACACCGTCCTACAATGACCCCGAACTTGATATTCATGAGCTAATATACCTCTAGGACTTTTTTATCTTGACAAAATAAAAGTGTGTCAATGATGTCCAGGTACACAGAGGACCCTGGGGTCTTTAGAAGGGTGCGTGGGCCACACTGCGGGCCTGGTTCATGGGCACACAAGAAAAACGCAGAGGCAGCAGCATCACAGCTCCTCTGAAGGACATCCCTGATGCTGAGCTGGCGGGCTGCAGCCAGGCTCCTTGCTTGGTCACTTCCAGATGAGATGACTAAACTGTGACCAAGTCTGTGCAGCTCCCCACAGGCGAGAAGCTCTTGGATATTCCCATAACATGTCAGGCCAACCTGGGTTGGGACCTGGTTAAGAATCCATGGTGTGGGCTGGAGGTTCCCAGGGGCTCTCTGGGCAGCCCAAGACAGGCGAGGGCAGACTCCCCACCCAATTCCACCTGAGATGCTCTGTTTCCATGTGTTTTGTGGTCAGGGGGTCAACGCGGGACTTTTCATCTGACAAAAGGGTTATGCTGTTGAATATTATAGATTCTGAAAAACCACTGGCTTAGGACATCAAGCAAATATGACAAGTCCAGCACAAACTCTTTTTTTTTTTTAAAGAAATCATTAATATGAGCTCACTTTCTTTCATTTATACTTTTCCCCTTAGAGTAGAATGCAGAGAAGAGATCCAATTAATTAATCGATCACTTCAGTTATTGGGTTTCTGGTTTCAAGGTAAGTAAAACCTTCCTAATTTCAATTCTTTTTTTTTTTTTTGAGACGGGTCTCGCTCTGTCGCCTAGGCTGGAGTGCAGGGGCGTGACCACGGCTCACTGCAGCCTTGACCTCCCACACTCAAGCAATCCTCCCACCTCAGCCTCCTGAGTAGCTGGGATTACAGGCTCAGGCCAACATGCTCAGCTAATTTGTTTTTGCATTTTTTGTAGGGATAGGGTTTTGCCATGTTGCCCAGGCTGCTCTTAAACTCCAGGGCTCAAGCAATCCACCTGCCTTGGCCTCCCAAAGTGCTGGGATTACAGGCATGAGCCCACCGCGCCCGGCTGTTTCCCAATCTTTATCACAATTTGATTACCTTACACTGGAAAAAAACACAACTACTATTCAAAACAAAACAAAAAAATCAAGTAAGACCCCTTTAACTCTATTTTAAAAAATGTAGTGAGTAGTCATTTGAAGACAAGGAGGCTGTAGCTGGCTGGAGACATGAAGAAACCTCTTGCTGAAAGGCAGGCTGTGTGTCTGGGGGCTCCACTCACCCATTCGAATAGCAGCGAGGAGGTCGCTTCGAGCATCACTGATTGGTGGCTGTGCAGGCTCTTGCCGCTTCGCCTCAGCTACTGGGGGGCCATGCATTGGGGAGGACGAAAGAGAAGACCCGGGACCAGGAGGGCCTGGCGGGGGAGGTGGTGGGCCCGGGGGTGGCGGGGCTGTGACCAGGAGCCCAGTGGAGGGTGGGTGAGGAGGAGCTGCGTGCGTGGAGCTGGCTGATGCAGGGAACGGGGGCTGCATGGGCATCTGGAGAGGGCTGACGAAGGCAGTTTGTGCTGAGGGAATCACAGGAGGAGGTGGCGGAGGAGGTGGTCCGGATGGGTTGTAATACTCAATTATCTGCGCTGGGAGCATCCTGAGAGAGATATGAGGCACAGTCACCAAGGGAACAAGAGAGGGTCACGTCCTGGGAGCTCTTAGACACCTAACGGAGCCATCCCCAGACACAACACGTATTGTCACCTGAACTTCAATCATGGCAGGATGCAAACATGCACACCTTGGGTCAGTTATTTTCACAGTTTGACATTATTCATTATGACAGAAGTCGAGATCTGCTACTGAAATGTGCCAAAAGGAGGAACACTCAAAAAGTGCAGCACTTCCTGAAGAAAGGCAGAATAAAGCAGCTGACTGCAGAGGCCAGGACGGCAGCGCCAGTGAAGGCTTCACACTGGGATCTCAAGGCGGTAGCTCACAAACTTGTCTTTTAAGGGTCCTAAGGTCAACCAGATTGGGAGCTTTCTACATTCTCTAACCCACCTCCATGGAAATGCCCCATGCCTGCAGTGCCCAGGTGTGTATCAAAAGCTTCGAAAAGTCACACAGCCAAGAAATCTGCTGAATTCTATTCAGCCGAGGGTCTTCCAAACTAACTGGACCATGGGCCCTCTCTTGGCCTGACACAGCCTCAAGCCACTCTGGGGATCCTGACTTGGCATGCATGGCCAGGGAGAGCACTTCTGAGAGCAGGACTGTCATTCAGACAGGGGTGCGCAGACACGTGTTAGCAGTGGACACCAACACACGGTAACTTTCCTGGGCACCAACTCTGAGGAATGAAGTCTTTAAAGACCAGAGTAAAGCCAAAAAAAAGAGAGGTGGGTGCCTAAATTGATAAACGCCTGAACATGAAGGTCTCTGAATTCTACTTCTCAGGGAACAGGAGGGCCTGGGGCAGAATGATGTCTGGGTGGTCAGAGGTCACGAAAGCAGATTTGGGTCAAGTCTGAGAAATGAGGCACGGGAGCTGCATGGTGTGGTCTTCTCGTCTGTGATAACAATTTTCTGTGGTCCACTCAGGATGTGTCCAGAAACTTGAGGGTTTGGGACAGGTTCACAAAATCAGCACTTAATACCCTTTATCAATGCCTTGGCTTAAAGAGCCATTCAAACACCCAGAGTGTGTGTGAGGGAACACACATGCATGCACAGTGTGGCCTGAGACTCAACTGTAAGTCTGAGCTTATGCTGCACCTGCTTTATTTCACACAGAATGTTAGAGTTGCTAGTATCTACATCCAGTCATCCTTGACTCTATCTTGGCCTCTAAAATACCGGAGTTAAAATTCTCCTACCACATAGAGCAAGATTCAAATGCAAGGCCAGTAGGGATTAGGGTACAAGGCATGCTGAGTTACCCGTAGTCTGCTGGAGCCATCGGTGCAGAGGCCTGGGACCCCTCTGGGGCCTGAGGGGGAGGCGGGGGGGGCGGCTGCTGAGGTCTGTTGAGGGCCATGTGCCTCGCCGAGGCAGATGGGGGCCGGTACTCATGCTCCGCAGCCTGGCTTGCAGGCCCGTGTGGTGGCACGTCACCAGCTGCATAGGAAGGGGTCACAGGCTGGGGGTGCAGAGAATGGTTGGGAGTAGCCGGGTAAGAGTAATCCGTAACGTCTGACGCATGTGACCTGGCATTTGAAAACAAGAGGTGGGAGAAATTTAAATTAATTTAAAAACTGTCGGCTAACAGGCACATGGATGTATTTGAATAATAACATTGCTAATACACAAAAATCAGACATTAATTTGCTTTACTATCAACTAGGTATAGCCCCGTGAGAGATTCCAAGCAACAACATAATTATTATAAGTCGGCAGCAAGCCCCAGTGTTACATGGATTCAGATTCACAGCTTTGAAGTGAATAAGTCAGACAGACCGGCAAGCAGGAAACAGCAGAGCCTCCTTTTCACAGTATTTCAGCATACGTTTTCTCTAAGAAGGCTATGAAAGAAACCATTCCATTTAGAAACAGGATATAAGACAGAAGATTTCAGTGGCAATGAAACTGACAGCATATAATTAGAAAATATAAAATGGCAGGTGAACTGGATAAATATTAACAGTAAGAACAGGAAAAGAAATCGAGAATGCAGTAGAGTGAATCATATTTTTCTTAAACAGAAGAAATGTACTTAACGAAAAGGGCAGAAAGCAATGCGGTGCACTATGGAAAGGCCTTCTTTCCATAGTTTTCTTTGCACACACACTGGGTGTGAAACTCCGAAAGGAAAGGGATCTTGGATTAGTGGAGCAGAGCTGAGTGAGACATGGGGTGCAGGGACGGGATTCCTGCTAAGCCCTCAGGAGGAGAGGAAGGACCCAAGTGTGGCAGCCCGGCAGTGCCGTGGGCGTTAGTAAGACAGTCACACGCTCCTGGCTCAGGTTACAGGACATGTGGCCAGGAGGGGCTGTACATCCTCTCATGGCGGCAGAAGCAGGGGCAGCCTGAGTCTGGGAACCCAAAGAAAGCAAAACAACAAACCCGCTGGGCACTCTGTCCTCTTTGGCGCTCCCTGCCTGCTCCAGTTTCTTTGCGTCACTCATAAACTCAATGCCCATTTTCCTTCTCTCCCACTCTTCTTTTCTTGTTCTGACTTTTCTCACATTTACTTGCTGGTTTCTGTTAGGGTTCAGCTTGTGTTTCTCTCTCTGAAGGAAATACCAAACACACATTGGGGGTGCTGAGGGAGCAGGGAAGATGCACGCTGCATTTCCATCTTTGGGATTCCAGTTGGTAGCTTTTCTTAACTGGGGCACCATGTGGCACAGAAAAGCCTTCTAAATGAGAAGAGACAGCTTCTTTTCCTTTTTCCTTCCTTAATTGAAGTGTAACAACTAATAACTACTCATTATTTTCTTCCCTAATTGCAGTATGAATTCTGGATTATGGTGCACTTCTGATTATGTCTTTTGAACTAGGTGAGCTGCTAGCAAATCACTTAAAAATATATTTAATGGGGGAAGGACCTGACCTGTATTTAGATTTAGAGTATTTTAAAAATGTAAATACCTATAACCCTTGGAGACACTGATGATGTGTGCTTGACTCTGTGCATGACTACGAGTCACTGGCTTACAGTGCAACCTTTTAAAGGAAACAGTTCTCCAGCCAAATATGGACAGCTTTCTGATGAGATGAGGGTAGGAAACTATAAATACTGTGGCATAACTGGGAGGGCGATCCCTGTCAAGGAGCCTTGCAACACAGGGTAGAAAGGAAGCAAGGAAAAGGGGCTAACCAGATGGAGGCAGAAGTGAAGGAAGACTCGGTAAATATCTGAAGTAGAAACCAGAGATTTCTACAGGGCAGAACCCTGATGAAGGGTGCCCATCAGGAGGACGGGGGCTGGGGGAAGAGGGGACTGGTCAGTTGAAGAGGGAAGGACCACAGAAAAGGGATGTGCCAGCAGGCAGGAGGAGGAGGAGGGAGGAGCAGGCAGCTGTTGGAGATGAGCCCCACTCCCAGTGGGGAGGCAGAAACCAGCTGCAGACGCACGGCCAAGGTGGAGGTGAGTGGAGATCCCGAGGCCTCATGATGGTCAGTGATCACCTATTACAGAAGAGAGGACTGGGAGGGCCAGAGGCGACACTGACACGGGAGGAAGAGGACTGGGAGGGCCGGGGACGATGGGAGGAGGAGGGCCGGGAGGGCCGGAGATGACACCGACACAGGAGGAGGAGGAAGAGGGCTGGGAGGGCTGGAGACAACGCTGACATGGGAGGAGGAGGGCCGGGAGGGCCAGAGGTGACACCACACGGGAGGAAGTAGGCACAGCAGCAGAGACTCAGTGTGAGAGGTCGATATATCCCCCAGGGTTTTTTGGGTAGACAGGCGGGCAGCCAGAGATCTGCACCAG
Source organism: Pan paniscus (assembly GCF_029289425.2). Taxonomy (NCBI): domain Eukaryota; kingdom Metazoa; phylum Chordata; class Mammalia; order Primates; family Hominidae; genus Pan; species Pan paniscus. The sequence continues at coordinate 26,277,308 of NC_073263.2, read as the reverse complement.
GGCCCAGAACTGGATGAGAAAAAACAAGGACAATCGGGCATGAAGGTGTGCGACTCCCTGAGTGGCAGTGACAGAGAGCTGGTCATACAGCAGGCAAGCACTTCCCAGCGCTCATCTTAAATTCATGCTCAGGAACAAGCCATTCCTAACAATCTAGAGAGAGAGCAAAAATGTAAGATGGGTTACGGTATATTACTTATATAATAGCATATACACACACCATGAAACCTGGTATTTAAATTTCCCTCAGTATCTTGGATGCACTCAGATGAGCGGATACAATCATTAAAAATCATGTTGCTAAATAATACCTAAAACATGGGATATAATTTCTAAAAGTCAAAAGAAAGAAAACATGGCATGACTCCAATTTTGTAAAAGAAAAAAGAAACACATGTATAGAAAAAGACTAAAGAGAAATACACTAAAATGCATATAACAGTTTCTCTGGATGGTGAAACTATAGATCATATTTCATTTTAATTTTTTCCTGTAACTTCCAGATATAATAAGCATGTCTTATTTTATAATAAAAAAGTGACACACTGTAGTAAAAACAAATAAAAATTTCTAAATTAAGGGTTATAATCCAATACAATGATGAGTTATAATCTATTTATCTGATAGTAAATAATGTATGCAAATAGTAAGAAGCCATGGGAAATAGTAGGAGACAACAAAAGGAATTCTGAAGAAATAAAACAATCAGACTTATTTTTTGAAAATTAAGAGAAACGCAGATGTATGTAAGCAACATAAATACAAAGGCAGACTATATCTGAATAACCATCCATTTTATATCCAACATGGAATAATCTCAGATGCTAGAAGGAGTATCATTCAACTGAGAGATTTTTAAAAATCCATCATTTTCCCATCTGCATCTATTTTTGAAAAGTCTATACAGGATAAAAACAAAGTATACGTTTTGCACGAGTAAACAATCATAGCTAAATTATTTAGAAAAAAAACAAAAAAGCAGATTGACATCATGGGAGCTATTAAGTTCATACATTCCTCCCCACCCAAAGAACTATGAGCAGAACTGTGTTATAATTCCTACTTTCTATAGAAATAAACTCACACTAAAATTCAAATGAGGCTAAAACTCAGTTAAAGCTCCAATAATTCTCTAATATTTAACAAATAGAAGTTTGTACAGAAAAATTACCAGAACTTGCCTCACATCCTCCCAATGACTTATAGACCTTCTGGGGTGGGAACATTGAAGGCACGTAATACGTTAAGAGTTTGTGCTAAACACTGAGTTTTACAAAGGTAGAAAAAAAGGGCACAGATATAACCCAAAGTCCAGGTTGCTGTTGTTTTGAAACATTCTTGATCACATATTGTAAGAATTCTCTATTCAAATTTTTAAATGCCAATGAGAGTTTATGCAAATGAAAGACTACAACTTTACAAAAGCAGAAATAGAAAACTGAATCAAACGTTAAAATTGACTAGTCATTTCCTGTTGTTCAATGAATGCCTTTGGTGACAAGTGTGACTTAATGACCACATCATTCACGCCTGCAAGAAATATTTTTACTTAACTGCTAATAAATTTTTAAGTAAACGCCAATAGAATTCTTCTCCTGAAATCAGAATATATAAGTTATCTGAAATAAGAAGTAAATCTCTCTTTTGTTCATCATTTTTTCAAAGGGTTACTAAAGGAACAATGAAGGTACTCCTTAGTTACTTTACCACCTGCCAATCATTTTTAGATACCAAGTGGCAAAGGAAATTCAACATTCCATGCTAAGAGAAAGGATTAAATGATTATTAAAGTAAAAACTTAAGTCATAAGCAGTTACCCCAAATTCAGAATCAGTGTTAAAACACTACATCTAGATGAACTCAACAATACATTTTAAGTCAGAGAGATTTTCTAAAATCAAAGGAACCCAATGTAAAATAACACTGTCTTCAAGTATTATTTCAAAATCAAAATACAGATAAACAATTTTTAAGGAAAATCTTAAGACATCAAGGGCCATATAAACCCCGAAGCTATTGACGCATTTCAAATGATAATAAAACCAGGTAGTACCCAGTTGCCCAAGCATCAGGGCTGAGGGAGCAGTGACACACACACACCTAGTATCTGGGGACAGGGATCCCTCGGAAGACGCTCCGTGGTACACACTCTGAGACAACCTGTTGTCGGGTCTAAGCTCTTTGTCATATGCCATCATATTCCACTCCTGGCGCCTGTTTCTGGCTTTTCTAACCTTTTTCACCTCACGGGTGGTGCCATCTATACGCTTTTGCTCCTGATGTCCAGGAAAGGAAAGAGAGCATGCCAAGACAGAAGGGAAAGGAAAACAGCTGGTTAAATGCAGTTATAATGCACAAGGCCCATGCGTGATGAACAGACAAGACACATTCGCATTTTGATTACCCTAATGTTACAGAAACTCTAAAGCAGTGCACTCCTCTTACCCAACAGAACCAACAAAACAGAATCAACAAAAAGTTACCCTGCTACAATTGTTAAGAGTTGCTTACCATCGTTTTCATTAAAGTAAAAAAACTTTCACTTGAATATGCTTGTAACTTGTTTTAAACCTAAACAAGGTCTTTCAGATCTATATTACATGGGTGAACAACCTGGAAACACCATAAAGAGAAATTATTTCCCGCCACCACACAATTTTGACTGACTTCTTAACGTACAATTATCTTTCAAAGAAAATAATTCAAAACATTCTGTTCCCAATTTCTAAAAGATTACGGAATAAGTGAATCCTGTAAATAGTTTAACACAAAATTAAGCAAGATAAAAACTTACCTGCTCATAAAAAGCACCATTCTTCCTCTAGCCCTACTTGGCCAGAAAATGTTTCATTCAACAAATACTTAGTTCTTAAACAGGTGCTTCTTGAAAGGTGAGAAGTTATTTCTATGTGTGCCTCTAAGTTTTTCCTGCCTCCTATACAAAATTTTATGATCTTTAAGGATGAGAATCATGTGTCTTTATTTCCTACGTTTCCCTCTTGTCTTATGGTATCTCAACATACTGTTTTTACACAGAATACACACTCAATACATGCTGGCTAAATGATCAAATCCACAGCCAGGCAGCAAGCATGAACTTCTAGTGCTATGCCCGAGGTACTGCGCCAGGCACTGACAACACAAATGGCAAACACACACACACACACACACACACACACACACACACACACACACACACACAGACATGGCATCTGCGCTCATGGAGCCTGCAGTCCACAAGAGGACACAAATAAAGGTACTATTATAAATGTATTATAAAAATAAATGTATTTATTTTTACAAATATATTTTTATGTTTAAATATATACGTGTGTGTGTGTGTGTGTGTGTGTGTGTGTGTGTGTGTGTGTGTGTGTGTCTAGTCTGGAAGTCAGGGAGGCATCCTGGAATGACTGAGAGTATTGAAAGTGTATTGACAGTGGCATCAATTCTGCAGAGGAGTATGGGTCAGGTGCCTGCCAAGAGGAGAGGACAGACTGTGTGAGAGCTCTGGGGAGGAGAATAGCACTGCACTCAAAGAAATAAAGGAATGTAAATGGTACATTGGGGTGAATGGCCCAAGATCTGAAAGGCAGAAGACCTTAGAGGCCTTTATCCCAACAGCAATGCGAACCCATTAAAGAACAAGAAGGGAAGGCTGACATGCTGAGAAGGCATTGGAGAAGATCTCTCTGTGTTACAGAAAACAAATTAAAAGAGGGAAGATAGGGACACAAGTGAGAAAGCTACTAAGTGGGTATAGGGTGAAAGAACAGCAGGTGGCCCAAGGGTGTGGTGAAGACAGAAAACTGGACCGTTTTCAGAGGCATCCCGGAGGCTTTAGGCATGGATCCACAGAGGATGTGAACATGAAATTCACAGAAGATAAAGAAATGGTTAATAAGCATATGAGACGATGTAACACATTCAATCTTTCATCAAAAGAAAGTAATATCCAGGACTGGAGAAGGCCTGGTAAGAATATAAACTAGTTCTTCAGTCTTTTAAAGATTACGGGCAATATAATTCTATCTTTCAAAATTTAAAATTCACATTCTCTTCAATAAGAGCAATTCAACTTCTAGAAATTTATCCTGAAGAATTATCTGCACCTAAGTAGAGGGATAACCACTGCAGTATTGTAAGAGCAACAGTAATGGGTAATTTATGAAGCATTTATATTTCAGAATACTACACAACTATTAAAAAGAATGAAGTACATTTTTAATAATGTCAGTGTGTGTATGTAAGTCATATGTAGTACAACTATGTATACACAAATACTTCGTAAAATGTTTATGCAAATATTTATGAATGCTAAAAGGTCTTAAAAGATGCACACCAAGCTGTTAACCGTGGCTAGGTACTCCCAGGGAAGGGAGTGCTATTTGAGTATTTTACAACCAGCATGTATTGGGTGTGTACTTTGAAAAACCAAAGGAAAAAAGTGGGGGAGGAAGATTTCAATGTGATTCCAATATGCATCCTGATTAAGAACCATCGTATTAAAAATAATGAATAATCGCTTCTCAGCCTTTTGGCTAAGATCAAGTGTAAAAATAATGAATAACTATTCCCCTTACTTTTTAAAAGATGCATGCTGACAAATTCAGGGATGAAGTGTTATGATATTTGCAACTTTCTTCACCATGGTTCAGCCTCCAAATCTACCTATCAACATGCACACAGGACACACAAGCGCATGCGAACCAAACATGAAAGAATATGAACAGTGATGAATCCAGGTTCCAGCTACACTGGCCTACATTAAAATCCTTAGAAGCTGCCAAACTGGTTCCTCCCCCAGGATGATCTTAGACACTGCTACCTAGAAGCCTCCTCAATTCGGAAGCACACCACCTCATCTGCCCCCCATCTCTCCAGCCTCCCCGTAGCACCTTCCCACTGTTGAGCTAACTTCTGCTACTCTCCCTTGGAACCCAGCCTGCATGACACCTCCTTAGAGAGGTCTTCCTTGACCCCTCACTGCGTGTACACTGTCACACACCAGGTCATCTCACTCAGAGTGCTCTGTACTTGTCCTTCACTAAACTTACCAACAGTGTAACTACATATTTAAAACTTCATATTTATTTGTGTAATTAAGTTTTTAATGTTTTTAAAGCATTAAACTAAAGGAAACAAAAGTTCAAAAACGTGGGTTTTTTAATCCCCAAATTTTCTAAACTAATTTTTCCTTCAGATTTGTCAACTGCAAATTGAGCATGATTTGGGTTTCTGAAATCCTGGGAAATAAAGACTATCTTGCCTCATTTTCTATTTCCATATGAAGCGGACCTATATGAATATTTTGAAACTTCTCTCCCTCTTTCTGCATTTCCGAGGGCTGCATGATTACTGAAGGCCTGTGTCCCTCACTATATTGTCCTCTCCATGAGGGTGGTAATCCTGTTTTTTTCTGCCACTGTTTATCCAGCATTTAGAAGGCATTCAACATCAAGTCATTATATAAGTGAATGAAAGAAATTCTTATCAGAATTTTATGTGTTTGAGGAAGGTAGAATGAGACAAAACAGCACAGAATAACAAATGATTTTAAAGACATAATATTCATACATAAAAATTGTTTCCCCTTCAAGAAGAGTGGCAAAAAATTAAACAGTTTTGCTAAAAGCATCATTGAGAAAGGAAACCTAGAAGGCCTTTTAAAAAAACAGGCACATTTTAAAGGCAGGTAAGCCCCAGCATTTTCCCCTGTAACTATAAAAAAGCATGAGGATTAAGGTAAATATGCTTTTTAAATATTTGTTCCTTTTCCACTCAAAAGATTGGTATCTTTCTTTTTTCTTCACTTGAATATTCTGCAAAACCTAGCAACTTTTCCAAGATATATCCCAATTAAATCTCCCAAAGCCATGAGCACAAGAAGACTGTGTGTGACCAAGTCCTTTGCATCCTCTTTCCCGGAACCAGCCGTGGTGTCTTACAACAGCACAGTCTGCAAACTGTTCTCATGTTCTCTTCCCTTAAATGCTGTTTTTGATTTTCAAATTCTCCTCCAGACCAAACTGTCACTCCTACTGGGCCAACACACCTCAATGCCTCAAAACCCTAAGGCTATCAACTCACAAAATGCTAAGCACTTCTCCTAAATAAAGCGCTCTAATCTGTAAAGCAAACTGGATGGTCATTTTTAAATACAGCTGACATATAAAAATATTAATAAATACTTGCCCTTAGAGAATTATTCCTCTCAGTGGCCTAAGTCTAATTTCTGGGCCCAAAACGAACAATTTTCAAAACACAAATCCCTTAACCTGAGTAGAGTGGGCTTCTCCTTTGAAGACTGCTTGTAATGCATGCAGATATTTCTCAACCTTCAAACTTGCAATTCTCTTCCTACCCCTACCCCTTAAAGGGAGGCTCATTTTCAGTAAATCCTATCCGCTGAACGTGCAAATCACATATGCTTCTCAATCCCATGTGAACATCTTCCCAAGATTTTAATTACAGCTAGAAGAAAACCAAACAATTAAAAATGTTAAAAAGACAAAAGCACATCATTGTGCTGCATGATCATTGTATCTGATATGGAATACTGACTGCTTTACAAAAATTTGAGAACGCAGGAGAGGAGTTACTAAAACATGGTAACGAAACAAAGTTTAGGAACTACTTTTGTTAAAGCAAAGCAAGTGCTGGAGAACATATCAGTATTTATTGAAGATAGTATTACTGTGTTTGACTGAATTGTCAGGATCTTTTGTGAGAAATGCAACCTCTAAAAAAACTTCAGCACTATATCCAATATCTCAACCATTTAAATAATTTACGATTTCTAAACAAGAATCTCCTTTGAACACTGATATGCACATTTCCCATACTGAAATTATTTACCTTTTGACGCCTTTTCTCTTTCCTTTTGTCTTCGGTGTCCTGTAGCATTTTTTCTTTCCAGAGGTCAAAGAAATAGGAAGGATCAGTATAGAACTTCAGCCCATCCTTCTTGTCATCTCTACAAATCAATGTATTGTAAGTCAGGGAAGAAAAGATTGTTAGAGACTTTTATATGTAGGTTAATGTTAACTTGATTTGAACTCATGAGATTATAACATCTACATGGGGCACTTAAACTCTCCTACACGTATTAAGTCTTTAAGTTTCCTTATTTGAAAAAATGTGTAGAATAACCTGTTGTAGGTTAAAAGTACTCTTGCAAATTTAGAATCGAGTATAGAAAATTGCTCAGAAAAAAAAATCACAACATGACTCATATTCAGCAATTTATAATATCTCAATCACTTCAGGAAATTTTTTGCTTATTCCAACATGGGGCCATACACAGAGATGGATGGATTCTTACTAAGAACTGGAGCTTCAATATCATTAGGATAAAAATTAGTAAGTACTCTATCCCTTTTTCTCAATAAGGTTTGCCCAACATCTGTAAGTTCAATTAGGAAAGAAGCAAAATGTTTATGGGGCATCAATGTAAGGAAAAACAGTGATGAACTATGTATTTTCAAACTGGAAGTAACCTACACAGAAACTTTATTCACCTGTGGCCATTTCATTTTAAAGCACCGTCACAGGCAATTACTGTGGTCTAAAGAATATTTTAAGTCTTCATATAAGTAGCTCATTTATCATAAAACCAATGATGGAGCTAGCAGAGGTCCAAAACTGTCATATAAATCAAGTCATGATCAAAACCATCATGATACAAAGTAAACACTGTTTTCTATTAATGCTTTTGAAGACTACCTTCAAAAGGAGGCAGAACATTTTATATTACTTCATATCAGTATTTCAATGAGTCATTAAGGAACACAGGGGAAGCAAAATCAGTTAAATGAGTATAGGAGAGTTTATGCCCAAACAGTCAATGGCTAATTTAATTGTTCAGAAGAAAACAAAGGTCTGTCATTAAAGCCCCTGCTATGCCATCTCCTGTTAAGTGTCTTACCATCAAATACAAAGGCCTGGGTGCCTATGGGGCTATTCTAGTCGCTATGTCTGAAAATCACTGAAGAGCCAGTGCAACTCACACTATACCTTAACCTTTGACTATTAATGTCCTTCCTTTCTTTTCCTAGTTTCCTAATTGATAGGCAACCTGCATGATAGAGATTTTATTAATAACATTATTGTGAGAAAGATAATTTGTTTCCCTAAGATACCAAGGCCTTGAATAGGTAGAGGTCTAGAAAAAGCTGCAAAATTTAAGACATATAAGAGGTACATTTGTTTTTTAAAAAATGGAGCCAGTACCTTAATGAAGGCGGGAACTCACTTACGTAAGCAAATGTTAACCTTAACAAGAATATAAACAGATACGTTCTTTTTTATTATTATACTTTAAGTTCTGGGATACATGTTTAGAACATGTAGGTTTGTTACACAGGTATATGTGCCATGGTGGTTTGCCGCACCCATCAACCTGTCATCTACATTACATAGTTCTCCTAATGCTATCCCTCCCCCTTGTCCCTCACCCCCCGACAGGCCCGGTATGTGATGTTCCCCTCCCTGTGCCCATATGCTGTTCAACTCCCACTTATGAGTGGAGAACATGCAGTGTTTTTCTGTTCCTGTGTTAGTTTGCTGAGAATGATGGTTTCCAGCTTCATCCATGTCCCTACAAAGGACATGACCTCATTCTTTTTTATGGCTGCATAGTATTCCATGGGGTATATGTGCCACATTTTCTTTATCCAGTCTAACATTGATGGGCATTTGGGTTGGTTCCAAGTATTTGCTATTGCGAATAGTGCTGCAATAAACATACGTGTGCATGTGTCTTTATAGTAGAATGATTTATAATCCTTTGGGTATATACCCAGTAATGGGATTGCTGGGTCAAATGGTATTTCTAGTTCTAGATCCTTGAGGAATCACCACACTGTCTTCCACAATGTTTGAACTTATTTACACTCCCACCAACAGTATAAAAGCGTTCCTATTTCTCCACATCCTCTCCAGCATCTGTTGTTTCCTATAGCTTCTAAACACTTAAATTTTTCCGTCACTTAGGCTGGGCATGGTGGCTGATGCCTGTGATCCCAGCACTTTGGGAGGCCGAGGCGGGTGGATCACCTGAGGTCAGGAGTTTGAGACCAGCCTGACCAACATGGTAAAACCCCATCTCTACTAAAAATACAAAAATTAGCCAGGCTTGGTGGCACATGCCTGTAATCCCAACTACTTGGGAGGCTGAGGCAGGAGAATCGCTTGAACCCGGGAGGCAGAGGTTGCAGTGAGCTGAGACTGCGCCATTGCACTCCTGCCTGGACAACAAGAGTGAAGCAAAACTTCGTCTCAAAAAAAAAATTTTTTTTTCAGTTACTTTGTACTTCTTATATTAAGACAATATTTTGTTACAGTGCTATATTTAAGTTCAAATGTGAAAATTTATATGTTATATACCCCAAATATTGCTATATTAATGAAAAAGCAAATTTGGGCTGGCACGGCTATCCTTAAACACACTATTAAAAAGTCAAAGATACTCAGGAGGCTGAGGCAGGAGAATCGCTTGAACCCAGGAGGCAAAGGCTGCAGTGAGCCAAGATCACCCCACTGCACTCCAACCTGGGCGACAGAGCGAGACTCCATCTCAAAAAAACAAAAAAAAAAAAACAGTCAAAGATATGCTTTATTTTCCATAAGACTGAATACACACACACACACACACATATGTGAAAGTCAAATCAGTTTTCATACAATTAAAAACTATAAATCACTACAAATATTTTATCATGATCTAATCAATGTAGTGGTTCATTGGGTTATCTGATTTTTTTTCCTTAGAACAGAATTTCCAGTGAGGTTTCTTAGCAACGGCAGGTAGAAAATTTTCATGAGCAAGCCTACACGTTACATTGTGTTTGAGGCTTCAGTGCTAAGTAAAAATGAAACTGCCCCAGGAAAATGCCTATTGAACAAATGCAAAGCCATAAATTAAAATATTTGGCTCATAATGCTATATTCATACATATTCTTAATTTTTTTAAATAAGTGTGCTAAAACCTCCAGAAAAGTCTACTTTTTCCATAAAAAGGCGTGGCATCTTGCTCCTCTGCCATCAGTTTGGCCTGTTTTTCTGAGAGCCTCTCCCTGTCTGTGCGGAAAGAAAGTGGTGTAGTTTGAACTGCACTTTCCTAGCACAGCTGCAACAAAGGGTGGCTCCAAACATCTCCCTGTGGACCCTGAGAAAGGACAGGAATTAGGACCAAGAAAAATTCTATGCACTCCCTGAGATGGGCCAAAGGGCCCCTGAGGGTAGGACTGCTGAGAGGGTAGTAATGGAAGTGGAGAACTCGCAGGCTCCTGGAAGGTTCTCACAGGAGAATCACCAGAGAGCTGGCCCGGGGCTGTGAGGACCACTGGTCACCACAGGCTGTGCTTGTCAGAGGCCAAAGGATGAGCTCCACAAGAGGGCACGGAGGTGGGGAGAGGACAGGACATACCACAAGGGATGGAGAGACAGTGTGTGAAAGAGGGATATGGGACAGGAGGTGACAGCAGGTATGGGAAGAAAGTGCTGAGCTGGGAGAAGGCAGGAGGGGTGTTTAGAAAGAGCATTTTTAGTTAGTCTCTTCATATTTTTTTTTGCACTATTTATTTTCCATTGTTTTTCTTGGAAGTCTCGTCCTGCTAACGTGTCCTACCATTTTCCAGTAACAGAAGGTTAATTTGCTGACTATATTTTCACTCTTCAAAACCCCTAACACTACAGAATACATTTTTTTCTGAATTAAATATCAAATGTCTCTGCAGTGCTGAAACAGGTATTTTGCTGCATTATAAATGAATTATGCAGTTCCTTTCTAATTGACTTCGAATCTAAAAACAACAACATAACCACACACAATACTGTTATGCAACTTACTCACTTCTACTTAAGGTAGCTACATCTAAAAGTTAAAATCAGAACTCACATTTCTACTGTTAAACGTATCAATATGCTGAAATACTATAACTTTAATAATTATGTACCAATGAGTAGTTTCATTGTATATAATTCAATCATTATTTTCAAAGTTTGAAGCAATTCTGATTTTAACCCAGATGAACCATCAAGGACATTCCCACACAATGCATCAGCTTGCTCCCAGCTCTGCCCAGCTCTCCCCTCATCTCAAGGAGAGGCTCTGGGACTCATGAAGATATACCTGTATGGTGTCAGGATGTTCAGAGGCGGTGGCTTATCACTCTGGTTGTAAATATCAGCAACAGGATTAGGAATGCTGTTCTTTGAAACCACTTGCTGGTCTTGGACTGTGGAACTTTTGAAAGCTTTTTTCATGTTGATATCCTGTAGTGAGACTATTTAGAGAAAATCCCCCAAGTTGAGTTATATGGAAATATTTTTAACTGTTTAGAAGTAAATACCATTTGACTCACAATTAAAAACACCTCCTAGAACAACCAAATAATATTTCTTATTGTCCATTTAAAAACCATGCTTAAGAGCATGTGCATTCCTTTCCTTTCACAGATAATAGCTATCACTATGAAATGAGGTCAAATCATGGCTTTTTTTTTTGTAGTAATCTAATTATTTCACTGAACCTAATACTAGAGTAACATTATTTAAATAGCATTTCTCAGAAATCACATAGGAATATAGTTATGAATGTAACAGGCATGTAAATGCACAGATTTGAATATCCTAAGGAAAACACCGTTCAAACAACATTAGTTTAAATATAATGCATGTGGGAAATACTTCTGCAAAAATTACACAAATGGAAATAACACATTAAGTTTTTCTGAAACAAACATTAAGGAAAGATGGCAAATGGCAAAGCTTTTCAACATGTATCTAGTCCCAAAAATTAAGTAACTTGATCGATGATACAAAATTACACTAAGGATTCAGAAAATTGGGGCTGGGTAAAGTTCTTTCTTGTGCTTGTACAGCACTTTACATTTCATTTATTAACTCACCTCTTTTTTTTTTTTTTTTGAGACAGAGTCTTGCTCTGTCACCCAGGCTGGATGGAGTGCAGCCTCCCGGGTTCATGCCATTCTCCTGCCTCAGTCTCCCGAGTAGCTGGGACTACAGGCACCCGCCACCACGACCGGCTAATTTTTTGTATTTTTAGTAGAGACGGGGTTTCACCATGTTAGCCAGGATGGTCTTGATCTCCTGACCTCATGATCCGCCTGCCTCGGCCTCCCGAAGTGCTGGGATTACAGGCGTGAGCCACCGCGCCCAGCCAACTCATCTGACTTTCATCAAACTTTTTGAGGTGGACAGACTAGGCTATTAACCTACCTATTCAACCACTGAAGCTGAGCTTCAGAAATGTTAAGATTCCAAAAACTCCAGCAAAAAAGTGGCAAGACCAAAACAGAATACAGACTTCCTGTCAGTCAAGTATTTTTTCTACTGTAACATCCATGGCAAGGAAAGTAATAAGGTAAAATCTTGTTTGGAAAAGGATTTTAAAGATATGACATGTACTATAAAATCTCATAAAATTTAATTTACAGATTAATATTTTCCAGGGTAAGGTTTATCATAAGCATTCTAACGGCAACAGCCAACAAAAAGTTGAAGAAAGATGAATAGCTAATTTAAAACGTGAATGATTGGTTTAAAATGTTAAGAATTCCTTACCTGAACAGACCAACTAATACTTATTGTTGGAAAAGTAAGAATGCTTCTATAATGAATATTAAAATCAATGTTTTACATTTTTGTTATATTTGTAATTCACTAATCAAATTTTGACCTTTGAAAAAGACTGAACATGAGATAACATATATTTTTTAAATGATGAGAGATGAATTCCACAACTACTTTTTTTAAAAAATAAAAGCATTATTTTTACCAATACTACTCTATAGATATAGCACAAAAATCAGACACTAGGATCTTTTCAAAGCAACAAGAGCAATTGTTAACTGCCATTATTTAAAGGTAAAACTAAATTTTAACCTAAATATTTTTCTCAAAATAAATATGAAGTGGTATGTTTTGTACTTTTTAAGCATATTTTCTCCAGCTCAATCTGAGTCTTTCATTCAAGATACTGAAAGTAAAATTTTAAAAAAGGGATCGTTGATAGTTTCAATTTTGTTGAAACTGACAATTTCAGGGTGTATCATCAAATGACTATCAGTTAACTATACAATGCTTGTCGACATTAACATTATTTTAAAGCCTGCAGCCTAAAGGCTTTCGGTAAATGCTATTTCTGAGAAGGTTAACAAAATTTTTAAATCAGCAGAATCACCAGGATTTTACAGGCATCAATCCTAAGAACACCAGGTGCTTGTGTCACACAAGGTATGTGTAACACTGTCTCAGTTGGACCATATCTCTAGAGTGGCTCTGTAATTTTTAGGTAAGAAAGTATTTTTAAAATAACTGTCAGTAACCTAAATTGGGGCTTCTAATACTGACTGTATTCAAAGAAGCCTTTAAAACAAATACTATATTTGTAATTTTTTAAAAAAGAGTATAGAGTTATGAGGTAGACCACATATGAATCTTTTCACCGTGAATTAACACAAAGTTGTAGGTTTTTCCCCCTCGCTATTCTTCTAGGAAAGACAAGATGAAATATCAGCATGCCATCCCAAGGAAAAAGCAGTAATTACACTGCAATTAATTACTACCATCTTGTCAACATCACTTCTAGCTCACTGCTTTCAGGCAATTACCTACCCTCTTCCACTGTTGAATCCAGCTGGGTGACTTTGACAGCAAGGCGATCAATTCTGTCTTGAAGAGAATTTGCTCTGATGTAGAAGTTGTTAGCCTCATTAAACAACTCACCAAATATGTCTTCAGCATGTTTGCCTGTAGAATAAAATGAATGGAGAAGGCCATCTGTTAGGGAGCTGATGAAGCGGCCCTCACACATCCTCACCAGTGCTTATTCCTGTCAACATGTGGGATTTTGTGCAAACGAGTATGAAAATAAAGTGTCACAGTCCAAGGCCTTTAGAACTTTTGAAGTTTATTAGAGATACTCATATAAATCTGAAACTGACTCAATGTTGTAGAATTTTAAAATATCCCAGACAGTATACAATCTTTATTGCTACATGAGCTATCGCTCAAGTTGCTTCCCACTAACTGCAACTTAAGTTCTCATTTTTCATGCTTTAAGTGTAAATACAATCTCAGGAACCAAACTTTCACTTATTCCTCAAGATAATTCAATTATCATGTTGGCCTTTAAATCTGGGATTTTATCTCAGTCACATTCAGAAACATTAGATATTTTATTTGTGCCTAACACTTTCCAATGGCATTAAATTCTTCTAATTAATATTGTGAAATCTGGGTATATAGCGCTGACTCAGGCACTCTCTATAAACCAAGATTTTGAATTCTGAGTTAAATTTTTCTGCGTGGCTGATTTCCACATTCCTCTGAGTGCCAGATATAACTCCCACTTTTCTTAAAATGTAACATTTCTGAAAATTCAGCAAGCAAGATAAGAATCATTATCTGCTCACACTGAATTTCCAAATCCTAACACCGTTACTTTATTCATGCAACAAATATTAAATAGCTGCCTACTCTGAGTGTGCAAGGCACATCTCACCTTAACTTTTCTGACAGAGATACCTACCACTTCTTTTTATTTTCATTTTCTATCGGTTTATCACTCAAATGAGAGAGAGAACCTGAACCTCCCAGGAAGAAAACTTCATTAGAGTTAAGAATAACCCTAAAGTTCCCATGGTGCTTTATAGTTTATACGCTGCTTTCACAGCCACTTTCTGTACTCTTTGCTATAATCCATGAGACTGTGAACTCCGTGTGTTCCATGTTTTAGCCTTAGCCCTGTGTGATGCCTCCTGCACACACCTGTTCAATGAATAAGTGAGCCCGGGAGGTAAACAGGAAGTTAATGTTTTCATTCTCTGGCTGACTAAACAGAGGATCAGAAAGGTGATCCGTCCAAATCCCATGGCTAGTACATGGCAGAAATAGATGAAACAAAAATATGGTCTTCTAACTTTTAGTTCTCTGCTTTTATCACATAGCTCCCTGGACTCCCTTGGCTGCAATCTTCATGAATTATTTCATGCCATGAAACACTCGATAATTTCTTATCTACTTAATGAAATGGACTAAAATATTTTACTGCTTAAATGGTTACACCTAGACACTGGGAATGAATTCTTATGAATTTAAAATTAGTATAATTTCATAGATTCTGTGTAACTGTTTTAACAAGAAGAATTCCTCTTAGAAAATAAGAATAAATCAATAAACATGTACCCCATCCCCCACCAAAAAAGGAGAGAAAAACCCAGATTTCAGCTTTCAGCTAAGCATTAAATTGCTTCTCTAAAAGCTCAATATCCACAGCATGGTCTTCTGGGTTCACTTAAAATTCTGTCAACAGTTCCCATTCCCATAATATGCAAAATGGTTCCACAAAGGCAAAAAAATAAAGCCTTCACACAAACTATATACATTTTAAAATACTATAACTAGCTGCAGCATCCAGAATTAATGCTCGTTTATTGCTTTATGAACACCTTCCTGAGCTCCAGACTTGTTATCTAACTAGCTACTGAACATCTCCATGTTGACGTCTGTTAAGATTCTCAAATCCTGTACAAGCTGAAATATAACTCCTTTTCACCTTACCTCAAACCTGCATCCCCATGTTGAAAAGCACCCACCATCCAAAATGAAGCCCAAGCCAGAAATGGTGTCATTGGGACAGCTCCCTCTCTCTACGGCTAACTCAACACCAAGTCTTGTCCCTTCTACACCCACCGCCATCTTGCCCCAGACCCTCGTTTCTCTCCTGAATTACATCAATAGCTTTTAGATTCACCTCCCACCCCCGAACCCATGCATCACACTGCTGCCAAATGATCTAACAGAAAGAACTGACTACGTCATTTCTATTTAAATTCTTTAATGCTCCCCGTCATTTCAAGATAAAATCTAATAAGTATGTGTATGTGTATGTGTATGACACAGAGGGCCCTGTGCACTGCACTTCATTTCTTTTTTCCCCGGTTTTTTAAAAAATAATTTCAACTTTTATCTTAGATTCAGAGGGTACATGTGCAGGTTCGTCACATGGGTATACTGAGTGACTGCAGTTTGGGGAATGAATGATCCCATACCCAGGTAGTGAACACAGTATCCAAGAGACACTTTGTTGGCCTTTGCCCCTCTTCCTCTCTCCCCATCCAGTAGTCCCCAGTGTCTACTGTTCCCATTTTTATGTCTATGCGTACCCAGTGCTTAGCTCCCACTTAAAAGTGAGAACAGGCAGTATTTGGTTTTCTGTTCCTGTGTTAATTCTCTTACAATAATGGCCTCCAGCTGCATCCATGTTGCTGCAAAAGACATGACTTCATTCTTTATTATGGCTGCGTAGTATCCCATGATGTACCACATTTTCTTTATCCAATCCACCACTGATAGGTACTCAGGTGGATTCCATGTCTTTCTTACTGCAAACAGCACTGTGATGAACATACGAGTGCATGTGTCTTTTTGGTAAAATGATCCATTTTCCTTTGGGTCTATGCCCAGTAATGGAATTACTGGACAGAATGGTAGTTCTGTTTTAAGTTCTTTGAGAAATCTCCAAACTCCTTTCCACAGTGGCTGAACTAATTTACATTCCCACCATGTTTACAGTAAGTAAGCATTCCCTTTTCTCTGCAGCATTGCCAACATCTGTTATTTTTTGACTTTTTAATAGTAGCCTTTCTAACTGGCCGCACCTCATTTCTGCCCTTGCCTGGTGCTCCAGCCAGAATGCACTACTTGCAGCCCCACACTCTCCCACTTCCTCACACTCTGTGCTTCTGCACAGCTGCTCTGCTCCCTCTGCCTCAGGCATGGGCACCCCCTTCCTCACAGTAGTAGCTGACTGACACTCCTGAGCACTCACAGGGGCAGACCAAAGCCCAAGTGCTTTACCTACCATTTCTCTTCTTACAAATCTGCCATGATTTCAATCATTTTAACAGTTTTAAGAATGACTGAAATCCCTCTCACCACCACCTCTCATACCCATTAGGATGCTACTATTTAAAAAACAAAAACAAAAACGCAGAAAAGTGTTGGTAAGAATGTGGAGAAATTAGAACCCTGTGCGCTGTTGGTGAGAATGTACAATGGTACGACTGCTGTGGAAAACTGTGTGGTGGTTCCCCCAAAAATTAAACATATGACCCAGAAACTCTACTTGAGTATATACCCGTAAAGACGTGCAAGCAAGGATGTGAAGCGACGTTTGCATACCTATGTTCACAGAAGCATTATTCACAGTAGCAGAGGTGGAAGAACCTGAGTGTCCAGCAATACATGAACGGATAAACAAAATGTGGTACACACATACAATGGAGTATTATTCAGCCTTTAAAGGAAGGAAATTCTGACACATGCTACAACATGGATGAACCTTGAGGATGACATTACGCTAAGCAAAATTAATCAGTCACAAAAGACAAATACTGTACGATTCCACTTATATGAGGCATGTAAAGTAGTCCATTTCATAGAGACAGACAGGAGAATGGTGGTTGCCAGGGGTCAGAGGAAGAGGGAAATGGGGAGTTCTGTAATGAGAGCAGAGTTTTGCTTCTGCAGGATGACAACATTCTGGAGATCTGCTGCACAGCCATGTGTACACAGTGGTTAACATTACTTGCTACAGCGTGGATGCTGGTTGCCTCCAAATCTCATGTTGAAATGTGATCCCCAATGTTGGAGGTGGGACATGATAGAATTTGTTTGGATCACAAGGGTGGATCCCTTGTGAATAGACTAATGCCCTCCCTGGGTGAGCGAGTTTTTGCTCTAGTAGTTCCTGTGAGAGCTGGCTGTTAAAAAGAGCCTGGCGGCACCTCCCACTCCTTGTTTCCTCTCTCTCTCCATGTGACCTCTGCACACACAGCTCCCCTTCACCTTCCTTCATGAGCGGAAACTTTCTGAGGCCTCACCAGAAGCAGATGCTCGTGCTATGCTTCTTGTACAGCCTGCACAATCATCAGCTAAATAAACTTCTTTTCTTTCTAAGTTACCCAGCCTTTACAGCAACACACAAAGACGCTACTGGACTGTCCACTTAAAAACTGTTAAGGTAAATTTAATGTTATGTAAATTTTATCACAGTTTTTTTAAAAAACCTGGAGAAGAAAATCATAAAAATCTAGAATTCTGCACTGAAAAACCCTCCCTCTTCCCCTGCTCCTCACCCTACACTCTTACTCTCCTCCCTTCGCAGCAAAGCTTCCCCAGAGTACCCCATGCTGCTCTGTCCTCGCCCCTTTCCCCATTCTGCCCAACCCCACGCCAGTCCTGTTTTTGCCCTATCACTCTATGAAAGGGCTGACCCAACTCAGCAGACCATTTCTCCCTGCTAAGTCAAGGGCCAGTTCTCAGGCCTCATCCATCCGGCCTCTCTCTGGCATGGCCCAGTGCTGACCATGATGCACAGGCCAAGCCTGCCTGCCAAGAGCCTGCAGGTGCCCTCCTGCCTCGTGGGCCCTCTGCTGCTTCCTCCCTCCCCAGACTCAAAATTCCACAGGAGTCCAGGGCTTGAGGTCTTGGCTTTTTCTTTTTATTTAACAAAAGTTCTTTTTGCTAAAAAAAAAAAAAAAAAAAAAAAAAAACCAAACAAAAAACAAAAGCTAATTACTTCTGCTTCTAAACCTAGTGTTTTAATATTTCCAAAAACTCCACTTTTAAAAGCTACTGACACAGAAAAAAAGATCTGTGTTAAATATTCCAACCTCTTCTCTTTTCCATCAACATTCATTTAGGCATCTCAACCGGTCTAATGGCTGTAAACACTTCCTCTATGCTGATGATTCCTAAATTTCTACCTCCAGATGGACCTCTTCCTGAGATCCTAATGCATGTATCAAACTCCTTACTGACAGCATCACTGGGTGTCTAATAACTGAAACATAACTTGCCCTGAATGGAGTCCTAATACCCCCTCATAAGCCTGCTTCTCTCCCATCTTCCCCTCTTGGAAGAGCCAGCTCCATTCTTTCCCGTTGCTCCAGTCACAGACTTTAGGGTCATCCTTGCCATCTCTCAATCACTCACACTCCACACTGGCTCTCCAGCAAACTGTCATACACATCCATTTTCAGAATATATCCAGGGTCTGACTGCTCTGCATGCACCACTTGCCCTGATCCTACCCTGCCCCAAGGCATAATCACCACTCACCTCGACCTCCCTAACCGCCAAGGGATTGGTCTTCCAGCAACCTTGCCTCCATCCACACCCCTGCTCAGTTTACTCTCAACCAAGCAGCCCCAGTCATCTTGTCCAAACTAGCCTCAGATCCTGTTACTCCTCTGAGTGTTCAAATCCATTCCATGCCTTGCCAATTCACTCAGAATAAAAGCTAAAGGCCAGATGACCACTTATAAGCTCCTACACGACCTAGCTCCGTTCACCTTTGGGCCTCATCTCCCATTAACCTCTCGCTTGTATGTCCCACTCCAACTACCCTGGCTTCCTCGCTGTTTCTCAGACATACGCAAGCATCCCCCTTCTCCCTAGGCCTTTGCATTTCCAGTTCCTTCTGCGTAGACCACTTCTGCTCCAGAAACTCACATGGTTTGCTCCCTCACTTCCTCTAGCTCTACACCCAAATGTCACCTTCTAAGTGAGGCTTTCCTAACAGCCCTGGCTAAATGCCATCAACCTCATCACACATGTGATCACACACCCCTCTTATCCCTGCTCTGCTGTATTTTCCTGACTAGCACTAATCACCAAGTAATAAATTATGCACTTGTATGTATTCATCTTGTTTCTCATCTGTCTCCCACCACTAGAACATATGATCCACAAAGACAAGGATTCCCCTTAGCTCTGTGTACTGCTGTATCAGTCTCCAATGTCTAGAGCATGCCTGGCTTATAGTAGGTACTCAGAAAAGATTTCGGAATAAGTGAACAAAAACATAAGAACTGAGTCCTGGCTAACTCAGGATGTAGACTGGGCTCTGTAAGAGCATTTGACCCCCTCTGTGCTCCACAATGCCCTAAGCTGACCTGGATCACAGGACTTGTCAGGGAACTCTAATCTTGCCTTCATTCATCTAAGCTCTAGGAGAGTTGGAGTTCTGCCTTTCACCTCTGCACTGCTTGTGCTCAGCCAGTGCTCAACAACTATCAGCTGAATGAAAAACACATGATCTATGCCAGTGTTTCTTGTTAACAAGCACAAAGCCAACAAATGCTTCCTGCTCAAGGCAGGCTGGGCAA
This sequence comes from Pan paniscus, assembly GCF_029289425.2. Classification (NCBI taxonomy): domain Eukaryota; kingdom Metazoa; phylum Chordata; class Mammalia; order Primates; family Hominidae; genus Pan; species Pan paniscus. Next base: position 26,257,106 of record NC_073263.2, on the reverse strand, counting down.
TGAGGAGCTAAAAGGATTAAACATGTTTCTATGCCTTGGGGTGTCTCAAAGTCATTAATAAGCTAATGTGCACGGGCAATCTGCAAGAGAAGCATCTAACATATCATGTTCTCATAGTGACTGGGCCTGGAAACACCTAATAACATCTTTCAGAACTACTGTTTTATAGAATCCATTTGGTGAAATGCTGGGTGTTTTGTAGATGAGCACCACGTTCCAAATGCTTCATATTCAAGTCTATCAGTTCTTTATTTCTGAATGTCTGACATAGTCACAAAATGAAACCAATTATTGTGTTTCCGCTTGACCATTCATAGTTTAAAATAAATTTATATATACACACATACTCCAGTCCAACTTTAAAAGCTCCCATCCCATCCCCTTCGGCTGTACAGAAAACTAATTAATAGGGACAGCATATACACCAAGACTATGGGAGTGTACACAATAGCCTCTTGCAAAAGTGACAGCAATACTCTCAAAGCACAGCAACTATTGTTGAGAACAACATCATGTACTCTCAGCTCGATGCTGCATAAGCAGAAAAGGACACGCAACATTTGCTTCTAGGTCCGATGCCTAACTCTATTTGAAAAACATGCAACTGATACTACATTTCCACTCAGAAGTTCTCAATTTATAAAGGGACATAAAATTTAAAGACTTGCATAATTAATATTTTGCCAGCTGCTGAAAGCTGACAAGTGTCTGAAGAGAAAAAAATGGAAAGAGCTATATTTTCTGATGAATAAGAATAGTGTTATAATTACAATCTTCAGTTTTGCAAACAGCAAATGATTTGAAAAGCTGAATTCTACTCACTCTTTCAATAGCAAGTCCATTAATAGCTAAACTAATTCTGAATTATGGAGCACATTGAGGTAAATGCAATTTATTCATTCTTTGTTGACAAAAGTTCCACTTCTGGACTTATTAGTACCACATGAACTCATGTCCAAGTACATCAGGTTGAGATAAATGCCTCTGTCAACTAAAGAAAAATCAGGCTTTTGAAGAATTAAAGTTAGCTTTATTTATAAGTCTTACTGAGGAATGTAACCCGGGAGAGGCTTCTCAAGAGTTGTTATACTATTTTAAAGTCGTATTTTGGCCCACAGTTTATATATAAGTGATGGCGGCCCTGCCTGTGTCTAGCAGGTACATCAAATGTGTTTAGAAGTAACATTAGATACTTTTGCACCAACCTAATACAAGTTACAATAGAGTAAAATGTGAGGATACATCTGGTTACAGATGATAAAAGCAAAATCCTTAGACATTATCTTCTGTATAGGAAAAGATAAGGGCTAGGATTATTAATTCACCTTTTTTGGAAAATGCAGTGATTTAGAACCTGCGCTCTACCCCGTGTATCATCTTTATGGCATTCTTCCAGAGGGCTGCTCTCAGTCCTTGAGTCAGGCACTTTGTGAAGTTTTGTTGACAAGGGATTTTGTTGAAATTCTGCTGGCAAGCCAAGCGAACGAGCAAAGGGCTTCTTACTTTTGTTACTTTGTCTCACAAGTTCCCCCTTCTGGTCATAATTCAACCTTCTGTTGTATATACAAGACCAGCAGTGATTGTATTATGTAGTCGGGAAGGCTCTTCTCTAGGAAAGTCCATAGTCTTTAGTCACAGTTGTCATAGTCATAAGGAATGGGTATCGGGTTTGGGGTGTATACTTGTCTATTTATTAGAAAACATGTTTTGGACTGTGTTTATTTCTTTAATTAGTATGATCTCATTTTTTTCTTGATGTCGTCTTTTTCTGTACCTAATCTATTTTAATGGGACTATTACAAGGAACTATAGATTATATATGGTAGTATTTATTTAAAATAAATAATTTTAAATACCATGAAAGTGAGTTACAGATCGGAGAAAACATAACTAACAAAATTGGGATATATTTGTATATTAACTGTACTTTTAAATTAAAAACTTTAATGGAAGTATTGATGATGAATTTTTGGGTTAGAATGATAAGACTTTTTTTTATTTCTTAGTATTGGGAAGGTTTATTACCAGGAAGTCATGTTTCTTGGTGGGGGAAAAACAATTTTGTTATTTATTGTAGGCTGGGCAGATTGTTAGTAATATGGGGTCAGTCACGACATGAAATTATATGTTATTTTTTGAATAATGAATTATTTTTAGTAACTGGGTGACAATTATTTTGGCCTTAGCCACTGGTAAATAGTTTCTAAATTCTGGAGAGTTTCAGGTAAAGAGAATTTAGGTAAAGACAGTTTTAAGTAAAGAGAGTTTAGGTAAAGAGAAAGGTAAATGTTTTCATTTGTTTATGAAACTACACTTTACTCAGTTGTTTTAAGACACGAATAGCTTAAAAGAAACTTTTTTTTACTTTGGAAAACAAAGTATAAAGAAAATCACTAATGTTTTGACTTTGTCTCACACCTCTAAATTGCCAAAGCATAAAAACTGTACGTGGATTTTCAGCTGTATTTAAAAGTAAAGATTTACTGGAAACAATCAAGGTATCTTGTATGAGTCCTTTCTGGGGAACAAAAGAGCAGTCATAACTAGGGCTTTCATAAATTTTAGCACACACACTGGAACCTAGATCTTGGTTTGACAAGATTTTGGCTTTTTGTACTCCACTAAAAGGAATCAAGCTTCTTGGAAAAATGACTCCAGGGCTGAGGGCAGAAAACCACATGAACCTAGAATGTATTGCTGTGCTAGAAAGAGTAAGGTACTCAAAGGACTTTACTTCCGAGATTGGTGGGGAGATGTCAAAAGGACACAGAAGCCTGTCTGAAAGGGCTCCCACCAGCCAAATGTGGAAAAACGTAAGGATCAAAATAAGTCAATGGAATATAAACCACAGAATAAAATAATCCATCAGTCCATACTGATATAAATGAGCAAGTAAATAAATAGGGAAATAAATGAAAGCATTTGCAGCAGAATGCTTACTAACTAATGTTGAAGAAATTATGGCATGACAAAAAAATCACCATTCTGCAACCACCACAGCAACTGTTTCTGTCAAGGATCATCAATGGATGCTGAGACTAGTGGGTTCATAGAAGGATGGGAAACAGAACATTTATATAGTCTCAAAGTGTCTCCCCATATGACACTTTTTAATCACATAGGGAAAAAAATCTTTGCATTACAGAAACTTGGGGTAATCAATCCACTGATGAAAGTCAATACCACCAGTTATGACACAAGCAGACACATGAGCTTCCTAATGAAACGCGCAGGGGAGAACACATCATCACCGTGTGATATTTCTGTCAATATCCTAAATCCAGTCACGAGGAAACATTAGAAAATCCAGACCAACGGACATTCCATAACATAAATGCTGTTTCCCTTCTAAAGTGTCAAGGTCATAAAAGTCAAGGTCATAAAAGTGTCAAGGTCATAAAAGTCACAGAAAGACTGAGGAACTATTTCAGATTAAAGGAGACAAAAAAGAGATCATTTTTAATATATATGCATACATGCATTTGTATGGTGGGAAAGTGGAAGAGAAGTCTGAGAAAAAGAAGAAATGTAAAACAAAATCTGGGAAATCTGGGTGAAAGTTTATGGAAATTCTTTGTACTGTTTTTGATCTTTTTAAAGTCTAAAATCATTTCAAAATGAAAAGTTAAAAAAGAAACTTTATTATAGTATCTGTAATGTCAGTTCCTATTGAATTCCATAAAATAACAAGTCATAATATTGGGCTTAAAGTTTTTTCCTCTTTTTTAAACCTATTTTTTCTCCTATAAAAGCAACACATGCTTATTGTAAGAAATACAGAAAATACAGGAAAGTAAACAGTAGGAAAAATGGCCCAAAGTCCAATTAAAGACTCTACTGCTACCGTCCTGATTATAAAACTAACACATGCTCATGATAGAAAATTTGAAAAATTAAGAAAAACAAAAAGAAAAGTCAACCATAATTAACTATAATGAACTTTTAAAATACTTCTTTACAATATTCTAAGCATTTTAAGAACTTAGATAACAGACATTGATTATTAAGCATATTCATTTTTTCAGCAAATATTCAAGCATCGACTGTGTATCAGGCCTTGTCCTTGTTGCTTGAAGAAATATACTTGTGGACACAGCCCCTGTTCTCATGAAGGGTGTATTATGGTTGAGGAAAACAGACAATAAACAAGCAATATGTCTGGTGAAAATAAGTGCTATGGGGAAAATAAAGCAATATTTTTTATAGAGAACAGAGTGGAAGGAAGTGGGTGGTGGTATTTCAGTGGTCACAAAAGCCCTCTCTGATAGGATGGTATCAAGTGACTGAAGAGGGGGAAGATGAATATCTAGGGAAAGAACCTTCCAGGCTGAAGACAAATATGTGCTTGGTGTATGTCAGCAACATCAAGGAAGCCAGTGTGGCTAAAGGCTAGTGAGTGATGGGGAAAAGGGTAGAAGAAGAGGACAGAGAAATAGATGCCCTTCCCTTTGTGTTGGGGCGGGGGTCGGTGGGGAGTGACTGGAAATCCAACAGAAGGCGAGAGGCATAGTGACTTGGATCGGAATAGTGACATCAGGGCAGCTAAGAGGCATATAGACTTGCTACACATTTTGAAGATGACTGACGTCATTTCACTATTGGACTGGATGTCTCTGATAGGAGAGAAAGAAGACAATCAAAAGCACTGTAAGAGGAGAGCTTCCACTTGCTAAGACAGATGGGGGATGGCTGGGAAAGAGAGAAAGAAATCATAAGTGAAATTTTAGACATGTGGGATTAGAGATACCTATTAGAAATCCAAGTGAAGACACCGAGTGGACAGTTGTATAGTTGTATATAAGTTTGAAACTAGGAGATAGGTCAGAACTGAAGACATACATTTGAACATCATCAGCATAAAGATGTTACTTTGAGCCATGGGACCTGATGAGGTCACTTAGTAAATGAGAACAGGCAGAGAAGAGCCAAGTGGGGAAGATCACTGAGGAGACAAAGCACAGCTTGGGAGGTAGGAAAAACACCAGAGTGAGGTGGCGGACCACTGTGCAGGTGAAGAGAGTTTCTCCAGAGGAGACAGTTATCTGTGAGTCGCATGCCAGTAACAGATGAAGTAAGAAGGCTGATCCTGGCCACTGGATTTTAGCAGCATGCGAGTCACTGGTCATGCCAATAAGCACAGTTTCAAAAGCGTTGAGTGTGATGAAATCTCAATGGGGACAACAAACAATGTGGGAAATAGAGGCCATGGAGATATGAATACATCCTTCAAGGAATCTTGCTGTGGGAGCAAGAAATGGGATGACAGGGAGAGGATGATCTGAAATTTACTCAAATTGGGAGACTTCTTTGCATATTTATACTTGATGAGAATGACACAGAAAGAGGGGGGAAAATAATACAGAGAAGAAAGAAGGTACATGTATCCTGGAAGCACCCTGAGGATATGGGATCCAGTGCTCCGTTGGAGGAGACAGCATGGATAGGAGCATGAACAGCCCGTCCATTTAAGGGAGGGTGAACAGGACACGCGGATGCAGAGCCTATCAGCGTGCAATGTGTCAGAGGGAGACCTTTACTTCTGCTCTGATTGCTTTTCTTTTACCAGTGAAATAAGAAGCACAGTCATCAGCAGAGTGGGGAGGTGCGAGGTGGAAAGATATGAAATAGGCAACTAAGAGCACAAAAATTAATTAACACAGAGATTACAACGGGAATGCTGAGCAACACCAAGGGCCCACCTAAGGCATGGGCTCATGATTTTAAACCTTTCTTCTTTTCTAACATAACATTTAAAGCTACAAATTTTTCTCTATACACTTCTTTAACAAAATCCCACAAATACAATGGCATTTTGTGTTCACTACCACATGGTTAGCAATAGTTTCTAACTTCCCTTTTGAGTTTTTCTTTGACCCAAGGATTATTTTTTAAATACTGTTTGATTTTCCAATATTTGAGCATTATCTAAAAAGATTATAATTATCTCATTATCATCACTCTCTGTATATTAATCTTTTAAAACTTACTATTTTATGGCCTACCAGATGTCCCGTTTTGGTGTATGTTTCACGGGAAATTAAAAGAATGTGTATTCTACAACTTGGGAATTTGGTATACAAAGATGAATTAAGTCAGACTGGCTGGTATATTGTTCAAACCCCCTATATCCTTACACATTTTCTATCCACTTGTTCTTTCAATTACTGAGCGGTACTTGTTAAAATCTCCAACTATGATTTTGAGTTTGCCTACTTCTCCCCTCAGTTCTATTTTTATTCCATGTAGTTTGCAGTCCTCTTATTAGGTACATATACATTTAAAGCTCTGTGTTCTTGACTCTTTTATCACCATTAAAGGTCCTGGCTTATCTGTTTTATATTCTATTTTATCTGACATTCACAAAACCACACCAGCTTTCTTGTACCTTGTGTTTGCAGGGCATATTTTTTCATTAACTTTCCTTAAATCAGTGTCTTCATCCTCAAAATGCATGTATTTTAGTCTCACTTTTTAATTTAACCTGATAATCTCTGCCTTTTAAGAGGAAGTTTACAATGTTTCTATTTAAAGAAATTATTGATGTGGTTAGGATTCAATCTATCATCTGACTGTTTTCCATTTGGCCCTTCTGTTCCTTCTTCCTTTGTTCTTCCTTTCTTGCCTTCTGGGATAATCAAATCATTATTTTAGGATTTCATTTGGTATCTATGTTATTCTTGATGGTTACCAGAAATTATACTATGTACCCTTAACTCATCTCTACTTTCAAATAACATAGTACTTCATAAACAATGTAAAACACAACAGTGTAAGTCTATTTATCACTTTCATACTCAGCATTTACTGTCACATATTTTACTGTCACATACATTATAAATGCCATAAATTTTAAACAGTTACTAGTCTTTTAAGCAGATACAGACCTAATTATTGATGACCTTTTCTATTTAATCCCATATTTACTTTGTCTGGACTCCTTGCAGATCCAGGTTTCCAAATGGTATCATTTCCCTGAAGCGTTAAGAATTTTTTGTAGTACAGGTTGCTGGAGGACTAATTCTCTGAGACTTTTGTCTGAACAAAATGTCTTTCATTTTTAAAAGATATTTTCACTGACTATAGAATTATAGAATGACAAGTTTCTTCCTTTTAGCACTTACCCACTGTTTTCTGGTCCAATGTTTCTGATGACAAGTCAGCTGTCATCCTTAACATTGTTCCCTTCTTTTACATGATGTATATTTTTCCTCTTTCTTCTTTTAAGATTTTCTCTTCATCTTTGTTCCTTTAGCAAAATTTTTGGTTTTTGGTTTTTGTGTTTTTTTAGAGTCTTGCTCTGTTGCCTATGATGGAGTGCAGTGGTGCAATTTCAGCTCACTACAACTTCTGCCACCAGGATCAAGCCATTCTCATGCCTCAGCCTCCCAAGTAGCTGAGACTACAGGCATGCACCACTGTACCAGCCTAATTTTTGTATTTTTAGTAGAGGTGGGGTTTCATCATGTTGGCGAGGCTGCTCTCGAACTCCTGGCCTCAAGTAATCCACCTGCATTGGCCTCCTTAGCAATTTTATTATGACGTGGTTTTCTTTATACTTTCAGGAATTTGCTGAGTTTCTTGTGTCTGTTAGTTGATATCTATCATCAATATTCAAAACTTATCTTCCATTACTTCTTCTGCTCTATTCCTTCTCTTTTTCTCCTTTTGTTCTGAGATTCCAATTACGTATGTGTCAGACGATTTGATATGGTCCCATATTTTGAATGCTCTAAAATTTTGTTGTTGCTTTCCAAATTCATTTTCTCTTGTGAATCAGTTTAAATAATTTCTATTAACTTATTTCCAAGTTCACCAATCACTTCTGCTGGGTCCTGTCTGCTATTAGGTCCATCAGATGAATTCTTTCTTTCTGATACTGTATTTTTCAGTTCTGGCATTTAAAAAAATGATTTCCATTTCTCTGCTGAAACTGCTATTTCCTCACACATTGTTCATCTTTTGCAGTACATTCAATATATTTTTCTTGATTCTTAGAATTTCCATCTTTCTGACATCACCTATCAGTCCCTGCATGTTATCTACTTTTCCATTAGATCCCTCAGCATATTAATCATAGTTCTTTTAAATTCCTGGTCTGACAATTCCAACACTCCTCCCATATCTGAATCTTGTTCTGACGCTAGCTCTGTACCTTCAAACTGTGTTTTTTGCCTTTTAGTATGCTTTGTAATTTTCTGATGAAAACCAGACATGACAAACAAGGTGAAAGGAATCCCACTACACAGGCCTTTAATGCTGTGCTGGTAGGGTGTCAGGTGAGGGGCGGTGAAAAGGGAGTGTTATACAGTCCTATGACTGGGGTCTCAGTCTTCTAGTGAGCCTGGGGCCCTGGGTCTCACTCCCGCTTCCCCTCAGGTTAGGCAGGACGACCAGAAGGGACTGGAGTTGGGTATTTCCCTCCAACCAGGTCTGTTAAGCTCTGGTAAAATCTCAGTCTGTTAGGCTCTGTTGAAATAATTTCTTTTGAGGGCAGGCATGTTAAAAAGAGTCAAATGTTTCGGGCGCTTTTTTTCTGAGACAGTTTTACTCTGTTGCCCAGGCTGGAATGCAGTGGTGTGATCTCTGTTCACTGCAACCTCCGCCTGCTGGGTTCAAGCAATTCTCTGCCTCTCCCCCCGAGTAGCTGGGATTATAGGTGCCCACCACCACGCCTGGCTAATTTTTGTATTTTTTTAGAGAGACGGGGTTTCACCACCTTGGCCAGGCTGGTCTTGAACTCCTGACCTCATGATTCAGCCTCCCAAAGTGCCGGGATTACAGGTGTGAGCCACCGTGCCCAGATGTTTTGGGCTTGTTTTAAAGTCCATTCCCCTCTCCTGAATGGACGAACAAAGAGATTTTTCTCCAATCTTCAATGTAAGAACCTGGTAAGGTTGCTGGCAGAAAAACACACAAGTGTGGAAGCCCCTCTGACTGGGCCCCTCTGGAGCTTTTAACTCTCAAACTTGTCCTCAATGAGCCTCCAGCAACTCACCAAGTTTCTGCAACCCTGAAACGGTTCCCACAAGGCTTTCTGTTCCAAATTTGGGGGCATCAGTTTGTCCTGTAACTTCAGTTCTTTGATGGATCTTTCAAAAGGCTGGTTTTCAGATTATTGAGCTTCCTCTTATTGTGTAGACAGCAGTGACTTCCAAGCTCTTTAAAAGCCAGATCAGAAACTGGATGCCCCTTCAATAAATTTTCCATAACTACTCGAAAGTACTTATCAGCCATTTCCAAAATTGGGGTCATCTGTGGGTCTTGCTTCTACTAGTGACTGTCTTCTGTCTCTCTTGATCACAGGTCACATATTTTTCCTTTTCCACCTATCTCATATTTATATTTTTATTTTGCCAGACAACGTACGTAAAAGAAGAGTAGATTAAAACAGAGAATGTTTACTCCCATAAAATGGCATCTTTTAAGGAAGACTACTACTTTAGGTTGCTGATAATCACAATCATGTACCTGATATGAGATAAAATTATATGAAATACAAAGAAGAGAGATGATAAAACCAGATAAATTTAGTGATAGCCAGAACTGAAAATTCAGATTTGGCTGACTCTCTAACTTGTGCTCCTAAGAATTATGATGCATTAAATCTTGCTATATTAAAATCCATATGGAGGAAGGAGAAATAAAAAACCTAACTAATAATTACTTCTACAATACCCTTAAGAAAGTATTTCTGACATTCCGGGTCAATGGGTAATGAGAGTCTGTGAATCCCCTATAATCCTGCCTTTTGTCGGGGTGGTGGGGCTCTTATACTTGCCATCAATTCTCCTGCTGACAGAACTTCTATCTTCTAGTTTCCTAAGTATACATTACTTTTTACCTACCTGCACTGGCTTTCTTTGTTCATGAGAGATGCAAAAATAAGTCTGCAGCATTAAAAATTCTTAAATTCTTGCTGTGTTCCTCCCAGTCAACTTCTGTCGGACACCTCAATATATTTTATCTTAACTTACCCACAACCCTAGCCTCAAACTGTACAGAAATTTACTTATAATCTAGTTCCTTCATAAACTGTGTTCTATCTTCCTCACCTCCCCAAAAAATCTTGTTTGGCTAAAAACATCCAAGAAAGTTATTCAGCGCATGCCTTTAAAATACTTAAATCTTTATCCTGAGTAGAACTGCACTTATGTCAATTAACACACCTCCAAATTTCAGATCCAATTATATAAAGCAACTGAATTAGAGTGCATTTGGTTGACTGGGAAACACAATGTGTGTCTTAAGGAGTATTAATAAAAACAATCACTTAAAAACCTTTGAAAAGAAAACAGACTTCCTTTCTCATTTGTACAATTACTCCACACATGAAAATTAAATAGATTTTATAATGATTTGCAAAGAGAGAAGCATATTTAAAATTAATGGAGTCACAGGATTTTGGGCCATTTATGACGACTATCCCTGCTCATTATGAAGAAGCCTGATGACTCCTAAGACATAAAAAATCTTTTTTAAAAAAATAAAAAACAACCAGAGATGTATGTAATTATTTTGAGTAAGAATTTATAATAGCGTTCCCCCACAAATAACTATATGTTCAACATTAGTAAAATGGTTAAATAATTATGGTGTATCAATATAATAATCTCCAGCTATTCAAAAATGTGTCTTATAAGAATACAGATGTTTACTGTACAGTGAGTATGGGCTATAAAACCATATGTACAATGAAATACCATCTGTATAAAAATATGTTCAAAGTATTACAAACAATTTTTTCTGATTAACGGAATTTTGTAAAGTTGACTCTTTTGTGTGTTTCTATGCTAAATTTTCTATATTATCTTAATAGTACCATTAATGTCGCCAAAATTTTTTTTTTCGGCAGGGCTCACTAAATTTCTAACTCCTTTCTTTGTGACATCCTGAGAAGAATTTTATGGGGGAGGAGCGAAAAACAGCTATTATCACAAGAACAAAGAAAAAAAAAGTAGCAAAACCAAACATATGAGGTATTAAAAAGAAGTTTTGTCATCCTTGGCACAAATGTCATCTCCTTTTTAAGCAAATTATATTGAAACTACATCATAATACCAGTAGGAATCTGATTACAAGATACTGTGATTTTAATTGATCAACTAGCTGACAGGAACAAGAGCATTCAGATTATTAATCAAGGAAAATGATGAAAAAGCACTCCCGGTTTAATGATAATTGCTACACTAAACTGTCATTATTTGAAGAAAAAAATATCAAAATTCCCTAGCTGGAAAACCAAGTAACACACCTAAAACTGTTTGCCAAGCGGCTATCCTCCCCCAGCCACTCTGATTGCTCACACTGTACTGTATCAGAAGTAACACTCAAAGAAAAAAATCTGAAAATTAAAACAGACTTAAAAAAAATTATTGGACAAACCTTTGAATGTGGTGATCTTTTTAAACTATATGGTCATTCATGTTACAAATTTCCTCTCTTTCATTTCTATGACTGTTACCAAATTCAATATAGTCTCACTGGAAAGATTTCAATTCCCTAAAAAGCCTGTTAAAAATTTAACGGTGACAAAATTTCTGGCCCTTGAAGTCAAGTGTCTGATTTGGATGTAGTAAGAGCATATCCAGAGCTAAAAACCTACAGATTTCCTAAAAGTTATGTAAAGTTGTAGGGCCTTCAGAATTCCATTTGCTATCTAAGACCAGATTCTTTTCTTGCTTTATGCAAAGTCATTTAAATCCTCATGACCCTGAACTGTCTCCATAAGTGTGACAAGAATCAGAATGATCAGGTAACTCTCTTTCTATTTAGAAAAGACCAAAGAAACTCCCTGTGGAGTCCTGGTCTGTTTTTCCTTCCCTAGAACAATTAGTTGCCCTGGGTTTTCACAGTAGGTCTCCCAGGGCAAGTCCCTGCTGCTCAAGCAGGGATGACCAGGGCAGGCTCAAGGCAAATCCCTAAGTTGCACTGGTGTTTCCCCTAAGATACATATGTAGAGAAAGTCTAGTCCCCCTCTGTATCACTTACAGGAAGCAGATAATTAAACATCATCTATCCCAATCTGTACCTGAAAATGATTTTCTGCTGTGGGGAGTGGAGGTAAGGGTGGGAGGGGAGTGACACAGGTGTGGTGGGTGAGCAGCGAAGTGGGGAGGATTAAGATGATCCATTCTCATTTGGACCCACTGAATAATGGCCGGGTAAGTACCCAAAGGAATTTAAAAACAGATTATGTTTTGACTTTGTCACAGGAATGAACACTCTGTAAAAGAAGACTTTTAATACTATAGGCTCATACATTCCTAAAATTTTTAAATACCTGATGAATGATTACAAAATTTAAAAATAACATAAAAACATTCCTTTACATTCTCTTATTCTTCCTAACAACTTTAGCTCATATATATTTGCATATAACTTTCCTCATCCCCTGTAATATATTAATATCCAGTGGCAAACCACGAACAACTAAAGATTCATGCAAAACATTGACGTCATTTACTATGTGCTAGTGTTGTCTTGCAGCAGGTTGTAATAACTGCATATCTGTTTCCTACTTTATAATCATGTTGATGTGACTTATCAATTATTTTTAAAATTATAAATGTGGTTAACTTCTAAGCAGAAACCAATTCAAAGTTATTTGCTGTCCCCTGTACTTACTTTCCAAATTTGGGGGCATCAGTTTGTCCTGTAACTTCAGTTCTTACATGGATCTTTCAAAAGGCTGGTTTTCAGATTATTGAACTTCCTCTTATTGTGTAGACAGGAGTGACTTCCAAACTCTTTAAAAGCCAGACCAGAAACTGGATGCCCCCTCAATAAATTTTTCATAACTATTCTAAAGTACTCATCAGTTATTTCCAAAATTGGGGTCATCTGTGGGTCTTGCTTCTACTGACTGACTTCTGTTTCTCTTGATTACAGGTCACATATTTTTCCTTTTCCACCTGTCTCACATTTATATTTATATTTTTATTTATTTTGCCAGACAACGTGTGTAAAAGAATAGTAGATTAAAACAGAGAATGTCTACTCCCATAAAACGGCATCTTTTAAGGAAGACTACTACTTTAGGCTGCTGATAATCACAATCATGTACCTGATACGAGATATAATTATATGAAATACAAAGAAGAATGAATGAATAAACACTAATAAACTACAGATAATCTACTTTGATATTCTATCACCAATCAGTAATTCAGTGTCACAGGCAATTTGAGCTACTATGACAGAAGACCACAGAGTAGGTGGCTTATAAACAATAGAAATTTATTTCTCACAGTTCTGGAGGCTGGGAATTCCAAAGTCAAGGTGCCAACAGATTTGGTGTCTAGTGAGGGTTGCTCTCTCTTCTTCAAGACAGTGCCTCATTGCTTTGGCATCACTAGGCAGAAGGGGCAAGGTGTCTCTCTCAGGCCTTTTTAATAAGGGCACTAATCTTATTGATGAGGACTCCACCTCATGACCTCTTACTTCCCCAAAATCCTAGCTCTAAAGACCATTACAATGAGGATTAGGATTTCAACGCGGAATTGTTGGGAGACACAAACATTCAGTTCATTGCACTCAATTATCTTCGTTTTCCAAAATTATATCCTTGGCAGTATATATCACTGTGCTTCTCTTTCTGTAATGCTCTTTGGGTTGTAAGCCCCAGATGCACTCAACGAACCTGAAGTGAGAAAGGGTCACTGTGAGGACACCCAAGCCCTGCACCACAAATGGGAGGGGAAAGCCATCCTGGGCAGGTCAAGAAGCAGCTGCTGCCTCCACCTTGTGGGCCTTGCGGTCTCGCTCATGTTCTTGCTTCTCTTTGTACATCCTTCTTTTGCCTTTCCTCATCAACTGGCTTCCTTCTGCTTCCTCCCGGGTTCAGCCCCCTCCACAACTCTGCCTAACCGGTGGTCATTACGGCTTTTTCACCCCCAGATGACATTTTAGCAGTAGGTCTCATAAGAGACTAGCAAATTCACTGCATTTCTTAGTTCGAACTTCCTGAAAGGATCTGACTGACCCAGCTCATCTTTTCCATCCAGACACATGGGTGTCTAATTTTGTGGGTCATCTCTGGTGCTTACCGGAAGCACAATCTCTCGGGTGATTCCTAGCATCCTGTTTTAAAGCTCCCCAAGTGACTCTGATAGAGAAGCCAGGTTGAGATGCACTGCAGTAGCGTAACTCAGAACTGACTATCCACTAGGCAGGTTCCCAGCCCTGGTCCAATCATGAGGCTACAGTGGATAGGGTGGTACAAAACACAACCAAAGCTAGAGTGGTTTCCTATTGCTGTTGTATCAAATTACCACAAACATAACAGCTTAAAATAACACCAATTACTATCCTACAGTTCTGGATGTCAGAAGTCAGAAACAAATTTCACTGGGCTAAAACTAATGTACAGGCAGATCTGTGTTCTTTCTGGGGACTTCAGGAGAGAACCAATTTCCTTGCCTTCTCCAGCTTCTCCAGTCTGCCTGCATTCCTTGGCTCATGGCCCCTCTTCTTCCATCTTCAAAGCCAGCAATGGCAGTTGGGTCCTTCCCACATCACATCACCCTGGCACTGATTCTTCTACCTCCCTCCTTTCCCATTTAAAGAACCCTTGTGGATTATACTGAACCAAACCAGATAAACCAGGGTAATCTCCTTCTCTTAAAGTAAGCTGACCAGCAATCCTAATTCCCTCTTACACGTAACATAACACATCCACAGGTTCCAAGGATAAGGACATGGACATATCCGGAGGGGCTATTACTATTCTATTTACCACAAGGGCCATGTAGAACGAGGCATACTGTGTGGGCAGATTCACTTACAGGAGACTGTGGCCAAGCAAACACCATAAACACAACACAACACTCCGCCGATTATTACAGCATGAGATACAGATTGATTATTAAAACTCTGACAGTTTATGTCGGCTTTCATCACTTACACTTTGTGCCAACAGGCATTTCAGCCATAAAAACAAGAGACTAAAAGCATTCCTACAAAAATAAATACACACAAAAACAATTTTACCCTTCAATAATTTACAAGCAGTCTTCATGTAATTATGTGAATTTGTATATTTTTATCAATTACCACTACCAAAAGTCAATCATAAGAGCTTAGATTCCAGAAAAATTTTATTTTAAAAAACATTTTATGTAATTTCTTTACATACTTTTGCCTTAGCTAATGATTATAGATATTATTAAAAATATATCCGTAACAATACAGTACAACTCTATTAAAGAAACCAATACTTACCTGCAGCGTTTCTTCAAAATAAATAAAAGTAGTTGAGTTAAAAAAAAATTTGCCCTTTGCTTGAGGCTACCAATATGAGACATTTCATGGAAGATTTTCTAGTTATTAACAGAGTTTCTGAAAAATTTAACTGTGAAAACCTGTCACCAAAAATGCCACATAAACCACCTAAACTGAAAAGGAGCAGGATGAAGTGAGAAAACAAGATCACAAAATAAATGTAAAAGTTTGGGGGAAAATAGTGCAACTTCAAAAAGCTTTGAAGGAAAAAGCATTTTCATGCATATTTGAGTCTTATAAAATATTCTTTGGATATTTAATATTAATATTCAAAATGAGAATAAGAAGCAGCCTTTTCTTCCTAGCTTGCATTTGCCATACATCTATGCATGCCAATATATACATGGTACCATATACATATAATAACCAGCTGATCTGTTCACCTCAATGCGGAAGTCAGTATCTGCATTTTAACTTTTAGTAGGTTAAAATCAGCAAATCTATTGTTTGGCTTTATACTATGGTTCATTTGGGATGTTATTCAATCAACAGATATTTATTAAGTAGGTACTATGTGCCAGGCATATTACAGGTGTTAACTAGTTTTCAATCTACTACACTTAAAAAACAAAACAATTGGTCCTATTCAAGTTTAACAAAATAATTCATAATAATTGATAGTTTAAAAAAATTACCAATTATCTTCATTTTCAAAAGCTTTTAAAAATTAACACTATTTTAAATCTGTACATTTGATCTCATCTAATAATTTGTGAGTTGGTAAGAGCATCACATCTTCATTGCCTGAAGTTAAGCATCACAAGCCCAGTACAGGTGCAGTGGTCAATTTCATACTGGAAAATACAGAAGGAGAAAGGATCTTTTCCTTAAAGCTGCAATCTCTTCTTTGGACAATCATTTAACTATTAAAATCAATTTGCTAACAAAAAGTTAATGTCATTGGTAATCAGAAAAAAGATGGCTTACTCAGACTGCTCAGCTGGCGTATGATAGCGGCAAGAGTACTATTGGTTACACATTCAAGTTCGCTGGTAATCCCTTCAGGCAGAGCTCCCCGGCACAAGTGCCGGGGCTCAATGTTCCTCTTCACTAAAGGCATGGTTCACAATCTGAAAATTGAAAACACATTCTTTATAAGCTCATATTCACATTTTAACAAATCTGGAATTTTAATTCCCTTGAAAATTGACTATTTTCCAGGAATTTTCATTATCCTAAAATTTCTATGTGACAGAATCAGCTAAAATGCAACAAACAGTGAATTACTTTAGTGAGTTTTATAGAGCCTGAAGGTACATGTATAGTATAATCTCACTTCATAGAAAAATAATATATTCCATATTTCTGACTTCTCTCTTCACTGAAATGAGGAGAGAGAGGAAAGGCAAAAAGTCCACATGTATCAAGAGCAAGAGAGGAGACACAAGCCACAAACCTGAAGACCACTTAACCAGATTAAGAGACAGGAAAGGCCACCATCATGACATCACCCCAGTTGTCCCACAGAACTGGTGTTTATGGTTTCTTTGAATAAACATAGAAATTGACCCTCCGAGTCTTGAAGCCTGAGGAAGTTACATTTGTCTTATCTGAACTGCTTTCTCAGGCAACCATCCATCAGGCCTTCCAGGTAGTATTAAAAAACTAAAACTTACTAGATCATCTCATCTGGACCATGAGAAGTCAGACTCCTCACCCATCATGACTGCTTAAGACCACCTGTTCCCTGTTGACCAACTCCTCTTCCTTATCTCTCCCTAATTCCTGTTTTCTCACATATAGTTACCTTTCTTCCTGCTACATAAACCCCTAATTTTAGTAGGTCAGGAGGATGGATTTGAGGCTTATCTCCATCTCCTGAGCTATAGCACCCAATCAAAGCTTTCTTCCCTGGCAACACTCATTGTCTCAGTGATTGGCTTTCTGTGTGGCACACAACTGGACCTAGACAAACCTCTGGCATTTTGGTACACCTAGGCTGCTAACTGGGGGCAGCAGGTGAATGTCCCCATTTACCAACCCAAGCAAGTAAGCCCACCTGAGCCACAGAACCTTCTCCCTCCCTACAAAAGGCTCAGGAGTAGGAGGCACCAGGTAAGTGCGAAACGGGAATTGAGGGGAGATAAAACAGGAGGGGTGGCTTTTAAAACTCCTTTTAAGAATGCCTTCTCCCTTCCTGGGCTGTCTTCCTCCACCCAACCCAGGATGTTTTACTCTCTGGAAAAGAAAGGTAAATTAAAGAATTTGAACTTGGGACTCTAGGCATAGCTAAAGGTAGGGGAGGAAATGTACTGGAAACAGGAATACTAAATCAAAGTCTACAATGACTGGTGAGACAGCTCCCCAACCTCTTGTTCCACTTGGCTCCTAGAACACAGGCAGCCTGGCTTTTACTCCCATCCAAAAACACTGGAGCATTCCTTCCTGGGGAATGTTTGAAGAGAAAAGATCTACAAATATGAACACTGGGGAGGGAGGCTTTCCCCTGTTGAAACTGCCACCCAGGCAGTAACACCTGTCAAAATCTCCCCAAGCACCCAGAGTGCACCAGCTTTTAGTGCCTCAGACTTAAATAAGAGTCAAGAATCACCAGACACTTCAGAAAAGCCTTCTCCAACATCCTAGGCATCCCTTTCACCCCTCTCTCACCCCTCTCCTCAAAAAGGAGATGATATGCTGGGCTCAGTGGCTCAAGCCTATAATCCCAGCACTTTGGAAGGCCAAGGTGGGTGGATCACTTGAGGTCAGGAGTTCGAAACCAGCCTGACTAACATGGTAAAACCCCATCTCGACGAAAAATACAAAAAAAAATTTAGCCAGTCGTGGTGGCACATGCCTGTAATCCCAGCTACTCAGGAGGAGGAGGCAGGAGAATCCCTTGAACCCAGGAGGCAGAGATTGCAGTGAGCCAAAATCGTGGCACTGCACTCCAGCCTGGGTGACAGAGTGAGACTGTCTTAAAAAAAAAAAAAGAAAAAAAAAGAGATGATAAATAAAATCTTAACTTCCTACTTAAGGAGTTTATAGAGTTTCAAACCTCCTAATCATACAACCAGCCTCATCTTCATACAATACTAGAAAATCCAATGACTGGAATATATTTTCATTTTGACAAGATTACTGATATAGTTTGGATGTTTGTTCTCTCCAAATCTCATGTTGAAATGTGATCTCAGGTATTGAAAGTGGGGCCCAGTGGGAAACTTTTGGATCATGGGGGTGGACAGCTTGGTGCCATCCTCCCAAGGTTACTAATTCCAATAGATGGAAAACAACTCACCCAAGAGGGCCCTCTTCAAAATGCAAACCAACCAATCCAGAGCCCACACACCTATCACACCTATCACCTCCTCGATGTGGCTCTCACACTCCTAGCCACTACCCACCTGCACATCACCCCATGGCCAAACTACTAGACAAGTAGAAACAGCCCCCAAGCTGAGAGCCCACTGAAATTATTCAAACCCGCCAATCCTGACTCTGCTTCCCCTTTGTCCACTCCTTCCCACAGAAACCACAAAAAAGACTCCGGCCCACAGTTCCCCCTCCCGCTCTGCCTCCTGAAGGACCCTGTGCTTCCTATGTGGCCCTGCGTGGTGTGCTGTGACCCCCTCCTCTTGGGAACTGTAACAAGCTATCTTTTCTATGGCAATTGTCTCCTAATCTGTTGACCTCACTATACCTCACATTTTCTATAAATACACTCTATTTTAGAGCAACAGGGAGCTCTGAGAGGGATTTGGAAGGGACAACATGTCGGCACTTCATTCATTTCCCCATTAACCATCCCAAGCAAACTGTAGGGGTCTCTGTGCCTGGCAGAGGCAGGACTCACAGTTGTCTTCTTCCCAGATGAACTATGAGCTGCCTGAATTTGGGACTGAGTCCATGAATTCCGTGTTCCCCACAATGCCCTGAACAGCCCTTGACACAACCTGATTATTCAAAAAATGTTTGCTGATTGTACAGCCATAGACATTTACATATATATTTCTCTTTGGCCTTCCCTTGGGGTACTTCATATATTGTTGTTGCAGTATTTCAGCTTTGACTAATTAATCCCCAGCCTTCATTTCTCATGTTCATTAAACCTCTATTTGGAACTCCTATGCCTGTATAAATACAAAAGACAAGAGAGAGAGGCCATGCTACCTGTCTACAACTTCAGAAAAGAGGGCTTTGCAGCTCTTCTTTAAAGTTCTAATAATGTAGTAATGATTTTTATGGTTTTCAAATTCAGTGTCAATTACTTGTCTTAGTTTAGTGGTGCTATACAGAGTACCTGAGACTGGGTAGTTTATAAAGAAAAGAGGTTTATTTGGCTTATGATTCTGGGCACCTGCACCTGGTAAGGGCCTCAGGCTGCTTCCACTCATGGTGGAAAATAGGAGGACAGTGGGTGTATGCAAAGAGATCACATGGTGAGAGAAGAAACAACAGAAACCAAGGAAGCCAGACTCTTTTTAACCACCCACCCTCACAGGAAGTAATCCATTCCCACAAGAGTGAGAACTTACCACATAGGGAAAGCACTAATCTATTCATAAGAGATCCCACTAGGCCATACCTCCCAACATCTGGGGGATCAAATTTCAGTATCAGTTTTGATGGAGACAAACTGCATCCAAACCATAGCGTACTCTAACAAATGTATTCTTCTCCCAGACAGCTTTTATCATCTCTAACACTAACTCAGTTTTGAATAAATTAAAGAGCGAGGAAGAGTCAAAGGAAAAAATGCTGGGTCAGTGATTACCCTTGAAAATACTTTGCAATTACAAAAACAAACATTTAATGAACTAATCCAGTTAGTCACCAACAGAATACTTAAGTACGCCTCTTGATTCCTTTATTGGAAGAACTATGACCCATCCAAATCATTCTTCAAAGTCAGTCTGTCTGTGAAGAATAAAACAATGATTGCTAATAAAATGTTTAGGACTATTAGAGGTTATATAAAGTATTAGTGTTAGGTCTGTAGTTTGTCCAGCTTTTCTGGGAAATGTCTCAGTTTAGAGAGATAAAACCTGGTTCACCTAACTGTGAACTAGATCCCAGACATGGCTGAAACTGGGCCAGGGTCCTTCCCTAAGAATTTGGAGGTGGGACTATGCTATCCAGCTTGGTCTGGCTGCTCTCTTCAACTATGGAAATGGATAACTCCCACCACATGAAATGGAGAATAACAAAACTAGTCTGCAGCAAGAAATGAGGATGAAATAACCGAGAAAAGTTGACAAAGATGAATTGAAGACAAGAACTCCTCATCGGCTCTGCTGAATCTCCCTTAGACCTCATGGCAGACTAGGAAAGCTCGCTAACACCCAACCCCCTCTCCTCCCCACTGCAAGAGTCTGGTTTGCACTGTGGTTTGATGGCTCTCTCAGCCTCCCCAGTTTCTACCCCCTTTTCTTTCACATAGGTGGTATCCTTAATCAAATCCTGTAGCTGTGATCCCACCTTGGTGTCTGTTGCTCAGACCCAGACAAACCCAAGTGCCCTGAGAATGATCTGAGAAAGCAGGTGGTGAGATGGGGGATCTGGGACATGCTCACAGACCACTCTGCAGTTGAGGATGCCATCCTGATAGGAGGGTAGTCCCTGGCACAGGTCATGGCTCGACTGCTAAAGATTACAGTGACGGTGACCTGGAAAATGTCCAAATGAAGGGATACCTTTCATGTCCAAGGCAATAATGCAGATTCAGTGGAAAAATTCCAGAAAAGCAGTGGAGTTGGCTAGTCAGTGCTAAAATTGTACTAATGCCCTGCATAAGGATAACGGGATACTGAACTGCAGTTAACAAGCAGTTAACAGCTAAATGTGAGGGCAACAGGGCCTTCCTAGTGGGTACAAAGCAGTCTTTGCCACCATCTGAATTGGATGGGCAGACAGAATGAAAAGCTGTGGGTTTCCCATTTCCAAGGTCCAATTGTGAGAGTAAGAGCTGGAAATGTTTAAATCTCAGCCAAGGCAAGTGAAGTATGCAGGTCTGGGCCCTAAGAGAGAAAACCCAGCATTCTGAAAACTGGGATGGGGAATTCTAGATGAATGCCTATGATATTGTTGAGTCTAAACAACCTACCTGCAAGTCCCTCAATTGGGACTCTCTGGGTTTGCACTTGGCTGAGCTGGAATATGCTGCAGAGGCCTCTCCCCTACAGGGCAGCAGGTACCCTCCCCCTGCAGGCATTACATGCAACTCTTCTTTCTGGATGCTAAGTTGATAACAAAATACGAATTCCAGCAACAACCTAGCTGTGAAAGTGCTGGGCCTAAGAGAGGAAAGAGAGCAACACCGTCATGCTGACTGGACAGACTAAGCACAGGGTGGCTAGCACACAGGAGCCCTTGGTAAGACACACATGCTCCAGAGGGTGGCAGATAAGCCCTATGAAGATTCAGGGTCTGGCAACTGCGGTGAAGTTCTGAGGCACCCGGTGCTCAGAGGCATGCTGGGTATCTCCTCCTAAGGAAAAGACAATTTGTTATATCTTGCATCCCCCAATGCTGAGGAAGCCCAGTGCTGATTAGGTTGGGTTCTGGGGGCAACACACCTGTGATGGCTCTGGTCTACAGACTGCATGACACGGCAGCTGCCAGTTTTGAGTGGGGCTCAAGGCAAGAAAGGACCCTTCAGCAGGTCTAGGCTGTGGTGCAAACAGCCTGGCTGCTAAGGCTGTATGACCCAGCAGAGATATTGGTGGTAAAAAATAAAAATAAGTTCTGTTCCAAGATGGCCGAATAGGAACAGCTCTGGTCTGCAGTGCAGCTCCCAGCATGATCGACGCAGAAGACGGGTGATTTCTGCATTTCCAACTGAGGTACCTGGTTCCTCTCATTGGGACTGGTTGGACAGTGGGTGCAGCCCATGGAGGGCGAGCCAAAGCAGGGCGGGGCATTGCCTCACCCAGGAAACACAAGGGGTCAGGGGATTTCCCTTTCCTCGTCAAGGGAAGCCATGACAGACTACCTGGAAAAACAGGGCACTTCCGCCCAAATACTGCGCTTTTCCCACAGTCTTAGCAACCAGCAGACCAGGAGATTCTCTCCCGTGCCTGGCTCGGTGGGTACCACACCTGCGGAGCCTTGCTCACTACTAGTGCAGCAGTCTGATATCAACCTGTGAGGAAGCAGCCTGACAGGGGGAGGGGCATCCGCCATTGCTAAGGCTTGAGTAGGTAAACAAAGCAGCCGGGAAGCTTGAACTGGGCGGAGCCCACCACAGCTCAGCAAGGCCTACTGCCTCTATAGACTCCACCTCTGTGGGCAGGGCATAGCTGAATTAAAGGCAGCAGAAACTTCTGCAGACTTAAAAGTCCCTGTCTAACAGCTCTGAAGAGAGCAGTGGTTCTCCCAGCATGGCGTTTGAGCTCTGAGAACGGACAGACTGCCTCCTCAAGTGGGTCCCTGACCCCCATGTAGCCTAACTGGGAGACACCTCCCAGAAGGGGCTGATAGACACCTCATACAGGCGGGTGCTCCTCTGGGATAAAGCTTTCAGAGGACGGATCAGGCAGCAATACTTGCTGTTCTGCAATGTTTGCTATTCTGCAGCTTCCGCTGGTGATACCTAGGCAAACACGGTCTGGAGTGGAGTGCCAGCAAACTCCAACAGACCTGCAGCTGAGGAACCTGACTGTTAAAAGGAAAACTAACAAACAGAAAGGAATAGCATCAACATCAACAAAAACGACATCCACATGAAAACCCCATCTGTAGGTCACCAACATCAAAGACCAAAGGTAGATAAAACCACAAAGATGGGGAGAAAGCAGAGCAGAAAAGCTGAAAATTCTAAAAACCAGAGCACGTTTTCTCCTCCAAAGGATCACAGCTCCTTGCCAGCAATGGAACAAAGCTGGACGGAGAATGACTTTGACGAGTTGACAGAAGTAGGCTTCAGAAGGTCAGTAATAACAAACTTCTCCGAGCTAAAGGAGCATGTTCTAACCCATCGCAAGGAAGCTAAAAACCTTGAAAAAAGGTTAGACGAATGGCTAACTAGAATAAACAATGTATAGAAGAACTTAAATGACCTGATGGAGCTGAAAACCATGGCACAAGAACTTCATGACGCATGCACAAGCTTCAATAGCTGATTCAATCAAGTGAAAGGAAAGATATCAGTGATTGAAGATCAAAATAATGAAATAAAGTGAGAAGACAAGTTTAGAGAAAAAAAGTAAAAAGAAACAAACAAAGCCTCCAAGAAATATGGGACTATGTGAAAAGACCAAATCTACGTTTGACTGGTGTACCTGAAAGTAACAGGGAGAATGGAATCAAGTTGGAAAACACTTTTCAGGATATTATCCAGGAGAACTTCCCCAACCTAGCAAGGCAGACCAACATTCAAATTCAGGAAATACAGAGAACACCACAAAGATACTCCTCGAGAAAAGCAACCCCAAGACACATAATTGTCAGATTCACCAAGGCTGAAATGAAGGAAAAAATGTTAAAGGCAGCCAGAGAGAAAGGTCGGGTTACCCACAAAGGGAACCCCATCAGACTAACAGTGGATCTCTGGACAGAAACCTTACAAGCCAGAAGAGAATGGGGGCCAATATTCAACCTTCTTAAAGAAAAGAATTTTCAACCCAGAATTTTATATCCAGCCAAACTAAGCTTCATAAGTGAAGGAGAAATAAAATCCTTTACAGACAAGCAAATGCTGAGAGATTTTGTCACCACCAGGCCTGCCTTACAAGAGCTCCTGAAAGAAGCACTAAACATGGAAAGGAACAACCAGTACCAGCCACTGCAAAAACATGCCAAATTGTAAAGACCATCGATGCTATGAATAAACTGGATCAATTAACAGGCAAAATAACCAGCTAACATCATAATGACAGGATCAAATTGTCACATAACAACATTAGCCTTAAATGTAAATGGGCTAAATGCCCCAATTAAAAGACACAGACTGGCAAACTGGATAAAAAGTCAAGACCCATCAGTGTGCTGTATTCAGGAGACCCATCTCACATGCAGAGACACACACAGGCTCAAAATAAAGGGATGGAGGAAGATCTACCAAGCAAATGGAAAGCAAAGAAAACAGGGGTTGCAATCCTAGTCTCTGATAAAACAGACTTTAAACCAACAAAGATCAAAAGAGACAAAGAAGGCCATTACATAATGGTAAAGGGATCACTTCAACAAGAAGAGCTAACTATTCTAAATATATATGCACCCAATATAGATGCACCCAGATTCATAAAGCAAGTCTTTAGAGATCTACAAGGAGACTTAGACTCTCACACAATAATAATGGGAGACTTTAACACCCCACTGTCAATATTAGACAGATCGAGACAGAAGGTTAACAAGGATATCCAGGACTTCAACTCAGCTCTGCACCAAGTGGACCTAATAGACATCTACAGAACTCTCCACCCCAAATCAACAGAATATACATTCTTCTCAGCACCACATCACACTTATTCTAAAAGTGACCACATAATTGGAAGTAAAGCACTCCTCAGCAAATGTAAAAGAACAGAAATCACAAGAAACTGTCTCTCAGAACACAGTGCAATCAAATTAGAACTCAGGATTAAGAAACTCATTCAAAACCGCACAACTGTGTGGAAACTGAACAACCTGCTCCTGAATGACTA
Organism: Pan paniscus; assembly: GCF_029289425.2. Lineage (NCBI taxonomy): Eukaryota > Metazoa > Chordata > Mammalia > Primates > Hominidae > Pan > Pan paniscus. The sequence goes on along the minus strand of NC_073263.2, from coordinate 26,232,240 downwards.
CTGGGTACATAACGAAATGAAGGCAGAAATAAAGATGTTCTTTGAAACCAATGAGAACAAAGACACAAATATCAGAATCTCTGGGACACACTTAAAGCAGTGTGTAGGGGGAAATTTATAGCACTAAATGCCCACAAGAGAAAGCAGGAAAGATCTAAAATCGACACCCTAACATTACAATTAAAAGAACTAGAGAAGCAAGAAGCAACAAATTCAAATGCTAGCAGAAGGCAAGAAATAACTAAGATCGGCCGGCTGTGGTGGCTCAAGCCTTTAATCCCAGCACTTTGGGAGGCCGAGGTGGGCGGATCACCTGAGGTCAGGAGTTTGAGAACAGCCTGACCAACATGGAGAAACCCCACCTCTACTAAAAATACAAAAAATTAGCCGGACGTGGTGGCACATGCCTGTAATCCCAGCTACTCAGGAGGCTGAGGCAGGAGAATTGCTTGAACCCGGGAGGCAGAGGTTGTGATGAGCTGAGATGACGCCATTGCACTCCAGCCTGGGCAACAAGAGCAAAACTCTGCCTCAAAAAAAAAAAAAAAAAAAAGAAATAACTAAGATCAAAACAGAACTGAAGGAGATAGAGACACAAGAAATCCTTCAAAAAATCAATGAATCCAGGAGCTGGTTTTCTGAAAAGATCAACAAAATTGATAGACCACTAGCAAGACTAATAAAGAAGAAAAGAGAAAAGAATCAAATAGACACAATAAAAAATGATAAAGGGGGTATCACCACCAATCCCACAGGAATACAAACTACCATCGAAGAATACTATAAACACCTCTACGGAAATAAACCAGAAAATCTAGAAGAAATGGATAAATTCCTGGACACATACACCCTCCCAAGACTAAACCAGGAAGAAGTTGAATCTCTGACTAGACCAATAACAGGCTCTGAAATTCAGTCAATAATTAATAGCCTACCCACCAAAAAAAGTCCAAAACCAGACAGATTCACAGCCTAATTCTACCAGAGGTACAAAGAGGAGCAGGTACCATTCCTTCTGAAACGATTCCAATCAACAGAAAAAGAGGGAATCTTCCCTAACTCATTTTATGGGGCCAGCATCATCGTGATACCAAAGCCTGGCAGAGACACAATAAACAAAGAGAATTTTAGATCAATATCCCTGATGAACTTCAATGTGAAAATCCTTAATAAAATACTGGCAAACCAAATCCAGCAGCACATCAAAAAGCTTATCCACCATGATCAAGTCAGCTTCATGCCTGGGATGCAAGGCTGGTTCAACATATGCAAATCAATAAACGTAATCCATCACATACACAGAACCAACGACAAAAACCACATGATTACCTCAATAGATGCAGGAAAGGCCTTTGACAAAATTCAACAGTCCTTTGTGCTAAAAACTCTCAATAAACTAGGTATTGATGAAACGTACCTCAAAATAATAAGAGCTATTTATGACAAACCCACAGCCAATATCATACTGAATGGGCAAAAACTGGAAGCATTCCCTCTGAAAACCGGCACAAGACAAGGATGCCCTCTCTCACCATGCTTATTCAACATAGTATTCGAAGTTCTGGCCAGGGCAATCAGGCAAGAGAAACAAATAAAGGTATTCAATTAGGAAAAGAGGAAGTCAAATTGTCCCTGTTTGCAGATGACATGATTGTATATTTAGAAAACCCCATTGTCTCAGCCCAAAATCTCCTTAAGCTGATAAGCTACTTCAGCAAAGTCTCAGGATACAAAATCAATGTGCAAAAATCACAAGCATTCCTATACACCAATAACAGACAAACAAAGAGCCAAATCATGAGTGAACTCCCATTCACAATTGCTACAAAGAGAATAAAATACCTAGGAATCCAACTTACAAGGGACGTGAAGGACGTCTTCAAGGAGAACTACAAACCACTGCTCAACAAAATGAAAGAGGACACAAACAAATGGAAAAACATTCCATGCTCATGGATAGGAAGAATCAATATTGTGAAAATGGCCATACTGCCCAAGGTAATTTATAGATTCAATGCCATCCCCATCAAGCTACCAATGACTTTCTTTACAGAATTGGAAAAAACTACTTTAAAGTTCATAAGGAATAAAAAAAGAGCCCACATTGCCAAGACAATCCTAAGCAAAAAGAACAAAGCTGGAGGCATCACGCTACCTGACTTCAAACTATACTACAAGCCTACAGTAACCAAAACAGCATGGTACTGGTACCAAAACAGAGATATAGACCAATGGAACCGAACAGAGGCCTCAGAAATAACACCACACATCTACAACCATCTGATCTTTGACAAACCTGACAAAAACAAGAAATGGAGAAAGGATTCCCTATTTAATAAATGGTGCTGGGAAAACTGGCTAGCCATATGTAGAAAGCTAAAACTGGATCCCTTCCTTATACCTTATACAAAAATTAACTCAAGACAGATTAAAGATTTAAATGTTAGACCTAAAACCATAAAAACTCTAGAAGAAAACCTAGGCAATACCATTCAGGACATAGGCATGGGCAAGGACTTCAGGACTCCATGAGTCCCTGTGCAGTAATATCAAAAGCAATGGAAACAAAAGCCAGAATAAACAAATGGGATCTAATTAAACTAAAGAGCTTCTGCATGGCAAAAGAAACTACCATCAGAGTGAAGAGGCAACCTACAGAATGGGAGAAAATTTTTGCAATCTACTCATCTGACAAAGGGCTAATATCCAGAATCTACAATGAACCAAACAAATTTACAAGAAAAAAACAACCCCATCAAAAAGTAGGCAAAGGATATGAACAGACACTTCTCAAAAGAAGACATTTATGCAGCCAACAGACACATGAAAAAATGCTCATCATCACTGGCCATCAGAGAAACGCAAATCAAAACCACAATGAGATACCATCTCACACCAGTTAGAATGGCAATCATTAAAAAGTCAGGAAACAACATATGCTGGAGAGGATGTGGAGAAATAGCAATGCTTTTACACTGTTGGTGGGAGTGTAAATTAGTTCAACCATTATGGAAGACAGTGTGGTGATTCCTCAAGGATCTAGAACTAGAAATAGCATTTGACCCAGCGATCCCATTACTGGGTATATACCCAAAGGATTATAAATCATGCTACTATAAAGACACATGTACACGTATGTTTACTGCGGCACTATTCACAATAGCAAAGACTTGGAACCAACCCAAATGTCCATCAATGATAGACTGGATTAAGAAAATGTGACATATATAAACCATGGAATACTGTGCAGCCACAAAAAAGGATGAGTTCATGTCCTTTGCAGGAATATGGATGAAGCCAGAAACCATCCTTCTCAGCAAACTATCACAAGGACAGAAAACCAAACACTGCATGTTCTCACTCATAGGTGGGAATTGAACAATGAGAACACTCAGACACAGGGCAGGGAACGTCACACACCAGGGCCTGTCGGGGGTTGGGGGGCTGGGGGAAGGACAGCATTAGGAGAAATACCTAATGTAAATGACGAGTTAGTGAGTGCAGCAAACCAACATGGCACATGTATACCTATGTAACAAACCTGCATGTTGTGCACATGTACCCTAGAACTTTAAGTATAAAAACAAAACAAAACTTAACAACAGTAAAACTCATCATGCCTGAGAGCCATGATTACTAGCTATATTAAACATTATTGCTGAGGTAAAAACATTTACAGGATAATTAAAATGCCCCTTTTCAAACATGTTCCTTACAAAATAAATGCCCTGAGACTCAAAAAATAAATAAATAAAAATAAAAGAAAAATTTAAAAAATAAGGAAAACAGGACAATATGGAGTTTGTGGCAAGCTCCAGCAGGAGAATCAAAGGCAAGGCCCTAGGACCTGCCATCACATCAGAGTATTAAATGTACTATATTACCAAGACCTGGTAGAGATCACAGAGAACCAGGGGTCCAGGCATGCAAAGCTCCCCAGAATGAGCTAAGTTCTGTCAGTCAAGTTATTAATTCAAACTAGCAGCAGTTGACCATAAAATAGAAATGGGACATTCAAGATTGAACCACAGTAGAACCACAGGATACAAGTGAGTCCCATGAGCAGGAAGCCCAGACCTCCAAGTCACCCCCAAGAGCTGTAGTGCCCCTCCCCTGTGTGCCTAGGTTACACAGGCAGCAGACTCATACATCCAGGGGAAGGAGGAAGGAAAGCCTGAGCTTGGTTTTTCAGACGGATCAGCTCAGCACATGGTGTTAGTCAAAAATGGACTGTGTGTGCTGCAGCAGTACTCAGGATGGCCCTCAGAGACAGTGGAAAGGAAAATCTTCCCAGCAGGTGGAGCTGTGGGCAGGACACCAGTTCATGACACCACGTAGCTTGATCTGAAATGCGTGCAGATGTGTAGGCAGTGGCCAACAGCCTGGTTGTATGGTCAAGGTACTGAAATAAAAAGAACTGGAAGATGAGGAACAAGGAGATCTGGATAAAGGCCATGTGGGTAGAAATTCGGGAGTGGGCACAGGGTGAAGATTTCTGTATCACTTGTTAACCTCCACTGGAAAGTTTCCCACCAAAGAGACACTGAACACAAAGCAGGCAAAATCCGCCAGCCTGCATCATCGAGAAATCCACCCAGAATTATCAGCCTGATGGACCCCACACATCATCGCATCTGACGAGGGGACCCATTTTACAGTGAAGGACGTCGAGCGTGGGCCCGTCGACAGGATTCAATGGTCACATCACATATCAAACCACCCAACGTGGGTCCATCCCAATGAACGCTGGGCCAGCCTTTTCAAGGCACACTGAAGCACAAGCTTGCCAGACACTCTGAAAGGATGGTCATACTCCACAACACAGTACACTTATACATCAGAGGCCTCTACTCTAGATGGCAGTGGGATCCCAAGGAGGAGGACATGTGGGCTTAGGCGCCTAGGGCTGGAGGCAAGAAAAGCCCTACTTAATGATCACCACCAACAGCCCAGGGGAACTTTGTGCTTCCCATTCTGCACCAGTGGACACTGCAGGGCTGGGGGTCTGAAATGGGACACACACTTAGCAGGAACAAGGCAAAGATCCCACTGAACTGCAAGTTCTGGATGCCACCACGGTACTTTGGACTCATGTTACCATGGAATAGAAAATGAAAAGAGGAATCTCCGTACTGGCAGAGGAAACTGACTCCAGCCAGCAGGAAGAGGTAAGACTGTGTTCATGCAAAGGAGGCAGGAAGGAACCCAGGTGATCCATTCAGGATCCTTGAACTTGTAATCCTACCTTGGCATCTCCTCCTGGGAGGAGCCAGGTAGCTTAATTACCTACCTTAATTCATACTTGCTGTGCTAATTCTCTGTGTGCATGTGCCCTCACACATGTGCAGCACCTGCTGACACTTGCTAGCGTGTCTAACCTCTTACTGCAAACTCTTTCTCATGGTGGGGGTACGGGGTTGTTCTCTGCACCTTGTTTTAGAAAAGTTTCCTTGTAGAACAATTTTATGTTTTCTTTTGCTGTGCCCCTGGCCAAGACTGCAGTTCTAATTTCTCCCTAACACATTTGTTTGTTTTGTTTTCTTACTATTTGGAGCCCCAGGCAGATGGCAAGCTATTTCTCAGGATTGGCGAGCGCAGGTTTTCTACCCAACTTTTACGGGATTTGACAGCCCTTTGAACATCCCAGCGTTTATTCTGAGGTCTCAGTTCTAGCTCATTCCATCAGGTTGGCCTGAAACACATTTCCATGTACGGGCAGCATTAAACCCTGGCCTCTAGCTCTAAGCATCTTCCCTCCAACTCTCTCAGCTCCTAACACCTAGGGAAGATTGCTGATTCGTTCAAGCATGGCAATGTTTTAAAATACATATATATTTTATTTATTTTTTATTTTTTTAGGGTTTTTTTTCTTTATTATTATACTTTAAGTTTTAGGGTACATGTGCACATTGTGCAGGTTAGTTACATATGTATACATGTGCCATGCTGGTGCGCTGCACCCACTAACTCGTCATCTAGCATTAGGTATATCTATTTTAAATATAAATATATACATATATACGTGCATACACACATACTTGGTTATACTCTATCCAACATTTGTATGTGTTTATAGCAACTTGGGTAGCTAATTTTACTTCCTACTGTCATTTGCGAGGATTCTCTTAAGAATTCTTAGCCTTCATTTTAATTGTCCCTTCATTACTACAACACCTACCACATTTCACGTCCCCCCAGCCCACCCCAATGTATCCTCAAATGTATTCTGAATGAATAAACAGTGACACATATAAACTTTGACTAGGTATAGATGAAAAACCAAAACAAAGAACCAGATAGATATTGAGGATATTAGTTACAGGAAATGGGGTAGACAATGTTGCATGCACAGCAATAAATGTACACCCCACCTCTGATTTATATATTACCCTATCAAAATAACTCCTTGAGTCCCTGTGCAGTAATACTAGTTACACCTTCCCTGCCTGCCTTACAGGTTGTTGAGAGGCTCACATGAAAATTTAAAAAAAAGTATAGTATAAGATGTTGATAGTAATATAATTTTAATTAATTTTATATTACCAAAATAAGATACTAACATTTGTCCTCTAATTTTATTTCTCATGCAATTAATCTAAACCTAAATTTCTCCTCTAATTTTACATGTTGTACAATTAAATGCCTGAATACTGGCACTGAACTTCTCCAATTGGTACTCTTCCAATTAAAGCCAAATGATTAAAGAATTTCAAAATCATATCAATGTGCTTTCTACTTTCCACTTTCTTGGTTATACTCTATTCAACATTTATATGTGTTTATAGCAAATTGGGTAGCGAATTTTACTTCCTACTGTCCTCAGAGAGGAGTTGTTGAAGACGTCAACAATAATTGTGTATTTGTCAACTTCTCCCCTGAGTTCTATCAGTTTTTGTTTCTGTATTTTAAAGATCTGTTGATGAATGTAGCCACATATTTAATATTATTAAGTCGTCTTGGGGAAATGATCCCATTATCACTATGTAATGTCCCATTTACCCCTAATAATAATCCTTGTTCCAAAGTCTACTTTGATATAACGGTCATTCCTTATTTTGATTAGTGTTTACAAGTTTTTCCTTCTAATTTTAACCTTTCTGTTTCTATGTATTTAAAGAGAATTTATTTTGGAGAGCATACGGTTGTGTTGCTTTTTTATCCAATTTTACAATCTCTGACTTTTAACTAGGGTGTTTAGATCATTTACATTCAATGTAATTGTTGATGTGGCTGAATTTAAACCTTCCATCTGACAAAGATTCTTTGCTTGGCCAAACTTCAGTCAGGCTTCTCAACCTTCTGCTAGGCCCATCTGTGCACCTTCTTTGTAAAATTCAGTTTCTAGCAAAGACCCCTGCTAAATGTGTTTAGCAAGAACATTCCTTGCCATCCTCAAAATTTGTTTATCCTCAATATCTCATCAGGTTCCTAACTGTCCACCATCCCCCAGATGACATCGCATCACCCTGGCTATCTTCAGCAAGAATCCTCTTAGGCGTCAGCCAGAATTCTCCTAACCCCTGACGTCCTCCTCTTAGTACTTTTCCATCCACTGACCCTCTCACTGATCCTTGGCTATAAGTCCCCACTTGCCCATGCTGTATTCAGAGTTGAACCCAATCTCTCTCCCCTACTGCAAGATGCTGTTGCAGTGGCTCCTCTACCTTCTGCAATGGTCCTGAATAAAAGTCTTTACCATGCTTTAACAAGTCTTATTAAATAATTTTTTCTTTAACACATCCTGCTAGTGGTTTTCTATTTGTCCCACCTGTTCTTTGGTCCAAAAGCTCTTTTTCTGCTTTCTTTCAGTTATTTGTTATGATGTCATTTCATCTCCATAACTGGTTTTTATTCTTTTTACGTTTTTCATAGTAGTTGCTCTAGAGCTTACTATAGATATATACATTTTTAGCTTATCACACCTACCTTCGAATAATACTGAACAACTTCATGCATAGTGTGAGAACACTGTAACTTTAGAATAATGTGATGGTTCATTTTATGTGTCAAGCTGACTGGGCTAGGAGATACCCAGAGCTGCTGAAACATTATCTCTGGGTGAGTCTGTGAGAGGGTGCTTCTGAAAGACATCAGCACTAGAATCAGTGGACTGAGTAAAAAAAGATCCACCCTCACCAAGGTGGGTGGGCATCATCCAATCCACTGAGAACCTGAACAGAACAAAAGAGTGGAGGAAGGATGAATTTTCTCTCTCTCTCTCTTTCTTAAGTTGGGACATCCATCTTCTCCTGCCCTCAGACATTGGAGCTCCTGGTTCTCAGGCTTTCAGACTCCAAAGCTTACACCTGCACCACCTTCCCAATCCCAGGTCCTCGAGTCTTTGGTAATGGACTGGGAGTTACACCATCAGCTAGGCACAATGAATTACACCACTGGCTTTCCTGGGTCCCCAGTTTGTAGACAGCAGATTGTGGGACTTCTCAGCCTCCATAATTGTGTGAGCCAAATTCCATAATAAATCTCCTCATAAATCTATATATCCTATATGTTCTATTTCTCTGGAGACCCCCTAATATAAACAGTATATTTCCATTTTCTTCTTCCATGCTTTGTCCAATGTTGTCATATATTTTACCTCTTATAAACCCCACATTACTATTGTTTTTGCTCTGGACAATTATCAATTAATGTAATTAAAAATAAGAAAAAATATAACATATTTATTCTCTTTTACCATTTCAGGGTCTCTTCATTTCTTTGTTTAGATCCCAACTGCCATCTGATGCCCCTTCTGCCCAAGAACTTCCTTTCATTTCTTACAGTGCAGATCTGTGGCAATAAATTCCCTCAGCTTTTGTTTGTCTGAAACATTCTTTATTTGGCCTTTAATTTAAAAATATATTTTTGCTGGGTATAGAATTATGCATTGACAGGATTTGAGCTTTTTCTCTTGATACTTTAAAAATGTTATTTCACTGTCTTAATGACTTTCATAGTCTCTGACAAGAAGTCTGCTGTTATTCTTACCCTTGTTCCTCTGTTTGTAATGTTTCATTTTCTTTAAACTATGGCTGCCTGCAAGACTTTCCCCTTTACCTTGGGTATTTCAGCAACTTGATTCCAGTGTTTCTAGAACTTGGAGGGTTCTTAAAAAAAAAATCCTGCTTGAGGTTCTCTGAGATTCTTGGATCTGTTTGTCTTATTAGTTGTTTCCTGTCTTTCATTAATTTGGGATAATTCTCAGCAACTGTGCCTTCTAGTATTTTTTTCTGGACAGTATCTTCTCTTTTCCTTCTGGGTTTCCAATTACATGTGTGTTAGACTACTGATACTGTTCCATAGTTCTTAGATGCTCGGTTTTGTCATCCCTCCCCTTCCCCACTCCACTTTCCTCTTTCCTTGTTTCTTCTTTTGTTTCACTGTTCCTTTTTATATTCTGCTGATTTAGCTTTCATTATCTTCTCAGCTACATCCAGTTTGCTAATAAACCCAATTTGTTTTTACATTTCCAACAGTTTCCATTTAACTCTTAAAAACTTGTTTCCTTATTTCTGTTGATATAGACTTTTCTCAATACATTTTTCAATACATTAATCACAGTTATTTTTAAGTTCCCATATCTAAGTTATCTCTGAGTCTGTTTCCATTGATTGCTGATTGCTTTATCTCTTGATTTACAACACGTCATTCTTTCTTGCTTTTGTCTCATAATTTTGTGCTGAATGCTGGATATCATTTGCAAAGCAGTAGAGACTAAGTAAACAGTATTTCTTGTCCAACAATGAATTCACATGTTCTTCTAGCAAGCCATTACTAAGGTTGATTGAGTCAACCTAGTTAGGGTTTGAGGGAGATGGCTGCTATTGTTATCTGATACACCAAGCATCAAAATCCCCTAGCCATGGGCTGCTGTCTTGTGCCTAGTGTGCTAGACTTTTTTCAGTGTTCCTGATCATCCTGTAGTTCCTTGACATTTATGTCACAAAGGTGACACAAATTCCTCTTTACATTCTTGCTCTCCGGAGATGACTGTTATTGCTATGTTACCAGGTGCTAGGCTCCTTGCTCTCCCTGGCCCAGCCTGAATTTTAGGAATGATCCATATACCTGGACCTCAGAGTGGGGCCTTCTCAGGATCTGTGCATCTCTTCTCCAGCGCAACTAAACTCTGCCTGATATTTGTCCCTGTCTTGGGCATGAAAGAGTTCCTGTCCCTCATGCAGCAGAAAGAGAACTTTGCTTTGCATCAGTGAAAGATTATGAGCCTAAGAGTCTGTCCTGCTTTTGCTATTAATTACCCTTCGTCCCAGAAGCAGAGGATCTTGCTGGTCACAGGGCAGGAAAGAGGGTTTCCTAAACCTCTGCCAGAAATAGATCTTTGCTGAGTCCTATGGGCTAGAGGTTTTGTTGCCCTCCTGGGAACTCTGTCATAGGAGAGAAGGCTGTGGGGAAGCAGGTGTTACATCATGCCTGTCTCCCATTGGCAGCTGAGATTACCTCCCGCAGAACAGCACGATCAAAAGAGGTTCTGTCTAGTCTCCAGGCTTGCTCATAAGCTTTCTTAAGAGTACCCAGTGGAGGGCTGTAGAAAACAGCTTATGAGTAAGTGTAACCTTCCCCTTGTATCTGGGGTACCTGGTTATCCTAAACTGATGCATTAGCCCATACTCAACCTTAAGAATGCATTACAATTTTTGCTGAATTCTTCTTATGCACTTCTATGATGGTTACCTGTTCCCCCTGTGCTCTGCTAAATGTGAAACAGTTCAAGTGTCCTGTCTACTCTCAGATGGGCTTGTCACTCTTTGGGATTTAAGAAAAGTTATTGCTTTCTAGATAATCTGGCCTTTTTTGTTTCTTAAAATAGAAGCAATGTTCTCTTATATCCTAATTGGAAGAGAAACTCCACCTTCACAGTAAGAACAAGGGTAACATATCAGCTTCTTCTTTTGTTAAGACATTGAGCTGATAACTATTTTCACAAAAAAAGAAAGAAACAGTAAACAGAATTTTTTTTTTTTTTTTGAGACGAAGTCTCGCTTTGTCTCCCAAGCTGCAGTGCACTGGTGCGATCTTGGCTCACTGCAACCTCCATCTCCCGGGTTCAAGTGATTCTTCTTCCTCAGTTTCCCGAGTAGCTGGGATTACAAGCACCCACCACCACGCCCAGCTAAGTAAACTGATATTCTCAATGAGTGAACATATGAGTACACTCTTAAGAATTTATGTGTGCAGACCCCAAAGTGAGCAGACTATTCTGGAAAGAAAAGAACACCACCACTACTCTATTAACATGGATAACAGCTTTCATGCATAGAATACACTGTAATGGGGCAAATAAATTGAAGCCCACAACTGTGGTCATTCTCCACCGCAGTAAGGGTTCATGGGATGTAGAGTAACATGTTAACTGCATTAAGTCTTTATTACATATTTTAAAACGATATTACTGGTAGGTAGAGGTAGTTGACTATACAAAATTAACTGAATAGATTTTGTAGTGGATTTCTTTCTCCACTATGCAGCCATTAAAGACTGACCTTTGAGCTTTCAGAACAACCACAGTTTGCAGAACCTGACAGTGTTAATGATTCTCTCTTCTAGTCCTTATGTGCTGGTAACCTTTGCTCTGATTGCTGCATGCCAGGTAATTAGAGCACAGTGCACGATAGCACTAAAACATGTGGCACAGACTATATTATACACACAAAACTAAATGTGTGTATACTGCAGATGTTGGGCTTTTTAACCATGTTTTACTTGTATGTATGAGTTTTGCCCTCGGAATGAAAGTGACCCAAGCAAAAGTAGCCAGGGCCCATAGAGTAGAGTGACACAATGCTGGCCCAAGCCCTTCCTCTGACCTTTCCCCTCAGTGTGGCCTTCTCATTTTGAAGGACAAGGGCTATGTCTGCCTGCCTCCACTCTACAGCACTCTGCTTGGAGTTAAGTGCCTACTGACAACTCCCAAAAGATACTCACTAACATAACATTCCCATCGCCAAAGGAAGGGCCTCGGCTTCCTAAACTCCTCACTTCGCACACTGCCTTCTAGAGCCACACTGCTTCTTTTTAAAGCTTTATTAAAAGTTGTGATTTAGGGGGAGGGAAGGAAGAAAGACCACATAAAATTCAATCAACCTCATTTCACTGGGACAAATGTTCACACTTTGCTCTTTGAAATGTGGTCTGCATGTTTCCACAGGATGGGAGACAGAGAGGTACAGTGAAGCAGCAAAGGACGAGGAACTGGGGAACCGGGGTTCTAGTCCAAGTTCTGCCACTAACACTACACGACTCTGTGCAAGTTTCTTCATCAGGGTGGGCCTCAGTTTCTTCATCAAGGTGGGCCTCAGTTTCTTCTCCTGCAGAACAGATTTGCTCTCTTGGGTTCCCTCCAGCTCTGGCATACTTTCCTTTTCAGTTAGACATTCAGCTGGCTTTCAGAAACTACCATATCAGATTCACCTACTCTCCAAACATTCAGTGTGTTTTCATGATGCTTTAGTTAGTGGAAATGCAAAAACTGAACAAACGAAAATAAAACAAACCCCATTCCTCAAGATGCTAATGGTTTAGTGGCAGAGACAGGCATATAAATAAAGTTACAACACAGTGTGATAAGCACTACATTAAAGGTATGTCTCATTCCTGGAAATTAAAACGCAACTAGAAATACTCCATTCTCAGTGGGGAATGTGAGATGACACGGCATCACAGACCCCCCAGCATCCCGCTCAGCATCGGGAAGCTATTCAACAGACGTTTGAGGATGGAAGAGTGAAGCTCTCACTCAAGGCTTAGAAGCAGCATTCCACCATTTTAAAACGTCACTTAGCTTTTGCTATACAGCCTCAACAACTAAATAATAAGTCTCCCAGAAAAAGGCAACTTTGTGTCTATGGAATAATGTAATGAAAAACCTTTGTCAAGTACCTATTTTTAGAGGACATTCTGGGACACAGTTTGTCTTTCAAGGGCCACAAAATGGCATATAAAGATCCTCCAGGTAGAAGCTAATATGGTTCTAACTGAAAAGGTAGGGATTTGAAGTCTAGGTCAAGATTTCTCTCCACCAGGGTTTTCACCATTAGCTCCTGTCTTGCAGTTTCTCTGTTGTGGGAAGAAATCTCGCAGTAAAAGTGAAGAACAACGTATCATGGGTGGGGATACAGAAGTGGTGTGGGAGCCTGTGAAGATCAAGCCTTTGGTCTCCCTGCCCTTCTCTTCTAGCCATGGACAGGGTAAAGGGAGCTCTGAAAAAAGCTGCTGTTCTACAACTTGCCACCCTCTACATATCTATGCTTCAATTAATTTTTATGCTCTGTGTTATGTTCATTTAATTCAGACTTTTTAAAGTTAAATAAATTACTAAATTCCTATTAGATAAAAAATATTTTTAAAATATACCCATATTTTATTTCTAAGTCCTTTTAGACCATGGTGTCCATTTAACTAGATACTCAGAACATGTGGGATTCAAGAATACATTTAATATTTGAACCTACATCTGTTTTATAGTCCTTTATTGTGCATAAAAATTTATTCTGATGCACATTACTAACCCAGGAACCTCCGAGATGCTTTGACCAGGAACTATTTTTCTTTCCTGTTTTGATCAGCCAGACAAAATCAGCTACTTAATAAAAAAAATTTTAAGATAAATGGAACCTTGGAGATCTAGCATAACTTTATTTTACAATCAAAGATCAAGACAAAGAGACCCAAAATCTCCTGCATCCTGGAGTAGACACTAGAATCTCGGTCTCTCACTTCCACTGGTGCTCTGCCCACCACATCCCCATTGTAAACGCTTCCTACAGGTCCCATTTATAAATATGCCAGTAAGCCAAGGCTACTTCATTTCTGTGTCTTACCAGGATAAAAAGGCAGCCAAGGAGGGGAAAGTTGTCTGCTTTGGTATTCAAGTAATCCTTGACTTCTAATATGATGCTTCTATTCATTCTCTTTCCCTCTATCCCAGCAGGTCCCTCCCCATTCTTAACCCTCTAAGCACCTGATCATTTGTCATTAAGAGTCAGCTCTGACCAAAAAGGAAGGAGGTGGTTTACATTTCCAAGGTTCCTTTTATATCAGATTTTATTATCTTATTAAACAGATGGTTTTGTCTGGTCCTTCAAAGCCTGACACTGCCTTGTTGCTGATTGCATGCATAAGCTTCAGACCCCCTATCTTACTCTGTTTTGCATTTTTGATATACATGACTTTTTATAACATGACTAACCTTTGGTTAACCACTGAGTTGACTCAGATATTTGTATCCACCCCACTTCCCCAGCCAAGGATGTGATCCATCCGCATCTCTGCAGACCATGATTCAGTACGACATCTGGTAAGTCAAATTCCATTTGATGTCTGCCAGGAAGCTGTGTGCATAAGACTAGACTATATACCCAGCCTCCAAGGAGACTTACAGAAATGCTGCTGTGGGTAAACTAAGGAAAACAGCAGTTTAAGGTGACATTTCAGACAAGGAAGAACAACAATCTCCATTTCCTTGATTTGGGATTAAATGTAATCTACTTTCCATTTAAGGCTGCAGCATATGCTAAGCATATTTTTCCATTAAAATGAGACACTTATAAGCAGGTTGTGTATGGCATGTATGTGCATAACCTTAGCTCATTCATAGGAAATCCTTTCAAAAATTATATAATTTGAAATGGAAGATTATAGAAATAGAATATAATAAACAGAGCACCTAGACTAGGCTTCTCCTTTGTTTCAAACCCACAGAAATGATGAAAAAGATGTACATTTAAAATATGTGCAACAATACTACAGGACTACAAATGATAGATAACCTCCAAAGTTGAAAGGCAACGGGATGAGATTAAAGGAAGAAACCACAAGCCAAAAATATGACAGGAAGGACTGTGGCCACAAGATGTGTGGTTGGAGAACCACAATGAAAAGATCTGGGCAATTTACATCAGAGAAATACAAATGGCAGCCAACCATCAAATTGTCCTTCGAAAGAATTATATCTAATAAAACTAGGAATATGCATACTATGGACCCTAGCATTTCCATCTCTTATTCTGAGAAACATTCTCACTTGTGCACAGAATTCATGTACAAGAATGTTCACAGCAGCACTGTTTGACATAGAGATAAACTGGAAATGACTACCAATAGGGGAAAGGCAGCTGTTAAAAGAAACAAGATAAATATATATATGGAGTGTCCTCCAAAACATAGCAGTGAATGAAAAATACAAAGTTCATAATTACAGTATGCCATTTAGTAAAAAGTACTATGTAGTCCTACATATATGAAAGAGATGGGGGGGCGGAGGTGGGGGAGACGGTGGGGAGAGAGAGAGAGCGAGAGAGTGTGTGTCAGAGAAGGAAATGTCTCAAATTCATAATAATGAATTTATTATTCTAAGGGAGGAGGAACAGAGCTGAGACTCAAAGGGTACTTTAATTGCAAATGTGTTGCAAGTTTTTAAAAGACGTATATATTCAGGTGTTATCTGCATGATCAATATTTTGATTTCGTACAAACAACTAGAAGATACTGGATATATAAATAACAAACCATTACAGGAAAAAATTGTAATAAAGTCAGCAATGGACAAGAAAGTATTAATTTTTTTAACAAAAAGGAGGCATTAATAGTGATTATGGCCTTCCAAATAATCACAGTAAGTGTTAATGGGTGAACTCACTATTAATGGCTAAGACTTCATATTCGTCTGCTTTCACACTGCTAAAAAGATACTCCCAAGACTGGGTAATTTAGAAAGGAAAGAGGTTTAACTGAATCACAGTTTCACATGGCTGGGGAGGCCTCAGGAAACTTACCAACATGGCGGAGGGCAAAGGGGAAGCAAGGCACCTTCTTCACAAGGCAGCCGGAGGGAGAATGAATGCAGGAGGAACTACCAAACACTTAAAAAATCATCAGATCTCATGAGAATTCACTATCACAAGAACATTATGGGGGAGACTGCCCCCATGATTCAATTACCTCCACCTGGTCTCTCCCTTGACACGTAGGGATTATGGGGACTACAACTCAACATGAGATTTTGGGTGGGGACACAGCCAAACCACTTATAGAATGTGCCACGCACTGTCAAGAATTTTACATATATTAGCTCATTTAATTCTTATAAAATGAGATAGAAACTATTAATATTTCCATTGTATAGGGAAGAAACAGGCACTAATATTTAAGTAAACTTGACAGACACCACACAGCCAGTTTATGCAGTGCCTGAATTCAACCCCAGGCAGCCTGGACTCAGTCCATGTCCTTACCACTCACCAAACAGCCTCCACTGAACAAAGCAGCAACACACCGAGTTGTTTGGGTTTTGTAAGATAAATATTCAAGAATACATCTAAAATGAAATAACTAGGAGTGATAAAAATAAAGAGATTAAAAATATACACCAGGCAAATGCTAACAACGAAAGGGAGTCAGGCTCTAAGACACAAGAGAAACTCAAGGTGAACGCAACAAAAACAGATGGAGGGGAAGACACTTATCATATTCAATTGGTAAAAAAAAACACTAAAAATGACAATTATGAACTTTTATTATCCTTTTGTAGAAGACCCAACATACTTTTCTCAGAAACCAACAAAGACCAAGATTTGAATAATACAATTAACAAGTGTTAATTGATAGTTTTTAAAAATGTTATACATAGATGTGAGAATGCATATTTAAAAAAGAAAACACGGAAAAGTTGTAAGAAAAAAAGCTATGAATTAGGTCACACAAAAAAGTTAACTGCAATCACACAGAAAATTACAATCACACAGTAAGCACAATACAATTCAATCAGAAATGAACATGTAAAAATCAAGGGATGTTGGTGAATTGTCGCCAGCACTTTCATCATTGAATCTGAATCTGGCCCTGTTCTGGCTTCTGACCTTGTAGTACTTCAGGTGAGGCCTTTGACTACACCCCAGGGACAACGAGTCAATACTGATGACAATTGGAATGGCAGATCTCCAGCCTCCAGAAATAAAGAGCTGACCATCCCAGCCATGCAAACATATTCACTAATTAGGGGTCTTCTGTCCTGCACAGGTATTGACTCATGTACAGCCCCCCAAAAAGAGAATACAAACTAAGTGCCCTGCCAGAAAATGGAAGAAAAGGAAGAAGATGACAAAGAGTAACTACTTTTATGGGGGTTGGGGAAAGTGCAAAAAATAAAACCAAAAAATAATCCCATATGGCTCCCAAAAATTTCATTCTGGGGTAAAAAGGAAAAAAAATGCTATTAAAATGAATAAAAGTACAAATCATATATCTGATAAAGATCTGATACAGAATATATAAAGAATTCTTGAAACTCTATAATAAAGTATCCAATTTCTTAAAATGGGCACAAGATTTGAACAGACACTTCACTAAAGAAGTCATGCAGATGGCAAGCAAGCACATGAAAAATGCTCAACAGCATTAGTTATTAAGGAGAGGCAAATTAAAACCGCAGGAGATATGACTGCACACTGATGAGAATGGCTAAACTTAAAAAGACTGTTCATACAGAGTGCTTATGAGAACATGGATAAACTGGAACTATCATCCACTGCTCAAGAGAAATAAAATAATCTTTGGAAAATGGTTTGCAAGTTTCTTAAAAAGTTAAACATACACTTATCACACGATCCAGCCATTCTACTCCTAGATATTTACCCAAAATAAATAAAAGCATGTGCCCACATAAAGACTTATATATGAATGTTCATGCAGCTTTATTTGTAACAGCCAAAAACTAGAAACAATCCAAGTGTCCATTAGCAGGTGAATGGATAAACAAACTGCATTACATCCATACAGTGAGGTACTATTCAATGATAACATGGAATGAACTACTGATACATGCAACAACAAGAGATGAATCTCTATGCTGAATGAAAGCCAGACGAAAATACTACATACTGTATTATTCCATTTACATAACATTCTAGGAAATATAAACTTATCTATAGGGACAGAAAGCAGAGCAGCCGTTATGTGAGGGTAGGAGGGAAACAAAAGGGAAAAATGACCAAGGGCCATGAGGAAACAACGGTCACCAGTTCAACTACATTGATGGTATCATGGGTGTATACATATTTCAAATAACTTATCAAATTATACATTTTAAATAAGCATAGTTTACTGTATGTCAATTATTCCTCAATAAAGCAGTTTAAAAATGAATCTGTGGGCTGGGCACAGTGGCTCACACTTGTAATCCCAGCACTTTGGGAGGCAGAGGCAGGGGGATCACAAGGTCAGGAGATCGAGACCATCCTGGCCAACATGGTGAAACCCTGTCTCTATTAAAAATACAAAAATTAGCTGGACATGGTGGCACGTGCCTGTAACCCCAGCTACTCGGGAGGCTGAGGCAGGAGAATCGCTTGAACCAGGGAGTCAGAGGTTGCAGTGAGCCAAGATTATACCACTGCATGCCAGCCTGGTGACAGAGCGAGACTCCGTCTCAAAAAAAATCAAAACAAAAACAAAAACCAAAAAAAAACGAATCTGTGGCGACAGATAATCTGAGTATGACAAAGTAGGAGATCACTGAACATTTATTTAATATGTACATTCTAACATGAAGGTCAAGTAAAAATAAGTCGACTGTTAGCCACACACAGGACTAAATATCATGATAAAAGAAATGAGACAGGAAAGACACATTTAGCAACCAGATAGACATAGCTCCAAAACGGTACTTAAAAAAAGGCCACCTCTGATGGGCATAATACAAACACCAACAGAAATGCCTAAGAAAAAGCACTCCTCCTAGAGAATTCCCTCATCCAACAGAATCTGCCTCACCAAGCTAATCAGAGTGTGCCACCTACAACAGTCTGAACACAGATAGCGCTTCTACAAAAGGCCTGGAAATGCAGCACAGCAGCAAAACAAGCAGATGGCGTGGCAAACAGAAGCCCCGAGTTCTTCAAGAGCTGAGACCTCCATAAGCCTCAAGTCCTTATTCTAAATATGAAAGCAGTAATATCTGCCTGGTTATCTCAAAAGGCTGTGGTGAGATGACACACCTGAAAGCCCCCCAAAAACTATAAAGTGGAACACAAATACTAGACAGTATCCGTGTTAAAAAATAAATGCTTGCCTGACAAAAAAATTTAACTATCTCCCCTTTTCATATTAATTGGATAGGAAGTGAAAGAAACCATTTATCAGAACTACAATCAGCCTGTAACCCATCATGACATACAGGAAAAGCCCAAAAGCTATTTAACTTTTATTTTCTAATATAAGCATTTAACACTATAAATTTCCCCTTAAAGTAGTGCTTTAGGTGCATCGCATATATTTTGATACATTACGCTTTCCTTTTTATTCAATTCAAAGTATTTTGCTTTGTAAGCTCCTCTTTAACCATGGATTTTCAGGCTGTGATCATTAATTTCAAAATATTTTGGAATTTCTTGGGTATGTGATACTGATTTCTAGCTTAATTAAACTGTGGTCAGAGAACACAGATACATTCCTGAAAAATTACCTGTAAAGTGAAAGTATGGAAATCAAGTTCAATTTTCCTATGGTAAATTAATATGTAACGATATGCCCAAGGTCAAGGCAAGCTAGGATTAGAGATCAATCTTCCAGCTTCTAATTCTGGTATAATAGCCTTTCTTCTACCTTATGTTCTCTTTCAATATCATCTTAAAACCAAAAGACGTGTTATTCTCTCCCTATCCTTCCAAAAGAAAAAAGAAAGAAAGAAAGAAAGAAAAGGAAAATTCCATATACATCCTCTCATTTGATTTTTACAGTTCCATAAATCAGGCAAGACAGATGATAGTATTCTGCATATGAGGAAAGTGAAGCTCAAAGAAATAACTTGCCCTACTAGTCTGCTATGTCTCATTGCTCCTCAATTACCCCTTAAAATTAGAGTAAGACAGCTCACTGAAATCCATAAATAATTCAAAAACCTCATTTTAGCCACTATCACGATCACCACCACCTCAGTTCAGAGTAAATTATAGTAAAACTGACTAGGTTCGCTTTTGGTTTTTTGAGGTTTTCTTGAGATGGAGTCTCACTCTGTCGCCAGGCTGGAGTGCAGTGGCACTATCTTGGCTCACTGCAAGCTCCGCCTTCTGGGTTCACACCATTCTCGGGCCTCAGCCTCCCAGGTAGCTGGAATTACAGGCACATGCCACCACACCTGACTAATTTTTGTGTGTTTTTAGTAGAGATGGGCTTTCACTGTGTTAGCCAGGATGGTCGCGATCTCCGGACCTCATGATCCACCCACCTCGGCCTCCCAAAATGCTGGGATTACAGGCATGAGCCACCGTGTCCGGCCAACTGATTAGGTTTAAGTTTTTAAATCTTGACTTCTCATACCCATTCATTACTAGAAACATTCAGATAACAAAGAATTGGTTAAATTCCAGGAAAGAAAAAGTAAATGGGCAAAAACAGAGGTAGGAAGACTGAGATCTCAGCTTAATAAGTCATAAACTACATAATCATGTTTTTCACACAAAAAAATTAACATGGAAGTGAATATATCAAGTTTTTTTCTCTTTCAATGTCCCAAACTATTAATTAGGATCTGAAGCTCTAAAATATTACCTGCTGTTAATATTTATATATTAAAGTATATTAATATTAAATATTTAATATTCAAAAATATTAAAATATTTTATGCTATTTCTATTTCTAATTAAATTTCTAAACTATGTTACAGAAATTAAATGGCTTTAAGGGTAAAAGGCACACACTCTTACCATGTAATCGTTGACTATGGGTTGCAGAAATTCCCCTCAAGTAGCATCACCACTTTGGCTCAGTTATCAGTAGTAGTTAACAGCAATCAAAACTAAAACTATAAAGAAAAGAAAAAAAAATTAATTACCAGTCGGCAAAATGCATTCAAGTCTTCAAGAAAGTCTTAAATTCACATTTCACATTTCAACAATTTCAAGGGAGCTCTAATCCCTGAACTAGTTCTTTTTTAATTATTTTAAGTAAGGAGCTAATAAGGTGTGTGAAATCCTGTATAATTCCAACCCCCTATCCTGAAAAACCTCTGAAATTAACTTCAAGGACTCACAGTAAATAATAGCTGAAGGGCAGAAAAAGAAAAAGTCAAGTCTAAGTGTATTCAACTGAACTGCTCAATTCATTTACTCACCAACACATATATTTTAGGTTTTGTTACGGCCTACAGACTGAATCAAATAATAGTAATCATTCACATAAGAACTGTAGCTAATAAGAGCATTTGTATCGATTTTTCCCATAACAATATTCAAATTCAATAAAAGTCTTGGAGATCATTTTATAAATATTCTAATAGTAGCTACAGGGATAAAATAGTAACAGATTTAATAACTGCCAAATACACCCTAGAAGGTGTTTCCAGGACACTGGACATTAACAGCAACGCTACAGAGCAAACTGATCAATGTTGTATACCAATGTGCTAGAGCTATGAGGTAACAAGAAGCATGACATAGTTTCCTACTCAGAATTATGGTCTACTTGGGAAGAATACATACAAGAAAATTTTAGTGAACATGCATCCATTCACTCAGCAAGACTGTACCAAGCATCTTGTAGAAGTCAGCCCCTCTTTAAACATTGAACACATAAAAATGAATAAGAAAATGCCTGTTTGTGAAGGTACTCAGTCTTGTGAGGGTAACAAATAAATGCAGATAATTTTAATACGATAAGGTAGATGCAAGAAAGCGAGACAACAGCGGCCCAGAAGTGGGGCGGGGTGCAGCTTCAGGAAGGTCAAACAAGGGTGGGAGGCATCAAGCTTGGGAAAGGAGGTCCAGGCGTGAGAAAACAGATAACTGTGCCATTTCATTATGGAAGAAAAGCAACTTTGAGTCTACTAAAAGGAATTATCTGGACCCCCATGAATTCTATGTAGGCCAGTAGATTCTAAGAACTCACATAGTTAAGACCGCAACCATCCTTTTAACAGTACAAAAAAAAAAAAAGAAGAATGATCATTCAGCGATACTCCATTTTATACGTCCTATTTTACTTATTTAAAACTAAAGCAGCACACAATTTTCTTCTCTTCCTTCAGAGCAGCTGTACTGCATGCTCTTAATGCTGAGTAAAAGAGAAAAGTGAGCTTTTTCCTAAGCAATCTGCATAAGTGATCACCTTATTTCCAAATACAGAAAATTATCCCTGGGTTTAGATTATCCAGGCCTAATTTTACCTCTACTAGATCAGCTGATTCGACTTGATGATTTTGAGGGTAACCAGCCCTATACATTTCACTTAAGAGATGGTTATAACCAGCTAACTATGCCTAAGGACAAGGAAAATGTCCAACATCCTATGTATTTTCTGGATGACCATTTATGTTTAAGAATCACGTGTTAACTCTTCCTTTGTGAAACACAATTATGAATTTTCCCATTTGTGTGAAAGGCTATGGACTTATTATTTGTTATTAGCTATTATTGGTAAATGTTTTACTCAGGTCTAAGCATAGAGCTAACATGTCATATACATTTAACTTAGTCCTCACAGGCAGGTAATATCCCCATTTAAAAATGAAGAAATTAGGATCAAAAAGTGAGTTTTTTAGGATCACACAGCTAGGAAAAAGAGGAGTCAGGATGAGTCTGACTAGAAAGCAACTGTTCTTGCCAGGCACGGTGTGGCTCACACCTGTAATCTCAGCACTCTGGGAGGCTAAAGCAGGCAGATCACGAGCCCAGGAGTTTGAGACCAGCTTGGGCAACACGGCAAAACCCCATCTCTACCAAAAAAAAAAAAAAAAAGGAGTAAGTAAGTAATATCTACATTGGATTGTCTCCTTTTGGGCACGGACACATGCCTTTTTCTTTGCTGCTGAGCTGCTAACATTTCTAACATAAGTCAAGAACCATAAAAGTCTTGAAGAATTAACTAGACTTTGTGAATACGTAGCCTCATTTGACAATGGAGAGCATATCAGTAACTCCTTTGAAGTCACAGGTTAAGGCTGCTAAGTGGAAACACAGCACCTCTACTACGAGGTGCAATACTGGCCAGAACAGGGAAGCATGCTTCTATGCAACACCATCACTCCAATTCTATTTCCGTACATGGCTACACTCTGAATGGTGCTGACAGTGCTCTCCTGTGGCTACTGTCCAGAAGCAGAATTGCCCTGTAACTTCCTACCTCTGGCCTTGCATCTGTTACGCTCCCTGTGTCACAAATGCCCTCCTGTCGTCTAGTTTCCAGGTATCCAAAGGTCTCTTGCCTTCAAACTGCAACCTGCTATGGCCTCCATCCATCCATGCCTCTACCTGCTCAATAAACACATATATACGTAGTTATGTGTCAGTCACTGTGCCTGCCCCTCCCCCTGGTAAAACCAAAGCCCAACCCTGGACTCCCAAGAACCTCTCAGTTCACAAGAAGAAAAGTCTGTAAACAACCATGTAGCATTCCGTGGGGCCAGTGCTCTGACAGGTGTATATGGGGGATGCACAGAGCACAAGGGAGAAGGTGGCTACAGCTGGAGGGGCAACGGCAGGGACAGCTTCACAAGGCTGGTCACTGAATTTAAGCCGTAATTCAGAAGACAGGTGATGAAGACCTAAACTAAGACAAGGGAGGATTCTTTAAAGGGAACAAATCTGACAGACGTAGGTCTCGGGAGATTAAGTGGATGGGGATGAGGATGCTGACTCCCCTGGAGTCAAGGAGTGCTCTGAGGTAGTGCTGTCCAAATGAATGTCCTGCAGTGATGGAAATGTTCTACACAGTGAGTGTCCCAGAGGGCAGCCTCCAGCCACATGGATCCAGCTTGAAATGTGCTAATGTGAGTGAGGAACTCCATATTTTACTTCATTTTAACTAATGTTCATTTAAATAGTAACATGTGGCTAGTGGCTACTAGGTTGGACGGTACTCTTCTAAGATTTTTGACTTGAGATAGTTGTACTGAAGGTGTTATTACCAACATCTGGGAAAAGAAATACTGCAAAGAAAAGCATATAGACACTCAAATATTTGAATAAATGAACAAATCACTGACTAGAGGAAGAGACTGGGTAATCTTTAAGGACCTCTCCCCGCTAAAATCCCATCACAGATGTACTTATCCTTGTTCACTCAGGTTCCAAATAATGACCTCAATATGGTAGCAACAAAATATAATCCTGCTGTCTCTAGGCCTAAGTATTAAAATACTACTACTAAATAAAAATTATTTATACCATTCAGGGAAAAAAGAAAAGAAAAATGACATCATGAAACCACTGGAAGTCACAATTTAGAGAATAATCACAGACCACAAGTCAAGCCAGGAAAAATAACTGCCTAGTTAAAAAAAAAAAAAAAAAAAAAGTCTTTTTCCAAAAAGAAGAGGGGAAGAGGAGGAGGGGACCATGCAGCATTATGACAGCCAACATGAGTGCAGGTAATTTCAAATACTTTCAGACCATTCACCTTGTCAGCAGCTCACTTCACATTCAGGTTACATTTCTCTGTAGTCCGATGAGAGAAATGACAGAGTTTATCTCATGATACCTAATTTTGTACTATAGGGCATTTTACAAGGTCAATGATAATAAAATTTTCCCTAGTAATATGCCCTTTAATCTTACTTATCCACGACATCCAAAATCAATATGAAATAGAGAATTCTGCTACATGAAAACACTTAACCTGAGAACAGGTTGTATCTAAATGACTCACTGTTAATCTATCAATATTATCCTAATCCGATTGTATTTGGATTTACTATTTTGGTCCTTGACATCTCTTGTAAGCCTCCAAATTCTAGTTTTCCAGAAATGAGAAGCTAGCTCGAGATACAGCTCTATTTCCCCACTTATTTTTCCAGCCTTACCTCCTAAACCAGGCTGAAATTCTATGTTCTTCTTTTCACTTCTATCGATGAGATCACATCACCAATGTTTTTAACTATTCACGTATAACGTTCTATTTATGAGATTGCAAGACACTAAAGAAATGTAACCACTCCTAGATTCAGAGAAATATATCTCGTAAGAATGTCAAATATGAATTTTTTAGCAAAAAGCATATGTCTAGCATAACAAGACAGCAATCTTTGTGTTTCTCCTCTTTCTTGGTCTCTCAGGTTGACTATCTGAGCTTCGATACCCCATTGCTACAACGGTTCCACACCTTTTAAAGTCAGAGCCAGTATGAACACATTTTAGCTGGCCCCACCATACAATTCAACACATAATTGACCTCTTATAGAAAGTGAGGCAAAAACAATGTCAAATAGTAAGGTCTTTGCCCCCCAGAAAGTTTATCTGGTGGGGAAGAGTAAACAAACACAAATAAATACAAAACAAGTAGCAGAAGAGATACTGCGTAAGCTAAAACAAAAATAACGTTAGCTGACATTCACTGAACACCTATGTGTATCACATTCTCAGCCAGGTGCATTTTAATTTCAATAAAACTGTATTAATTATACTAAGAGAGAGCAAATAAAGAGAAATTCTCCGAGTTTTGAGTACTTTATTCACTCAAAAATTACTTACCACAGACCTAAATACAAGAATCATAAGATAATATTTTCTTTCTCTTCCATTTAATGAATAACTGCCTAGTAAAATACAAAGAAAAAGGAACCCATGCCTGATATGGCATTGTAAAGATCCATGAGTGGCCCATACCTCTGGGCTAACAGTCCCTGGCCAGAGAATCTGATAACCCAGGCAACGATCTGGACCACATCAACCACTCTTCAATTCATTCAAGCATTTACTACTGTTCAACACAGTTTAAGGGGGACGGGGGGGTGGGGAGGGGTACATTATTTTGGACTGAGCTCCTGTACTAGGCCCCAGTAGACCAGACCAAACCAGAACGGAATCACTTGTGGTAACTACCACTTAAACTGAACTCAGCTGGGTACGGTGGCTCATGCCTGTAATCCCAGCATTTTGAGAGGCCTGGGTAGGATTATCTCTTAAGCCTAGGAGTTTGAGACCAGCCTGGGCAACACATGGAGACCTCATCTCTACAAATAATTTAAAAATTAGCTAGGCATGGTGGCACACTCCTGTGGTTCCACCTACTCAGAAGGCTGAAGCAGGAGGATCACCTGAGCCCGGGAGGCTGACACTGCAGTGAGTGAGCTGAGATCACTCCACAGCACTCCAGTCTGGGCGACAGAGCAAGACCCTGTTTCAAACAAAACAAAACAAAACAAAAAACTGCTCTGAAACAAGCCAGTTTTCTATTAAAAACAAAAAACAAAAATAAGAGATTCATGGCCACCAATCAGAAGAGGCCCAGTTTAACCTGAGCTGGGATAATAAGAAAAGCTTCCTCTGTTTTAACCCTGTAAGGAAAGTAATTCTGAAATGACCAATCTGCTGTTCATTCTTTATTTCTGCTTTCTTCAGCCTTTTTTTGGCCTATAAAGTCAAGCTCCTCTCCTCAGTTCACTGGAACACCCATCCTGTTTTATAGAATGAGGTACGATTCAATGCTGGAATCACAAATAAAAGCCAATTAGATCTTTATTTTTAATCAGATTTTTAATTTGCCTTTTGACACTAGCCCACTATTAGGCATTAGAAATATAACTATGAATCACACAAACGTAAAGCATCATATCAAAAAATACCACACCACAAGCTAGAAAGTGTTAAGTGGAGAGACGCAGGAACCCTCCCTACCATCTGAGAGGTATACAGTCCAAGACACTCAGCAGATGCCTAAAACTGCGGATAGTACTAAACCCTATATACTAAATTTTCTCCTATACAGACATACCTATGATAACTTATTTTATAAATTAGGCACATTTAACTTATAAATTAGGCACAGTAAGACTAACAATAACTCGTAATAAAATAGAACAATTACACCAACATACTGTAATAAAAGTCACATGAATGTGGTCTCTCTCTCATGTGCATGCACAAAATTATCTTAATATTTTCAGACCACAGGTGACTGCCAGTAACTGAAACTGCGGTAAGTGAAACCTCGGATATGGGGGGACTACTGAGCATGGAAAGTGCTATGACAGAAGACTGGTTCCAGCTGCAGTAAACAAGAGAGGAACAGTGACACCAAGAGACTGATTTCTGTCCTTTGAGATGCAAAGAGTATACAAAGTCAACATGAAGATAAACTCTTATCACCAACTAAATATTGTGCTACGAGAGGTAGTCAAAGGGCCAGGGCAGTGGCTCACACCTGTAATCCCAGCCTTTGGGAGGCTGGGGCAAGAGGATCGCTTGAGCCCAGGAGTTTGAGACCAGCCCGGGCAACAGGGCAAAATCCGTATCTTAAAAAAAAAAAAAAAATTAGCTGGGCATGGTGACGCACACCTGTAGTCCCAGCTACTCAGGAGGCTGAGGTGGGAGGATCGCTTCAGCTTGGGAGGTCAAGCCTGCAGTGAGCTACAATCACACCATTGCATTCCAGCCTAGGTAACAGAGTGAGATCCTGTCCCCGCCACAGACACACACACACACACACACACACACACACAAACACACACACACACGAAAAAAAAGAGAAAAGAAAAAAGAGAGAGTCAAACAGCTCCAGATGGAGAACTTGCTCCTGAAATAAAGTGTGTGTGTATCCACCTGTCTGTCTCCTGTGAGGCTACAGAAAACTCTGAGCAGTTTATTTAAACCTAAGTTTCCCTAACTACAAAAATTAGACTGTGAGAATTAAATGAGCTAACCCATGGGAAGAACCGTCTACCTCATTTAGCAAGCAATAAAGAGCACCAAGTACTGTTACTGCACCACCAGGTGCCGCCCCACCAGCCTGAACAACCCACCAGAGCTGGGGCATGTTCACTGCATCTCAGTACCAATCCCAGGGTTTCACACAGAAAGGAATTCATGGCACCCTCTCAATCAATGTGGATTCAGAACAAAACAAATAGTAAACAAATGAGCAAACAAAAACCTAAAACCAAGATGATTTAAGTTCAAATTCAGTTCTACTCTTGCATTTGCCTAGTTATTCATTAACACAACAAAAAGTGAACTACTAGAAATAAAAAAATTTAGAGGTTGAAAATGGTTAGAAATCCGTAGTAAATATAATTGGTTTTCAAAGGAAAACTTGATTATCTAATCGATGTTTCTGCCTACGGGTAACAGTTAAGCTTCGTTTTTTAATGTTCACAGTAGACAGGTCTAGCCCCGGGCAGCCACCTGTGGATCCTAATACTTTGATCCCTAATTCCATTCTTCACTGTGACGAATCTTTTTCTTTTTAATTCCAGCACTTGGCACAATACTTGGCACATAGACAACACTCAAAAACATTTGTGAAAGTTATTTTTTTCCCCAAATGCAGAGGTTTAAAAAAAAATGCATCTTCCTAACCTACTTCAACTAGAAAAGCTCAACTTGCCCCGTATTTAGTGACCCTGAGTTGCCTCTGTGATCACCACTTTTAAGTGCCACACAAGCATAAAGCATGAGAATTTGAATCAACAGTTGTTTCAACTCCACCAAACAGTTAATGAGCTTCTTTGTAATGGGCATAAAAAGATAAAATAATAATAACTTTCTCATGATAAAACAAGGCTTCCAGCTTGAGCAAAGACTGCTGACTAGAACCAAGTAAAGAAGCTATTCAGCAACATTCTGAATAACCTACCATCATTAAATACAAATGTGGACTGGTACCAAGGGCATCATTAAGCAGTTTTCTTTAGCAATACTCAAAGGCAGCCTGAGAACTGGAGGAAAACCAGGGGCCAGCAGGGCAGCTGGACAGAGGGGCAGAGGTCCTGAGGGTGGAAGCACTGACCAGAAGGAAGGGCCTGAGGACAGGAAAGACAGGGAGAGACCAAAGGACCCTGGCGCCTCTGTCCAGGATTGTGCAGAGAACACAGATACAAGATCACCAGTTATGAAATACCAGGATTCCAGAAGTTTTAAAACTCCCCTGTTCTAAAAAAGTGGGACACTGTGTCCTTGTCTGATCTTTTGGCACTTTCTGTTGCTCTTGACCCCACAAAGATTACAAAAACAGTGGCTTCCAGGGAGGCCCTTCAGATGACAGTTTAAACCTTGAAACAAATCCAACCCAAGTAAAAAGATTTTCTTGCCCAAACTACTTTGTATTTTTCTCTGCTTTAATTACTGAACTCTATAACTAGAATTCATCCCTGATTCAAAGAGATGCTAAAAATAGCCTATTTCAGAATGTAGAATGAGAAGCATCGTGTAATTTTGCTACTAAATGGACTCCTTCTTTTTTTTATAGTTCAGTAACTTACTCTTCAAATACATTTATTTTTATCAATCAAAAAAATGCAAAGCACTTCGGATGCACATTAAACAGTAATTTTCAATACTAATTATGTATTTATAAGTTTATAAGTGAAATCTCAGGCATATACCAACCTTACTTAAAAACAGCCTCCTGACTCTTTCCCCCTAATCATGACCTTCATTAAACAGCTTTGATTGCAAAGAGTACCACCTCATTTACATATGATGAATGAATTAAAGCTCTTATCCAACAGGCTCCCCATTGCAACTGGCAATTTATTAATAACAACTTACATCTGAATCCACAGTGCCATTTACAAAGGGCTTTCACATAAATCATCTCATTTAATCCCCTACAACCTTGACACCTGCAAGATAGGAATTAGTTTAACTATCTTGCAAATTAGGAAACAGTCTAATGGAATGACTCATCCAAAAAAAATCACACAGTAAATACAGGTGGAAGACACACTCACCTACATCTATCTCACCTAAGTCCCAAGGTTTATTCCAAACTCCACTCCTTCTATGACTGACTCTATCTTCTTCACTATGGCTGCAGGACCACACCAACCTAGCTAGATCACCCCACCCTCCTAACTCCAACAGAACTCACTAGGAGTATCACCAGTGTGAAACCCAACACATGCTACTTTCCACTGGGATTTACCTTCAGAGGCCTATGTTTTGTCTTCTCAACTCTATACATTAAACTACTGTTTATCATGCCACCTAAGAATCACCTGGTAGACAAATGTCTTTCTTTCCTTAACTTCAGCAACCAAACCAGGGCATTACCCTTAGCTTTGGCCCCACCATCCTGTCTCCAACCAGAAAATCCTTGAAGTTGTCCACAGGCCATCATAAATAAGTATAAAAGAGGTTTCCCTTTTTTAAAGTTTTTTACAAATATTTTTAGTAGAGAGACACAGGGTCTCACTGTGCTGCCCAGGCTGGTCTCAAACTCTGGCCTCAAGTGATCCTCCTGCCTCAGCCTCCCAAATGCCAAGATTATAGGTGTGAACCACCACACACAGCCCAAAAGAAGTTTTCTTAACTGTGCTTAAAGTTGCCTTATATCCTTTACTGGTTTGAGTCTCTGCCTTTCTCCCATGCCTATATCCCATCCCTGGTCTCTGACTTCCTATTGCCTCCTGAGCACCTGCTCAACCGAACGACTAGTTATTTGTGTTTTTATTTCCTTGATTTGACCTACCTTGATTCCTGAATATTCAGCTGGTTCCTGTTCAGGTGGTGGAACACCTTTAACTTCCAGCCTCACCTTGCTCTCTGAATCCAGATTTTCTAATCTGTCCCCACATTAACTACAGTCCAACCCCTACAAAAGGTACCACCCAGGCCCCGACACAAGAAGCTGCTGAGCTTTCTACAACTGGCCAGAAGAAGAATAGTGCTGTCTTTTTTACCTTCAGCTTATACCTGCAGCTCCACACTTCCACAGCTATTTCAGGAGAAAGACAAATTTAACAGAGGTACCAACAGCAGTTACTCTTACCTCCCCATGGGCCCTTATCTCCTTCCTCTTCAAGCTCAGACTTAAAAATCAGGTGACATATATCCTGGGCTAAAATACTACACAGTCAGCAATCTGTTGGATACCAACGGGTTAGATCATAACCAGATCAGGATTTCCACTTAGTTTCATTAAATGTGTTGAGTCTTACATTTGGACAAAGAAAATAATGAAAATCATGACATAAGTGCATGAAATATACAGAAAATCTGTACATTATCAAATAGAAATAGCAAGATGTAAATACTACATTGCAGAGGTATTTTTTTCATTATTACCATGACAATTTTTAAATACTCCAAAATCAAACTATATTTCAAAATTACCTCTATAATGCTAAACCTGACATAAAGATTTCATGTGCAATTCAACAAATAACTTCAGTTTTTCTTTTTCTCTCTCTGAGGATAAAGTATAATAGTGGCCACTATAACAAAGAGATTCATAAACCTGTACCCACAGGGGATCCTATGTGTTCAAACAAAACTGACAAACACAGCAGTACCATTTTTACAACATGTCTACATTCAAAGCTCCTGAGCCTCTAGTCAAAACCTAACTCACTATAGCTAAAGTAATCAGGGAACTAAATGGCCCACTATCATGCCACAAGAATACAATTTATGAGAGAAGATACAAACGAACAAAAACAAGGAAAAAATGACCTCCTAGAAATAAATGTAAAAGTTCAGTCACCTAAGTAACTCATTATTGCCAAAAACATTTCTAGCATCAAATTCTATCTCCAATTAATTAAGTAGCAGTAATCATTTAATCAGTGGCATCCAATATAATCCTGTAGGAAACATTTTCTGAAGCCCAGAGGCTGCATGGTAAAGGGGAAAGATCAGAGGTATGGGGGTCAGAGATCTGAGTTCCACCCCGGAACTACCATCGAAAAGCTCTGGACCTTGGAAGAGTTAGTACTGTTTGAGTCTCAAGCTCCCCTTTTATAGAAATAAAGCTAACCATACCTCCCCTTAAAATGTGAAGGGGAGGATGACGTCTTATGGACAAAGAACACAGCAAGGCAGCAGAGGCATGTAATAACCGGCAGTTATTACTCCTGGACAACTAAAAGCAAAACATGCTCCCTGTCGGCAGACAAGCACAATCACCACAATCTGGCAAATTTACTCAGCCCACTCTTGGCAAAAAGGAAGTGTTGATATCTTTGCATTTGTGTATGCAGATGACAGGCCACATCCTCATTCTTTGAGGTTAGGTGGCAGCACTGATCTGTCTCCAAATGACAAAACTCATGCTTGAGGCCAGTGGCCAATATATCACATATCCCTGAACCAGCACCTCTTTGTTTTCTACAAATAAAGATAATTATGGCCAATTTACTCACTGAAAGGGTACAGGAATGTAGATATTCCAAACAGTAGATATTCTGATATTTGAAATCCTCATGTTTATTTAACTAAAGCTTCATATGCTCTTGTAGAGTTTTCTGTTAATAACTTGAATTCTGCATAAAATGCCAGCTGAATCTGTCAACCCTGAAGGCAGGAGGGTACCAAGATCCAGATTCTGCCCCTATCCTCTCCATCATCCCCCATCATCCATACTCCAGTGACAAGATGCTTCTTTCAAAGTCTAGAAGAGCCCAAAGGAAGGCCTCATCTTTGTAGAACCTTTGAGCACAGGAATAATGATTAAATGACTATAGAACTCCACATACAAAGTAAACTGAAGAAATTAAAGTGGTAATAAACCTACACACAGAGACAGTCAACAGAATTAAAATTAAAGCACTCCAGTAAGTTACATCTACAGTATTATCTTCTCCCCTCAAAACTGCTGAGATAAATGGAATTCCATGGAAATTTCCTAAAATAAATGCTACGTAATTCACATACCAAATACACAGAGATTAAGTACCATTTTTATCAATCTGCTTAAAATTAATGACCTCAAATCTTAATACAAAAGTAATGAGCAATTTTTAAAATACATCTGAAAGCAAGTGAATGTTATTGCACCTAAAAGTGCTGAAAATACACTATATAAACCCACAAAACCATGAGATTTCAACACAGCATGGCTCTATCTACTATATAACCTATAAATGTAAGCATTTTCAACCTAAGAGAACCAAATTGCTAATCATCTCTACCCTGCCACTAAGAAAGCAATCACCCTGACTATATACCACATTCCTACAACTAAGGAAAGGAGGAAAGACAGAAGTGGAGAGGTGGAGAGAGGGTGTGTAGGGAATAGACATTAACATTCTACAGTGCTGCGACAGTGTTTCTTCTTGGAGGTAATAAGTAATGCAGAGCGGATGCTCCTGTTCATCTTTTGGTGATGAATCCAACACAAGATTAAAGTCATGAAAGAGGAGCTAAAACATCTGGCCTCCAGTACTAACCAACCAACAGCAGAACGGAGACACCCCAGCTCCCATGAGCACTGTGAAACATCTTACTAAATACACCTTCTTAATCAGGATTTGTATCTGAATTCTCTGCTGGGATGAAAAGCTAACCAGGATTGTCTCTGCCCTGACATGAGAGCAACCAGAAAGGAAAAAATGAGAAGCAATGTACTTCACTGCTACTGAGCCTGCCATGCTGAGCCAGAACTCTGCTTTACATTCTTAGCCTCTCACTTGGTCCTCATAGCAACCCTATGAAGTAGGAACTATTAATATCCCCATTTTACAAACAAAGGAACTAAGAAACAGAGAAGTGAAGTGGCTTGCCCCAGGTCACACAGTACATAATAGAGTTGAGAGTCAAACCTAGAAAACCTTTTTTCAGAGACCATGCTTTTAACCACTAGCCTTCTCTTCTTTTATTTGAAATGAAATATAATCTTGCTGTAAAGACAGCTCAGGAAATGTAAAGCCATCCTGTATCCATCCCACTCACCTTACTGCCCACTCTACCATTAAAGGTAAATCTCAAAATCTTTCCTACAGTAATCCTAGTCAAACCACTCAAGCCCTGGGAAGTTTACTTTGTACTTCTGCATCATTTAATCTTTGGAGCCCAAAGAGGATAACAGAGGTGGGTGTTTTAACCTCCAATTAACAAAGCAGTACTTTCAGAGAGTAACTGAATACTATTACAAAGCTCTAAGTGGCAAAGCCAAGGTGTGAACTCCCCAGTCCACTTAGAAATGATGCCTTTTGGAAATATTTTATCCACTTTGCCTCAATGAATCAAATCCCATGGGATGACTGTAACCTCCATTCTATAACATTACACAGAGACAATTTGCCCCAGGATTTAGAAAGTGTGGATAGAACACAAAGAAACCTACAGGAAGTAAATATCAGGTATCAAGAAGGCCTTCATAGGCAAAGTAGTAATCCACAGCTGTTTTCATCTGTGGCAAAGTGGTGGAAAGACAAAGAATCTGCCAATAGATAAGGGTAAGAAGATACCAGCTGAACTGTTAACAAACTTTTAATGTCTCCATGTGAGCTGAAATGATAGATTAGGATCTCCAGGAGCCCCAAAACACAGCAAATCTGCATCCACTTGCCAACTCTTTCCTGTGGGCCGTAATCAAATACACATGGGTAGTGCACAAGGTGCTAGGGCAGGAGAGCTGAGAGAGCCCCTATGTCACGTCAGGCACCTGTGAAGTCCCTAGATGCAGAGCAGCAGCCTGACACCAGGAGGAAGGCAAGTAAGTGGACAGAAATCAGCTTTTACCATCTCTACAAAAAATACAGAAAATTAGCCGGGCTTGGTGGCAGGCACCTGTAATCCCAGCTTCACCAGAGGCTGAGGCAGGAGAACTGCTTGAACTCGGGAGGCGGAGGTTGCTGTGAGTCGAGATCAGCCACTGCACTCCAGCCTGGGTGACAGAGCAAGACTCCGTCTCAAAAAAAAAAAAAAAGAAATGAAAAGAAGAGCAGGGCAGGCCAGGCGCGGCGGCTGACGCCTGTAATCCCAGCACTTTGGGAGACCAAGACAGGTGAATCACCCGAGGTCAGGAGTTCGAGACCAACATGGCGAAGCCCTGTCTCTACTAAAAATACAAAAATTAGCCAGGCGCAGTGGCATGCATCTGTAATCCCAGCTACTCATGAGGCTAAGGCAGGAGAATCGTTTGAACCCTGGAGACGGAGGATGCAGCGAGCCAAGATTGTGCCAGTGCACTCCAGTCTGGGCAACAGAGCGAGACTCCGTCTCAAAAAAAAAATAATAATAAATAAAATAAAAAAGAGCAGGGCAAAGAGATACCTTCTGAGGAGCTGAAAGCCATCGAGAGTATAAATAACTCACCACTGTCCAGAAAGGCTAGCAGCCAAGCTATAAAACAAAGAGAAATCTCCCACCATTCAGGAAGTTGGCAGCTTGGCTCTGAAGCATAAAGAGATCTCCAAGATCTTACTGGGGTTTGGAGTGAAAACTGCCGAAAACAAACTCGTGATCCCACTCTCAAACTATGTGAATCCAATGGTAAACTGACTCTAATTAATGCTACTTCAAAGCCCAGATCCAGCTCAGTCCCCCTCATTAACAGTGTGACAAAAGGAAGAGCAAGCCCTTTGCCGGGATAGATATTCCTCAGTCTTTCTTGTTCTTAATGTCCAGCAAACAATAAAAAATCATCGGGCCAAAGAGCTTCTGCACAGCAAAAGGAACTACCATCAGAGTGAAGAGGCACTACAGAATGGGAGAAAATTTTTGCAATCTACTCATCTAACAAAGGGCTAATATCCAGAATCTACAATGAACTCAAACAAATTTACAAGAAAAAAACAACCCCATCAAAAAGTGGGCAAAGGATATGAACAGACACTTCTCAAAAGAAGACATTTATGCAGCCAAAAGACACATGAAAAAATGCTCATCATCACTGG
Organism: Pan paniscus; assembly: GCF_029289425.2. Classification (NCBI taxonomy): domain Eukaryota; kingdom Metazoa; phylum Chordata; class Mammalia; order Primates; family Hominidae; genus Pan; species Pan paniscus. Next base: position 26,196,677 of record NC_073263.2, on the reverse strand, counting down.
CCATCAGAGAAATGCAAATCAAAACCACAATGAGATACCATCTCATACCGGTTAGAATGGCGATCATTAGAAAGTCAGGAAACAACAGGTGCTGGAGAGGATGTGGAGAAACAGAAACACTTTTACACTGTTGGTGGGACTGTAAACTAGTTCAACCATTGTGGAAGTCAGTGTGGCGATTCCTCAGGGATCTTGAACTAGAAATACCATTTGACCCAGCAATCCCATTACTGGGTATATACCCAAAGGATTATAAATCATGCTGCTATAAAGACACATGCACACGTATGTTTATTGCGGCACTACTCACAATAGCAAAGACTTGGAACCAGGCCAAATATCCAACAATGATAGACTGGATTAAGAAAATGTGGCACATATACACCATGGAATACTATGCAGCCATAAAAAATGACGAGTTCATGTCCTTTGTAGGGACATGGATGAAGCTGGAAACTATCATTCTCAGCAAACTATCGCAAGGACAAAAAACCAAACACCGCACGTTCTCACTCATAGGTGGGAATTGAACAATGAGAACAAATGGACACAGGAAGGGGAACATCACACACCGGGGCCTGTTCTGGGGGAAAGCAGAGGGATAGCATTAACATGTTAAATGACAAGTTAATGGGTGCAGCACACCAACATGGCACATGTATACATATGTAACAAACCTGCACGTTGTGCACATGTACCCTAAAACTTGAAGTATAATTTAAAAAAAAAGACTAAAACGTAAAAACAACAACAACAACAACAACAAAAATCAAGGGGCCAGGCGTGGTGGCTCACGCCTGTAATCCCAGCACTTTCGGAGGCCCAGGCGGGCAGATCACTTGAAGCCAGGAGTTCGAGATCAGCCTGGCCAACATGGCGAAGCCCCATCTCTACTAAAAATACAAAACATTAGCCGGGTGTGGTGGCACACACCTGTAATTCCAACTACTCAGGAGGCTGAGGCATAAGAATGGCTTAAAGCCAGGAGGCAGAGGTTGCAGTGGGATGAGATCGCACCACTGCACTCCAGCCTGGGTGACAGAGTGAGATGTCTCAAAAAAATAATAATAATAAATAGAAATAATGGGACACAAGGAGGAGACAAACATGGTCCATTTTTAAAAAGTCAACAGAGGGTACATCCATATATGATCCTGATGTTGCAACCAGTAGACATAACTATGATAAATGTACTAAAAGACTTAGTGAGAAAGATGAGCAGGTGAACATGAGCAGTTGGAAGATTTCATCAGAGTAAAATAACTAAATAGGTAAATAGAAAAGCTAGAAATGGAAATTACAATTTCAGAAAGAAAGAACTCATTCGATGAGCTTAACAGAAAACTGGACATAGCAGAAGGTGGTTCTATGAGCTGCAGGGAGAGAAAAATGGAAAACAAACAAGGAAACTGCCCAAGAGCTGAGAAATAATAAATGGCTTGAATATACTGGAGTCCCAGAAGACAAGGAGAGAACCGGATAAAAGAAATATCTTAAGAAATAATAATCTGATAATTTTCCAAATGTAATGAAGGACATCAACCCACAGATCGAAGAAGCTCATTAAACCCAAAGATAGTAAACACAAAGAAAAATCACACCTAGGCACATCATAGCCAAATTGCTAAAAACCAAAGACAAAGAGAAAATACTCAAAGCAACCAGAGGAAAATGAGACATATGACTTGCAGAAAACTGCAATAAGGGCAACATTTAAGAAGGCTAAATTTTATCAAAAATAATTAAAGTCATAATATGATGAACTGACATGTTTAGAATGCTGAGGTGTGGGGAAAATGACTGTCATACAAGATTCTTTGTCTAATGAAAAAAAACTAGAGAGAGAACTCTAAAAACCAGCTTTTTTAAAAAAAAAAAGTAAACAATCCAATTATGAAATGAGCAAAAAAAAAAAATAAACATTTCACCAAAGAGGATATATAGACGGCAAATAAGCAGAAGAAAAGATGGTCAACATTATTAGGCATTAGAAGAATGCAAATTAAAACCACAATGAGATATCATTATTCAGGTTAGAACAGTTAAAATAAACAGTGATAATACCAAAGTCTGGTGAGGATGCAAAAAAAAAAAAGATCACTTACACACTGCTGGTGAAAATGTAAAATAGTACAGCTACTCTGGAAAATAGTTTGGCACATTCTTACAAAACTAAAGATTCACTTTCCAATAATCACATTCATGGGTATTTATCCCAGAGAAAATATATTCATAGAAAAACCTGTACACAAATGTCCACAGCAGCTTTACTCATAATAGCAAAATAGCAGAAACAATGCAAATGTTGTTTGCGTGGATTGTTGAACCAACTCTGGTATATCCAGAGCAGTTTGTAAACTGCTCAGCAATACAAAGGAATGAACAATTGATACATAAAACAACCCAGACAGACCTCAAGGACATTTTGCTTAGTGAAAAAAGTAATCACAAAGGTTAAATATGGTATGATTTCATGTATGTAACATTCTGAAAATGATACAACTAATAGAGATGAAGAACAGGGGCCAGGGACAAGGAATAGGATGGCTGAGGGTACAAAGAAATTGCACAAGGGAGATTTTGTGGTGATGGGGACAGTACTGTATCTTGATGGTGGCAGCGGTTATACGAATCTACACATGTGCTAAAACTGCAGAGAACTTTACACACTCACACACACACACCTGCAGTTTAAAATACAGTGAACAGTGAATAAGGTCGTTAGTACGTACCAGTATCAATTTATTGGTTTTGGTATTGTACTACAAGCTATAAAAGATGTCACCTTTGGGGAAGCTGGGGAAGGGTACATGGAACTGTGAACTTTTTTTTTGCCATGTTCCGTGAGATTATTACTATATAAAAATAAAAGGTTTAATATTTAAAAAGGAAGGCAAAATAGACATTTTCTGATAAGCCAAAGCTGAGCAGATCCATATTTAAAAAGATGCTGAAGTTCTTCAGACTGAATGGAAACAATATCACACAGAAACAGGAAGAAAGAACACCAAAAAGACATCAAGTCAAAGTACGTTCCTCCTGAGATATTCCTTTGTTCAACTAACATTTGTTAAATATCTTTTCTGCAAGTCTTTATGGTAAGTGCCATGGGATCAAAGATAAATAACACTCATACTGTCTATGATACAAACATACACATAAATATTAGCAACAAATGACATTGAAGACTACGTTATCAAGGTACTTATACACTGCTGGTGGTTATACAGAAAAGGAAGTTGTTGTTGGGAAATGGTAGGTAAAGAAAGACTTCCCAGAGCTGAATCTTAAGATGAATGTTAAATGAACAACTGAGGGACGGTATTCTAGACAAAGAAGTCTGCCAGAGAGCAGCCACAGAGGAGTGAATGAGGAAGACAGACATGTGGAGCTCCAAAAGGTCAAGATACCCAAGAAGGAGGAGGAAGAAAAATCCCCAGGAAATGACAGAAGGCAGACTAGGGAAGGACAGGCAGAGCACACAGAGCCCCTGTTAAATGAGGAGGATCTACAAGTAACCGGGAGAGTTGGAAGGAACTTAATTTACTTAGGAAAGAAATAGAAAACAGGCGTTCCAGGGAGGTAACTTTGGCAGTATGAATGATGTACATGGGGAAAGTGATAAAGGAGCTACAACAGGGCAGTAATACAATCGTCCAGAAAGGAGACGGTAGTAAGCTTAGGCCACGGCTGCAGCCAGGAGCGCAAGAGTCAAAGGGCATATACAAGTTAGCTGAGGATCAAGAGGAAACGGAGGAACTGACGATCACTCCCACAATTTCAGCTTGAGTGCTGAAAAGATTTTACCTTCATTTCTCTCAAAAGGGAACAGAACAGCAAGGAGCAGGTTTTGATGGAAAAATAATTACACTTTTGGAGACGGTGATCTTGAGGTACAGGGGGAACCACCAGATATCTAACAAATGCAGAGTTAGAGCTTGGAGCAGAGGCCATAAATTAGCCCTCGCTGGAACTGAAGGACTAGAATAGAAGAGCATTTGATGGTATGGCCAAGGGGAGTAAATACAAAATGAGAAGAAAATAGTATTAAGAATGAAATTCCAGGAGAAAAAGGCCCTTTGAAAATTTATACTTTAAAAAGTATAAATTGGAATACTTTTGTTGTCATTATATGTTAAGAGCCTTAAATTACCTAAATCAATGTAACTAATTCTTCTTCTAGTAATACAGTAATATATGAATAAATGAATGAACACAAATGTGGACAAAGATTTATACACGAGGATGTTCCCTTCAGTGTTATGTATGTAATAAAACACAGAAGCAACTAAATCAGCCAAAGGAAGGAACTGATTTAATGCAAACTATGTTAGAGCTATAAATTATTATGCAATGACCTATGCAGTATTTTAGAAGACTTGTTAATTATGTGATAACATTTTTCTGACATGACACTAAATGGAAAAGCATGCAAAGTAGTGTCTATAGGATTTATTTATGCAAGAATATTTATCGGATACCTACTATATGCTAGTACCTAAGTGCTGAATATAAAATGCAGTAAAAGGCAGACAATTCCTTGTTTTTATGGACCTTGGATTCCACTGGAATGTGACTCAAAAAGAGCAAATGAATAAATCTGCAAGAAAATATGACATGAAATAAATGCTAAGGCACACAAAACAGTGACAAAAGAATATTATCAATTATATAAAAATACCTGAAGTTAAATTTAAAGACATAAAGCACAAGATTAACAGTAAATAATAATAACAATAATTTAAAACAAAGCAAATTTCAGGTGGCTTGGTAAATGGCCTAGAAAAATAAAGGTGAAATTATAAACAGAGTGGGCACTTTATGATTTGATCTTCAGCATATTCACAAGACAGAACTTTCATAACCTTTCATCTTTCTCACCCTCAAACCAAAAAACTCAGGAGGCACCGGCAAGCAGTACGCTGAGGGAAGCCCATGCTTCTGCCAAGTCAGTTTGGACCAAAATGAATTCCTCAGTAATGCTAAAGGTAGAAAATTTTGCAAGATAAATGACCCTTCCATAAACAAGCTAAGATGATATTTTTTACATTTCCACTTTCATTACAGTACAACGCCCCCACTCCCCACCCACATACATTCACCTAAGTTTATTCATCCATTCACTGAACCAATATTGCATGGCAGGGACTCCCTAAAAACCGTTAACATCCCCTAGAAACAGTACTCAAATGCTACAGAAACCCAAAAACCAATTCCTGAAATAAAAATATTAGACCGCTTAAACATTTGTGCAAAAACATTTGTGAAGAAAATCACTGTAAATATTGCCACAAGTTGTGTATCATTACAGAAATGACCTTAGAAAATAATCCATGTATGCTTAACCCACAGAGACAGGCACACGCATACACAGCTCAATGACATTTATCCTGAAAAAATTACCCTGGAACAGACAACTGACAAGACACTGATAAGAATGTCTTCATATTAGAGGGAGAGAAATTGAGAAGACATTGTATTATACACTGAATTGTATATAATCCACCAAAATCATGTGGAAGCTCCCAACCCTAATGTGATGCATTTGGAGGTAGGGCCTTTATAGTGGTAATTAAGGTTACATGAGGTCATAGGGTGGGAGCTGGATCCTATGGGACCTATGGCCTTAGAAGAAGAGACACCAAACTCACACTCTCTGCACCCACTCAGAAGAAAGGCCATCTGAGGACAAAGAACTCGCAGGTAAACCGGAAAGATGGCCCTCACCAGGAACTGAACCCTGCTGGAACTGTGTTCGTGGACTTCATAGCCTCCAGAACTATGAGAAAATAAATCTCTGTTGTTTAAGCTACACAGTCTGTGGTATTTTGTTACGCAGCCTGAGCTAAGACACACTGTAAGGTAAAATTACCATAAAATTCATAAATAAAACAGATTCACTCCCGCAAAAAAACAAAAATATTTCCAATATTCTGGAATCTTTCCTGAAAATTAAATATCACTCAAACTACTATTAATCATATGCTTCTTAAAAAGTCAGCTGTCAGGGTAAAATATTTTATTATTAGAGATTAGTTAAATAAATCACTTTGTAGAGGTTGGGGATATCATGAACTTCATTAAAACTGCAGTTCAGCAAAGCTTATTGGTCCAGAAATCAAGCAAAGCCCAAAATAATCTAGAATCACTGCGGTAGAAAGCGAAAAAAAAAAAAAACTCGCCTGCTCCTTTGAGGTCCTTTTGAATGACTACCTAGTATCTTCTCCAGTTAGACATCCATTCTGAAGTAACAGCTGAGTGCACTGGGATTAACACACCACAGTGAGCCCGGCAGGGATGCAAGTACCTTAAGGGGTGACCAAGTAATAGTCACCAGTGCCCAGCCGTTCCTAAAGCATCCCCGACCTCAAGAACCTACAACTCAGTCCTCGGACCTTTTCTCTTCTCTATCCCGACTCCCTCCTTTCCTGTTCTCATGGTTTTAAATGCCACATATATCCTGACAACTCCCAAATTCCCATCTCCAGCCCAGACCACTTCCATGAACTTTGAAACTGTATACCCAACAGCTAACTCAGTATCTTCATGTGGATGTCTAATACACAACCCTAATATGAAACACAACGTGCCCAAAATTGAACTCCTGACGTCCCCCAGCAATCTAGAGCTCGTAGTCTCCCCCTCTCAGTTCATGGCAACCCCATATCTCAGCTGCTCAAGTCAAAAACCCTAGGCATCCTTAATTTCCCTCCCTCACTGTCAGATCCACCAGTAAATCCTACTAGTGTTTCCACCTTCTAAATACATCAAAATCCTACTGCTTCCCCCACCTCAACTGCTTGCATCCTCACCCAAGCCTCCCGGCTGGTCTCCACTTTACTCTGTGTTCCCCAACAGACTGTTTTCCTGAGAAGCTAGAGCATTTCTGTCAAAGAAGTTGGATCACATCTCTCTTCCATTTCAAACCCTCTGGTGGCCGTTCAGCACACACAGTGTGACGAAAATCTAAAACCTTTATGATGACCTAAGAGAGCCACATGATCTGCTTCCTTCCCTCCCCTAACCACTCTGTCCTCATCTCTTACTCTCTCCCTCTCCCCTCCTCATTCTACTGCAGGTCTCCTCCCTGAACACACACACTAGAGAGCAGCCCACCAAGACCTTTGCACTTGCTACCATCTCTCCTGGAATGTTCCGCCCCACCCACCTACACCTGCGTGGCTCAGTCCCTCACACCTCCTTCAAATCTCTGCCCAAATATTACTTCTGCCTCACCCCAATTAAAACTGCAAGTCCTGAACCTCCTTACCCCTTTTTAAATGATTTCGTTCTCTCCATTACCATCTATTATCTCCTAATATGCTACGTGTGAATAATTTATTAATTTGTCTCCTTTACTGCCCAATTCTCCCATTAAAATGCCAGCTTTGTGAGGGCAGGGATTTTTTTGAGGTTTTGTTCACTGATGTGTCCCAGTGCCCAGATCAGTGCATGGAACACAGTAGGTGTGCAATAACTCACTGCCGAAAGGATGAAAAGTGTATGTGGCATTTCATTCCCACATTTTACATAGAAGAACGCAGAGAAATATTAGCTTAGCAGACTTTTGACATATTGATTTGGACCCTTTCTCTGTGTGCCCTCCCTTGGTGATCTCACCTAACAATCTCATTGAGATCTGCCTGTGCTTAAATCCCATCCAGATTACTTTTGTAAGTAGATTTATAGGGCATACTTCTGGTTTAAGACTCACATTTAAAGGTGACATCTGTAGGAGGAAAGACATTTAAAGAGAAAAAGAAATTTTAACCAAATAATCTATTTTCCACCTTCTTTCAGGTTTCTTTTTTCTCAAATAAAAAAAGGTCAAAATTCAAAACTATTACTGGAGTTAAAGTAAATACCATGTTACATTTTTACAAAGAGTTAAGAGGTGGCAATCTTATTAGTACAGAAATAACTAAAAATACCATAAATTTTAATTTTTTCTCTGTGATTTAACAGGTGTTGGCAGGGCCTCTCAGCAGAGGGTCACGAATAAAAAATTAACAGGATGGAAATTAACGCGATGGGAAATGAAAGCATCCAGGCTTCAAACCAAGAACATTCTGACAATGTCTTACAAACTGAGGACTGACAAAGCATATTAATGAGAAATACTGTTAGAATGCTATTCAGATATGGGTCTTCAGTTGCAGCTTTCCAAAAGAATTGGTTTCAAAGGGGAAGGGGAAGTTACACATAGAAAAGCAAAAGCATGTTCATGTTTTCCATTCCTTCCTGTACACTGAGCTCATGAGGTGAACCTTCTTCTGCCCTGGCATAAGTCCAGCAATGGGGGGTGGCCGTTCAAGAAACTAACACAAGACGCAGGACAGCACTGCTCACTAACATTAAAATCTACAGATACATCTTGTCAAATTGAGTATGTTTACCTCTGTTCAAAACAATCCGAAGCATGAGGTCTAACATTCCCTCAGAGGCAGAACGTATCCTACACCCCAAACTACACTAACAGCATTATCTTTTATTTTATTTTAAGTTCACATATAAATCTGCCAAACTCTGTTGTGCTTTGGAGAAATAACTAAAGAAAAGCTTTAAATATTAGATATAGTCAAAAATCATTCTAAAAGTATTAACATGGTACTAATTTTATTCTTAACATTCAACTAAAGCCAAAACAGCAAGAGTCCTCAAACAAATGCATCTATTGACGATGCCACATCAGGCTGGCATCACTAAACCTCAGTAAGACTTTACCACTTGCCTACATAAGTCACTTTGTAAGCCATATGGTTGTCCATCCCTGCTGGGCTCAATTTGCAGTAAAGTTCTGATATCTTGCAATCACAGCAATTCCCAACATGACACCCTGTTCAGTGGCCACTTCTTCCTTCAATGCTCTCCAGGCACTGCCCCCTCCACTCCACATTACCCAGTTCTGAGAGGAACCATTTTTAGTGCTAAACTTCATGTCTGATAGAACAAGTTGAAACTTCTTCCAAACTAATACTCTCACAAAATGCCCCACAGTCCACCTATTTGGTTGAACAAAAACAGAAAGGAACCAAGTAACTATCCATCTACTGAGTATTTGAAAAGCAGACATGGAAGAATGCTCAACCTCAAGCAATATAAAGAAATACAGGGCCAGGCACAGTAGCTCGTGCCTATAATCCCAGCACTTTGAGAGACTGAGGCAAGAGGGTCATTTGAGCCCAAGAGTTCGAGACTAGCCTGGGCAACATGGTGAAACGCCATCTCTACCAAAAAAAAAAAAAAAAAAAAATAGCTGGGTGTGGTGGTGTGTGCCTGTGGCCCCAGCCACTTGGGAGGCTGAGGTGGGAGAATCACTTGAGCCCAGGAGGTCAAGGCTGCAGTGAGCCATAATCATGCCACTGCACTCCAGCCTGGGTGACAGACTGAGACTGTCTTAAAAAAATAAATAAATTATAGAAGAAATACAAATTAGAGCTGCAATGCCATACCATTTTAACTTGTTAGATGAGCAAAGATTAAACATATGAAAAATCCCAGTGTTGGCCAGGATGGGGAGGGACACAGGTACTCTCTGACACTTTACTGGTGGAAGTAAACTGTTACGCATTTTAAAATTACAAAAGGTTCGACAAGATCAAATTAGAATCCAGAAGAAAAATATATACACATTTCCTAAAATGTAATCTGTGATGATAACTGAAACAGAAGCCGATTTGGGGATACTATTTGACTTTGGTAAAAACACAAGTAGGGTTTAATCTCTTACCCCAACCTCCTGGCCACAGCTGACTGAATGGGGACAGACATTACCTAAAATGGGCCAGGTTTCCCTCCCAGAAATCTGGAATTGGGACTCTGTGGTTCTGATTTGGTCTGGTCATGTTGTGTTTTTAAACAGTGAAAACATAAACCTCACATCACATTAAGTTATCCTGCCTCTATTTCCATTTAGCATACAAACAAACAGCATTTGAGGATTCAATAAACCAACTCCCACTCTGAATTTTTCAAACTTACACTCTAGGGTTATTTTCTGCTTATATTCTTGTTTTTCCTAACCTTCCTTCTCATCTTTCTGATTTGAAGAATAGTAATTTCTATCAGCTTATCTGATTATCACATTTACTTCTGCTTAAGAACATTATTTACAGTTATTTAATAGACTGAGTCTTGTGTAACTAGAGTCAACCAATTCCAAACCTTGCCCTCTACTTCAGAATATTATTTTTGATGAGATTATGGAGTTGCTGGTAAACTTTTCTTTAGGGTTTGGTTTTGGATTTTTTAGTCTTTTTTTTTTAAGTCCTATAGCAATCATAAATCAATGAATCCTCAATGTAACTTTCCAAAAGAGACAAAAAAAACTTTTGGTCTCTTCATTTTAAAAACTCATTTTAATTTAATAGTGACTGACATTCACCAACAGATGAAGACCAATTTTTCCTCTTCATTTGTTCCATTATTTTCCAATTTGTTACAGAATTATACAAGCTACAGATCGATGTGCCCTTCAAAATGTCAAGTTTGACTTTAGAGAATTACCACCCCCTTGATTGTCTTCTCCCATGAACCCATCATTCTGTCCAGCAGCTCTCAATCTAACAACACTCAAAAAGCAAAGAAGATATACATCCTTATTTCAATCATAATAGTCAATTATGACAGCACAAATAATTTAAGCTTTCAAAGCACTTAATTGTGCTGAAGATACACTCATGCTACATACTTCAAAAATAATACTCCCCCATCCTGTTTTTAGAGAACTCTGAAAATCTAGACAATATGCTTCCTTTCAAAACACCAACTGGTTATAGAGGAAAAGAAACAGACAAATGATCTTGCCAAGAGCCATTTCTGTAGTTTCCCTCCACTGTGTAGCCCTTTCAGAGGCCACAAAGATTTAAATTCAATCCTTGATTGGATTGATGATACACCACCTTTTATTTATTTAGAATTGAATTTTCAAAAAAAAAAAAAAGAGTTTAGGGAACTCTAATTCAGTTGTTTCCAATTTTTCCAAGTATGAGGACCCCTCTGCAATACTAAAAAACAACCAACCAACCAACCAAAAAAAAAGCAAAAAAAAATGAGGATTCTTTTTAAAAAGAAAACTGAGGATTCTTCTTCTTTTTTTTTTTTTTTTTTTTTTTTTTTTGAGGCAGGGTCTTAATCTGTCGCCCAGGCTACAGTGTAGTGGCACAATCCTGGCTCACTGCAACCTCCACCTCCCAGGCTCAAGTGATCCGCCCACCTCAACCTCCCAAGTAGCCAGGACTACAGGTGTGTGCCACCACACCTGGCTAATTTTTTGTATTTTTGGTAAAGACAGGGTTTCGCCATGTTGACCAGACTGAAATTGAGGATTTTTAAAATAGCTCTATTTAGTGATGAGAATATAGAAACCAAAAAAATTGTCAGTACAAAATAACTCTCTTAAAAGCACCTGCAAACATCTATAAAATAGTAAAACATGAATTTAATCTTTTTATTACAGAGCCAGTTAATGTCAGAATAAGGTCTAAAACCCAGTCTCCAGATTTATAATACAGTTGGGGCTCTTAGAATTGATCACGGAGGGCAGGTGTTTCTTGAGTATCCCTGACAATTCTCTTAGGAACTAGACAAGCTTACTTGAAAGTTCTTATAGAAAAGCAAACAAAGACAGACAAGACAATTCTGAAAAAGAAGAATAAGGGTAGAGAACATCCCCTATCAGATATTAAAACATTATATAGCTTCAATAATTAAAATAGTGTGAATAAATAAACCTATAATGGAATAGACTAGAAAATGCAGAAACTGGCAGTATATATAGGAACTCAGTATAAGATGGATGTGACATTTTAAATCCCTAGGGTAAGAGTTATTGGTTAAATGCTATTATAACAACTGGATACTCATTAGGAGAAAAAAATCAAATTGAGTCCTCACTTTACCCCTTATACCAAAAGAAGTTGCAGATGTATTAACAGCAAAAATGTGCAAAATAAAACCAATAAAGAGCGAAAAGAAACACAAAAAATTTTTTTAACAATCTTGAAGAAGAAAACGTCTTTCAAAATATTATTGAAAAACAATAAAGGGCAAATATTAAACTACTTGAAAAAAATCAAATATTACTTCATTACAGAAAATTCTATAAACAAAATCAAGATTATATATCAAATGAGGTATTTTTGGGGCATCATAATTCTATCCACAAACCCAGGGTTCTGTGACACCCAAGTACAGCACTCTATTCCATGCAATCCCAAATCACTGGAAAGGAAGCTTTTAATACAGTAAAAATCAAGTCATCTAACAGAATCCATGATGATAGCCTTAAACCTTTCTTTCCTAGGCCTATGAGGTAAGTTTTCTACAGCACCATCCTCAGCTATTACCTCCACTCACATTAGAAACTGTCAGCCACACAGCAAGGCAAGGGCTTTTATTATGCATTTGGGGGGTTTATAGTTTAATTTTAGCAGAAGATAGAGCAAAGCAATACAAGTCAAAAGGTTTTCCTAGGTAAGACCATTATATGGTTTTTCTAGGTAAGACCATTATATGGTCTTACCACCAACATGCAGGTTCAGCAGTGAACACTTATCAAATTTATAACATCAACAGAGATTTCTGAGCCCCTACTATATGAAAGGCATTATGCCAAACCTGAGATGAAGAACAGTCTTCTGCCTTCCAGAGGCTTACAATCTAACTTAGTCAAAGAGACCATGAGGTAGGGACATCTGCTTACCAACTAGCAGTAACATAGAATTATACTTCAGTCTTCAAATCTCTCCATATGACTGAGTATAGTAAAATTATAGTTATTTAACTTATCACTATTAAGGAAAGCACAGCTAACCATATGATTTTTCTCAAAGCAAGTGTGTAGGCATACCTAAGTGATTCAACCCAAAACCTGAAAGCACTAGCATAACAGCATATCAGCTCAGTGAGGGACTCCATCCACAAGATAATTAATGTAAACAGCTGCTGTTTACATTTGGATCTTTAGTTCTATACCATCTAGATTTCCATCATTTTTATTTCCCTTTATCCATAGCTGGTATTTCTCCAAGTTCTTGTCAATTTGTTCTTCCTTTTTGACACAAAATATTATTTATTACAACTATAAATTGGCTTTCTTCATCTCAGTCCACTTTTTTTTTTTTTTACGTTTTTCTTTCTTTTTGCATTCCACAGTATTGCCTGGGAAAATGATATTATTTATGGCATGGTGAAAGCTGAGTCAGGCGGGGATCTGCCACCTCACTACTTTCCTTCCAGATGATGGAATGCTGGCTGTATTCTTCCACTCCCTTAACTATTTAGTTAGCATGAGTTATCAGAACTATCAGCAGAGTAACAACAGCTTTCATATTTTAATTTACAAAGAAGACTTTGAAACACACAATAAGGACTTTCTGTAAGGTCAATCTATAGGGCAATACTGACTTTGCAAGAAATTCCAAAACTGCTTGTCACGTATATGCCTTCAACACACAACCACGAGCAACTAAAATTTCTGAATAATTATCTCACATCCTTTCTTTGCTGAATGTTTCCTAGATAACTGAACATAAAACTGAGGAATGCTTTACAAATTCCTTATTTTAACTTACAGAAATAATTAAACTCAAGACAAATCATCTTTTACCTCGTAATTACAAAGAAATGACTGAAATTACAAGTCAACTCCAATAAGCCATCCTTAATAAATTTCTATAATACTAGTAATTCCGTTGGTTAACAACCAGAACTCTCAATAAAGTGCAGTGCGTTTACCAATACAGATTAACAGAGACCATATAGTCTTCATTTCAAATCCTAGGACTAGTTTCCACAAAAATTGTGTTCACTGCATAGCACTGGAAATTAAGGTCACCTTTTTACTTTACAAATAAGCACCTTAGAGAAGAAGTCTTAGTATTTCCCGGGAATTAAAAAGACACTCTTTCACATTTGCCACAGTCAGGAATTTTCAT